>NC_048221.1:45780619-45868262 GCF_002007445.2 Ailuropoda melanoleuca | reverse complement strand
TATATATATATATATATAAAGATTTATTTATTTACTTTAGGGAGAGAGAGTGTGAGCAAAGGGAGGGGCAGAGGGAGAGAATCTCAAGCAGACTTCCCACTGAGCATGGAGCCCAACACTGGGCTCCATCTCACAACCCTGAGATCATGACCTGAGCCGAAACCAAGAGTTGGATGCCCAACCGACTGGATCACCCAGGCACCCCCAAAATTTGTATTTTAATAATATTCCTGGATGTTATATATGCCAATTAAAGTCTGAAGAGCACTTTGCTAGATAGATTTTTGGGGACATGCAAAATTCAGATACTCAAGGAAAAGATGGGGACAATGGGCATTCCATGGCTGGGAAGAGAAGGGAAAAGGAGTTTAATAAACCAAACTACTGAAAGGCCCTTAGCAGCTAACTTACTTAAACCAAAGAGCTGTCTGGAGATGCAGTAAGAGATGAAACTAGACATAAAAGCTTAGGTCATATTACCCATGGTCTTGGATTCTAGCCAAAAAGGTTTTGCCCTTATCTCTCCTCTGGTCTAATGTCTTTATACATTTCTCTCTTAAGGTCTGACTTCCAATATAGCTACAACCCTATAAAGATATGATTCTTAAAGTATGAGTAGCTGACCATCTAGAATAGAACCCCTGGGAAGCTGCTTGGAAATGCATATTCCTGGCCTCACTCCCCAACTTATCTAAGTGTGGGTCCTGGAATGTCAAGCCTGAGAACCACTATTGTTATCCAGTGTCTGTCATAAGGACTCAGTTTATGATGTAACCACATTAAAATAAAATACAATTGTCTTTAGAATTCTATTCCTAGTTTTAAAACAAACACTAGGAATTCAACCCACAAGCATTGTTTAAGAAGAACGAGCATAATCAATTTTCTCTATATCCCTAATACCAAGAGCAGGTGATCAACAAGCATTTGCTGAATGAATGAATAAATGCATGGATGCATGAACAAATGAATGGTTAAGCAGATGATTTCAGAGATTACTCTGAAATAAACAACTATGTGTATAAATTACAGCTGCATTTTCATAGTAAAAGCAATGAGCAATGAAATCAAATGTATTCATCTTCAGAAAGAATGAAACTCACAATTGCCTGCAATAAACTTTTGAAAAACTGACATGAATGTGATCAATATCCAACAAATAGATTTCTTTATAAATTGACTCCAATATGGTTGGGAAAATATTTGTTTGGTTACAGCCAACTGTAGTTTGTGTTAGGGCTTTGGGGAGGCCAAGAATTTTTTTGTAACACAATGCATGCATCTGAAGGAGAATTTAATACTCTATCTTGAGTTGGGGCTTGATGCAGAACTATCAGAATTTAATATGCTGCTATCCTTTCTGTTCCAAGACAAAGCAAAGAATTATTTATGTTATCTGGAATTTTCTCGAATAATCATCTGAGAAAATAAGTATGGAGCAGGTGAAAATTCAAACAACTTGGACTGTGTTAAAAAAAAATGGATGAGATGAAGAAAGTATTTCTTCCCATTAGCCATGATTAATTGCAGAGAACAAGAGGGAGTTCAAGTCACTGTATGGAAACAGCTCACTTCCAGTGTTGATAATGGTCAACAAGCAGTGTCAGCACCCCATTTAAGCAAATTGCAGCACGAGAGGTCTACAGCAAGAAAATCTTTTGCAGTCTCTGTTAGGATGCTTACCTCTGCAAAGACAGAAAAATCTCACTCAAACTGCATAAGCAAAAATGAAAATGAAACCAAAAATAACACATTTCTGAAAATTGCAGGTTTTTTCTGGCTTCATACAAAACTTGATTCAGGCCTCAGGCAATGTCGCCAAGACCCAGCATCCGCATCCTGCCCCACTGTTCTTCTCCAGCTCGGCGCAACTTTCAAGCCTCATGTAGTGCCAAGATGGCTGCCAGCAGCTCCAGGCTACTGAAGCTTCCAAGGTTCAAATTCAGTATAAAACACAGCTTTTCCTCCCAGTAACTGCTGAACTCACTTTAATTACACCAGTTTGGCCATCTTGAGCTAATTACTAAAGCTAGAGAAGGATCACATTACGCCGATTGCCTCGGACTGGGTCATATGCCCACACCTGGACCAATCAGTGTAGCCACGGGGATATAGGGCTCTGATAGGTCGGGCTCTTGGGTTCCATTTTCGGTATCAGGAGTGGAGCCCCAACAAAACAAGGACTAACAAGCAGGAATGAAGAGTCCCCTAAAGAAAACTGGCTTCTATGAGCAGCGAAGGAGGAAATGGACTCCGGGAAGCAAAGACAGAAAATGTATACTAACTGGTTTTTGAGTGATAGCTTGTATAGGCCAAATTTGACACCAGAGATTATCTCAAGGCATGATATGTGTCAGTCACAGATGGAGGGAGCGGCATACATACAGAGCCATCCCCCTGTGTGGAAACTGTGTTGCATCACTCCCTGGTGCTTGAAATCCACAAATGGCTCAAGATAAGTTTCAATTTACCAACCGGGCTTACAAGGTGTTTGAAGACTTGGCCTCTATTTCTCTTTCTTCTCATTCTGACTCTCCAGTTTATAATATTAAACTTCCTTTGCCCTCTATGTTTCTCCATCTCTCTTACCTCTAGGCCTGTGTACATACTATTTTTTTGCCTGTCACACATCTGCCTTCCATTTTGTCTTCTCCAAACCCTTCACATGTGCCTTTGCTGGGACCCTTCTCCAGCATTCAGGTCTCCCCAGCAAAGAAACCTAAGCTCGTGTTATGCTCTGCTATCTTCGCCCACAGCATCCAAGTCTCCTGTATTAGCTCTGATCCCATTTTACAGAAAATATTTGTCTCTTTCCACAACTGTATCATGAAGTCAGCCAAGACAGGAATTACTCCTTCTTCCTTTCCTTCTTCTTCATCCCACCCAGGAAAACAAAGCTCCAGGGAAAAGTTTTCAGGTGCTCAGAAAGTATTAATAAAGGAATGGATAGATGGATTGAAGGATGAAAGCTAAAAAAAAAAAAAAAAGTGCTATGAAAATATACATTAAAATATTTTAGTCCCACTAACTTATGGAGATATATATATAGATATATAGATATATAGATATATATATTATATTTGTACATGAATTATATATGTCATACATTAGATATTTATGGAAGGCGTATTCTGTGCCTGGTTTGGTTTGAGCCTTTGGAGATCTATCAGGGAAAACATATAAAAACAGTATTAAGAACTAAAATAAACATTATAAATAAATAAACTACCTAACATGTTAGAATGTAATAAATTCTTTGGAGAAAAAAAAATCCAACAAGATAAGGGGATTGAGGAATGCTGGGTTGGCGAAAGGCAATTTGTAACAGGATGGACAGAGCAGTTGCCACTGAGAAGGTAATAGTTGAGCAAAGCTACGAGGAAGGGGAAGCATGAGCCAGGCAGTTATGTACGTAGGACAGGTGTGCACCACACAGACAGCCAGAGCAAGGGCTCAAGTGACAGCAAACCTAGCTTCACACATGCCTGCTGAAGGACCCCAGCCACAATCATCTTATTACTGAGAAGAGTGAAAACCACTTTCACCTAATTGCCAAAAGACAATTTACCTATCTTTAATTACTGAATGTGGAAATACCACAGATAGGCCAGAACTTTTTACCTTAGTAGACTGACTATACAACTCAAGAGGTGTCTCCGATCAGCCAAAAATGTGAGAAAATAGGAAAAAGAAAAAACAAAAACAATTTTGGCCACCGGGTATTGACTTAGAAATGTTCATTTACATTAACTTTATTCATCTGAGAATTTAATGGGCATGCCTTAATTATCTGGAGAGGCAAATGCCTATTAAAATGTGGGAAAATCATGTAATGGCTATGATAAGTTTCTTTTTATTACTGCTTTAATAACTGCAAACTCCAATGGGTACCAACAATTATATTACTATTAATGTCTATTTTATTCATTAGAAGTTGAGAAACATCTAAGCAGCTAGCTCAACTATTTTTTTTTACGCTTGGTAATGATAAGCTTTGTTATTTGCCTTCTTCCCATCTGGCTTGCTTCAACAAAATGATAAAGAAAAGAGTATAACAAATTTAATTACGTGAGCCATGTTTCTAAGACTGATACTGTACTAATGAGGACACATTCAGGCTCATAGTCTCAAATTTGCTCAAGAGTTGGTTACAGAATAACCCTTTTATTCTAAACTTCCTGAAATGGTTCCAATTATTATGAGCAAAAATGTCTCTTAAAAGTTTAAAATAATACATCAAATGGCAGCAAGAGAAACACTGATCATGCCTTACATTTCCACCTACTTACTATGTGATAGGTGCTATATATTATTTCATCTAACCTTCACAACATTCCTGATGAAGGTTGTATTGTTCTTATTCCCACTATACAGATGAATGAAGTCCAGAAGTTACTCTTCAGGTGGTGGGAGTCGTGTGGTATTATGTGATCGCAACCTCTTCACCAGTATGGATTGGAGTTGGGTAAATACCTGATCAAAGCAGAACTGATCAGACTATCCCTCCTGGGAGACATGAGCTAATTAGTGCCTGCATTTGGCTGGAACCTCCTGTAACCTATAGAAAGAGAAACAGAGAAGGACTTTCTGCTATGAGAAAAGAAGAAAGCAGAGATGGAAGACAGCACAGATAGAGGAGAGAGAAAGAGAGAGGTGTTCCTTTGATGATGGATGCCTTTGCAATACCTGTTTCCAGCACCACCTCATGACTCAGGATCTGTATATTTTCTAATAGAGTCCCTGTTGTGGCTTAAGCTATCTAGGGAGGATTTCTCTAGCTTCCACTTAACATATTCTTTAGTGTTGGCTTTAATTCATCAGAGAACTTAATGGGAATGCCTTAATCAGGAACCTTAATGCATCCCACCAATCACCATCACTGAGAGCAGAGAGGTAAGGACAAGACTAGTCACAGGCAACAACTGAAAAATGAGTATATTACCAGGAATTTTTTTTTCACAGTGTATCTCACATCAAACCATTACTCAGCATTAACTGCACCCTTTTTAAAAGGTATCAGCACAGCACTGTTAATAATAACACCTTGAAATCTGATACTCAAGCCACTGTGCTGTTTAAACATCTTTCCCAAAATCTAACCCCAAAAGAGGTTTTATTGCCTTTCACTCACACATATGAATATTTGAGTACTTGCCACACATGACCACTCTCCATTAGTTTTGCTCTCATTCCATGCTATCGTTTTCCTCTATATTTCCTTTGACAATAATAATTGTATAAAATGTATTTTCATCTGTCACCCTGTTAGACTTTTAATTCCATGTGGGCAGACTAAATATATCTAAAACAGTAGCTGCTATAGAGGGGACTCTCGGGAAATTTTTAATCAATTAATTAATCCTCTTTCCCTCCTTCTCCCCATTTACAGAAGCTCAGAGAAGCTAAGAAACTTGCCAGTGCTCATGTAGCTAGAACATGGAAAAATGATGTCGACACCCAGCTCATCCTACCTCTAAAGTGCATATTACTTTCACTATGCTTTCACTCTCCCCTGAGTAATGTCCATGTGTCTTCTTTAATTACATGAAATCCCACTTTTCAATGCCTATAATATTTTAGTAGCCTTTTAGGGATGTTGAACTTAACATATTTTTGGCAATGAAAGTTGCACTGTAAAACAGTCACATTTTTTCACCGCCAACATAAAATTCCATTATGTTATTGCCTAAAGATATAGAGCAAGAATTAGACATGATACAAACCACCTTTACTGCACAGGTTATCTTGAAACATTGTTTTAAATCCTTTTTTAATGGAGAAATAGTTAAGTACATGTGAAGAGTAATTTCTAAACATACTGCAAAGCAAGACTAACAGGTAAAAATGAATGAAAGTATTTTCATTCAAATCCTGCTCTGCTAGACCATCAGCCTCTCCTCTCAACTTCTCTTGTTGGGTTGGGTTCGGGGCCAGATATTGTAGACGAGAAAAAAGGGAAAACAGACAAGGACTAGGAAGGAGTTAAAGGAAGAAGTAAAAGAAATGGAGAGTGGTATTTTTAAAATAAGAAAAATATCCTAAAAGATCCTCCCTGATATGCCAGTATTCAAAAACTGGCAACATGCAGGAAAGACAGAAATATGATTTGGGCTAGTACATTCTGTTTTAAAAACCCAATATATACCTAATATTTACACAAAGCTGATTCCACACACACAAAAAAAGATTTCTTATGTCCTTTGAAAAATTCTGAATCATCTTTAGATGGGACTCATGCTCTCCAATATGCCCTATTCTCTACCACCCACTCCTTTTTCCCAGAATTTACTCATTTACAAAACCAGCTGGGTGTATATAATTTTATTTGGGTACCTCCAATCTGATTTCACAACTCTTTTCCCATATTCTCAAAGCTCTAGTCACAATGGCTTCCTTTCCATTCACTCTATCTAGGACAAGTAAGCTCAAAGTGGAGAGATGAAAAAGATAACCCACCCAAGTGGAGACCGAAAGAGAGCAGGGGTTTCTCTATTTATATCAGACAAAATAGACTTAACTTAAAAGCTCTAATAAGGGACAAAGAAAAGCCTAATATTCTAATAAAAAATGAACTCATCAAGATACAACAATCATACACACACACACACACCCAACATATTAGGAGCACCTAAATACATTAAGCAAATACTAACAGATCTTAAGGGAGAACTAGACAACAATACAATAATAATAGAGACAGACCTTCAATATGGGTATCTACTTTCAATAACAGATAGATTATCCAGACAGAAAATCAATATGCAAACACTGGACCTGAATTATACTTTAGACCAAATGGACCTAACAGACATATAAAAAACATTTCATACAATATACATATTCTTCTCAAGCACACAGGGAACATTCCCCAGGAGAGAGCATAGGTTGGGTCACAAAACAAGTCTTAGAAAATTTAAGAAAACTGAAATTATACCAAGTATCTTTTCCAAGTACTATAACATGAAAGTAGAAATCAACAACAAAAACAGAAAGCAAACTGGAAAATTCACAACTATGTGAAAACTGAATAACACTCCTGAACAACCAATGGGTCAAAGAAGAAATCAAAAGAGAAATCAAAATCTTGAAGCAAATGAAAATGGAAACACAACATCCCAAAACTTATGGGATGTAGTCAAAGCAGTTCTTAGATGGAAGTTTATAGCAATAAATGCCTAGATCAAGAAAACAAAGATCTCAAATAACATATTTACACCTGAAGGAACTAAAAAAAAAAAAAAAAAAACCAACTAAGCCCAAATCAACAGAAGGAAGAAAATAACAAATATCAGAGCAGAAATAAATAAAACAGAAACCAGAAGAATATAGAAAATATCAATGAAACCAAGCTGGCCTTTTGAAAAGGTAAACAAAACTGACAAACTTTTAGCTTGATTAAGAAAAAAAAGAGTAAAGACAGATTCACAAGTGAAAGGGCAGACAATACAACTGATATCATACAAATACAAAAGATCCTGAGACCACTATTACCAACAATTAATTTAGAAGACATGGATAAATTCATAGAAATATAAACATACCAAAAGTGAATCATAAAAAAAAATGTGGATAGACCAATAATGAGTAAGGAGATTTAATCAGTAATCAAAAACTGACTAAAAAGAAAAGCCCAGATTCAGATGGTTTCACTGATAAATTCTACCAAACATTTAAGGAAGAGTTGATGCCAATCTATTTCAAACTCTTCTAAAAAATTGAAGAGGAGGGAATACTCCCAAACTCATTTTACAAGGCCAGCATTACCCTGACACTGTATATGGACACTGCAATAAAAGGAAACTATAGGCCAATATCCTTGATGTATATAGATGAAAAGATTCTCAATATTAGCAAATCTTTTTCAATAGTACACTAAAAGGATCAAACGCAATCATCAAATGAGATTTATTGCTGAGAAGTAAGGATGGTTCAACATACACAAATCAATAAATATGATACATCACATTAACAGAATGAAAGGTGAAACCATATGATCATCTCAAAAGATGCAGAGAAAAAGCAATTGACAAGATACCACAACCTTTCATGATAAAAATTCTCAAAAAATCAGGTAGAGAAGAGACATACCTCAACATAATAAAATCCAAATGTAACAAACCCAGAGTATACATTCTAATCAACAGTGAAAAATTAAAAGCTTTTCCTCTAACATCAAGAATAAGACAAAGATGTCCACCTATTTAATATAGTATGGGAAGTTCTAGCCACAACAATTAGGAAATAAATAACAGCAAAAGTCATCCAAATCAGAAAGGAAGTAAAGCTGTCTCTATAAATGATAAAATCCTCTGTATAGAAAATCCTGTAGACTCCACCAAAAACTGTTAGAAATAATAAATAAATTCATTAAATTTGCTGGATGCAAAACCAGCATAGAGCTGTCGGTTGCACTGCTATACACTAACAGTAAACTGCCTGAAAAAGAAATGTTTAAAAATTCCATTTAAAATAGCATTAAAAACAAAAATAAAGTACTTAGGAAAAATTTAGCCAAGGCAGTGAAAACTCTATATAGCAAAAACTGTAAGGCACTGATGAATATTGTTAAAATGTCCATTCTACACAAAGCCACTTACAGATTCAATTCGACCCCTATCAAAATTCCTGTGGCATTTTTTACAAAATAAAGAAAATCCTAAACCATGTATGGAATCACAAAAGATCCTAAATAGCCAAAAAAATCCTGAGAAGGAACAAAACTGGAGGCATCACATGTTCTGATTTCAAACTATATTACAAAACTATGGTAATCCAAACAATATGGTACTGATGTAAAAATGGACACACAGAATAATGATATGAATCAAGAGCTATGAATGCTTACACATACAGTCAACTAATACTTGATAAGTGAACAAAGAATACTCAATGGGGCAAGGACAGTCTCATCAATAAATAGTGCTGGGAAAACTACATAATCACATATAAAGAATGAAATTGGACCCCAATCCTATACCATTCACAAAAATGAACTTGAAATGGATTAAAGGGGCCACCTGGGTGGCTCAGGTGGTTAGGCATCTGCCTTCAGCTCAGGGCATGATCCCAGGATCCTAGCATCGAGCCTCACATCTGGCTCCTGGCTCAGCAGGGAACCTGCTTCTCCCTCTCCTTCTGCTTGTGCTCTCTCTGTGAAGTAAATAAATAAAATCTTTTTTAAAAAAGAAAGAAATGGATTAAAGACTTAAGCATGAGAAATGAAACTGTCAAACTCCTGAAGAAAGCATAAGGAAAAAGTTTCCTGACATTGGTCTTGGCAAAAACTTTTTGGATATGATACCAAAAGCACATGCAACAAAAGCAAAAATAAACAAGTGGGACTTCAACAAGCTAAAAACATCCTGCACAGCAGAAGAAAACACTCAACAAGATTAAAAGGCAACCTATGGAATGGAAGAAAATTGTTGCCAATCTCTCTGAGAACGGGTTAACACCCAAAATATATTTTTAAAAATTCATATTAGAAAAACCAAACAATCCCATTAAAAATGGCAGAGGACCTGAAGAGACATTTTCCCAAAGAAGACATATTAATGGCCAACAGGTACATGAAAAGATGTTCAGCATCACTAATCATAAGAGAAATGCAAATCAAAAACAGAATGAGATATTTTGTACCCATTAAGACGGCTGTTATCAAAAAGACAACAGGAAATAAATGTTGGAGAAATGGGAACCCTTGTACACTGTTGTACACCATTGGTGGGGTAGGAATGCAAACTGATACAGCCACTATGGAAAATAGTACAGAGGCTCCTCAAAAAGTTAGAAGGAGAATTTTATATGACGCAGCAATCCCACTTCTGGAAATGTATCCAAAGGAAGTGAAATCAGTATCTGAAAGAGGTATCTGTGGCTCCATGTTCATTGCAACATGTTTATTATAGCACAGTAGCCAAATATGAAAATAACCTAAGAGCTCATCTGTAGATGACTGGAAAAAGATGTGGTATTATCTGTATATGTATATGTATATGTGTGTATGTATAGGTGTATATATGTGTATGTATACACACACACAATGGACTACTACTCAGCCATGAGAAAAAAGGAAATCCTGCCATTTGTGACAACATGGATGGACCTTAAGGCCATTATGCTAAGTGAAATAAGTGAAAGACAAAGACAAATACTTTAAGATGTCAGATTTACTACGCATAAAAATGTGTAATCTAAATAAGTAAGTCAGACTCATAGAACCAGAGGATAGAAAGGTGGTTGCCAGAGGCTGAGGGGTAGGGGAAAATAGGGAGATGTTAGTCAAAGGGTACAAGCTTCCAATGAGAAGGTGAGTACATTCTGGGAATCTCAAGCACAGCATGGTGACCACAGTTAACAATACTATTGAATACTTGAAAGGTGCTATGAGGATAGATCTTGAATGTTCTCACCACGCACAAAAAATGGTCACTATGTGGACTGATGGAGGTATTAACTAGTCCAACTGTGGTTATCATTTCACAATTTATGTGTATCAAATCATCACATTATAGTTCTTAAACTTACATATTGTTATGTGTTAATTATAGCTCAATAAAGCTGGGGGGAGAAAATGAAGTAGACTTTCATAGAAAAACAAAATATGAAAGAATCCATTGCTAGTAGATGGGTCCTATAAGAAATCCTAAAGGAAGTTCTTCCTGCTAAAATTAAAGGACACTAGACCTTAACTCAAATCCACATAAAGAAATAAAAATCTGCAATAAATTATAAATACACAGGTAAATGTAAGAGACATTATAAATATATTTTTGTTCTTCTCCTGATTTAAAATACAACTGCATAAAGCAGTAATATAAAACTGTGGTGATGGGCTTATAATGTATAAAGATGATCTGTGTGAGAATACTAGCACTAAAAAAGAGAGAACACAAAGGTACATAGGAGCAAAGTTTTGTCTACTCTTATCATTAAGTTGGTATTAAGCCAAACTAGATTTCTTTAAAATGTTAATTAAATGCCTATACCAACCACTAAGAAAACTACTCAAATTATATATAAATAATTATATATTTATATATCTTAGACTTATAAATAACATACAACATATTGTACTTATACTAAACATACTTAAATATATATTTTCAAGAAAAGCAAAATTTGCCTTATTAGTAATTATATTAAATGTAAATGTTTTAATACTCTTATCAAAAGACAGACTTAAAGGAAAGATTTTTTTAAACATATGATGCAACTACGTACTGTCTACAAGTGACACACTGTAAATTAAAAGACACAAATATGTTGAAAATCAAAATATTAAAAATATAACATGCAAACCAAAGACAGCTGAAATAGCTATAGGAGCATCAGAAAAAGACTTTAAGACAAAGTTACCAAAGACAAATAAGGAAATTTTATAATGACAAAAGTGTCAATCAATCCAATCCAACAGGAATACAATTACAATACATATGTACAAAATACATGAAACCAATGTTAATGAATTAGAGGTAGAAATAAACAAATATAGTTGAATATTTTTTTAAATCTTTCAATAATAGATGGAACACATAAGCAGAAGATAAACAAGGAAATACAAAATCTGAACAATTCTACAAACCAAGTAGACCCAAAAGACCACAATCAAGGAATATTAGTTCTTCTCAAGGATATATGTAACGTTCTCCAAGGTAGACCTTATGTTAAGCCATAGAACCACCCTCAGTAAAGTTAAAATGATTGAGGTGATACAAATTATGTTCTTTGACCACAACTTAATGAAATTAGAAATCATTTACAGAAATTTGTGAAATCTCAAATAAGTGGATTTTTCCTTTATTTTTTTATTGAAATTCAATTAATATATAATACATGATTAGTTTCAGAGGTAGAGGTCAATGATTCATCAGTCTTATAGAATACCCAGTGCTCATTACATCACGTGCCCCCCCTTAATGTCCCTCACCCAGTAGCCCCATCCCCACTCCCCTCCCCTCCAGCAACCCTCAGTTTGTTTCGTATGATTAAGAGTTTCTTATGAAGATGCCTGGGTGGCTCAGTTAGTTAAGCACCTGACTGCAGCTTAGGTCATGATCCCAAGGTCCTGGGATCGAGTCCCACATTGGGCTCCTTGCTCAGGGGGGCTGCCTGCTTCTCCTGTTTCCTACCTCTCCCCGTTTATGCTTTCTCTCTCTCTCTCTCTCTCTCTCTCTCTCTGACAAATACATAAATAAAATCCAAAACAAAACAAACAGTCTTTTATGGTTTGTCTCCCTCTCTGATTTCATCTTGTTCTTTCCTCTCTTCCCCTGTGATTCTCTATTTCTTAAATTCCGCATATCAGTGAGATCATATGATGATTGTCTTTCTCTGACTTATTTTGCTTAGCATAATACCCTCAATAGGTATTTTAAAGCACTCTCTTAAGTCATCAATGAGTCACGAAGAAACACAAGGGAAATTAGTAGACACTCTGAGATGTGTAAAAATAAAATACAACATCCCAAAATGGATGGGAGGTAGCCAATGCAGTGCTTAGAGGGAAATGTATAGCTCCAAACATGTATGATTTAACAAGACAAAAGATCTAAAATTAGTAGCCAGATCTTCTACCTAAGGAAACTAGAAAAAGTAAGCTCTACACAAATCAATCTGAAAGAATCAAATAATAATTATATTAGAGTGAGAATAGAGAAAAGAAAAAAAAATCAATGAAACCAAAAGTTTTTCTTTTAAAAAGATCAAAATTAGTAAACTTTTAGCTAGACTGCCAAAAAAAAAGTATGACTCCAATTACCATAAACAGTCATCAAAGAGGGAATGTTACTACTGACTTTACCAAAATGAAAAGAATTTTAACAATGCTATCAACTGTTGCATGCGATCATATCAGACAGCCTAGATGAAATGAAAAAAGTTCCTGGAATATATACAAACTACTGAAACTGACTCAATAAAAAAGAAAAACTGTGAATTGGTGTATAAAAATTAAAGAGAATGAGTCACATATACCTGTAATTATATATATATATATATATATATGTATGTATATATGTATATGTATATATGTAAGTACATAATGAATTTTTTACATATATACATAAACAAAAAGGCCAGGCCCAGATGACCTCATTGGCAAATTCTAATGAACATGTAAGAATTACTGCTAAGGGTGGTTCAATATTCACAAATCAATCAACGTGATAGGCCACATCAATAAAAGAAGGATAACAACCAGAGGATCATTTCATAGATGCAAAAAAGAGCATTTGATAAAGTACAACATCCATTCATGATTAAAAACCCTCAGCAAAGTAGGTTTAGAGGGAACAAACCTCAACATAATAAAGGCCATCTATGGAAAACCCACAGCTACCATCATCCTTAATGAGGTAAAACAGGTTTTCCCCTAAGGGCTAGAACAAGAGAAGGATGTGCTTTCTTACTTTTATTCAGCATAGTACTGGAAGTTCTAGCCACAGCAATCAGACAACAAAAAGAAATAAAAGGCATCCAAATTGGTAAGGAAAAAGTAAAATTTTCACTATTTGCAGATGACATGGTACCTTATATAGAAAACCCAAAAGACTCCATGCAAAAACTACTAGAACTGATAAGAAAATTCAGTAAATCACAGAATACAAAATCAACATACAGAAATAGGTTGCATTTATATACCAATAATGAAGCAGCAGTAAGAGAAACTCGGAAAACAATCTGATTTATAATGGCACCAAAAATAAGATACCTAGGAATAAACCTAACCAAAGAGGTGAAAGACCTGTAAAATAGAAAAAAATATAAAACACCAATGAAAGACATCGAAGATGACACAAAGAAATGGAAAGGCATTCCATGATTGTGGACTGGAAGAACAAATATTGTTAAAATGTCTATGCTACTCAAAGCAATCTACATATTTAATGCAACCCCTGTCAAAATACCAGCAGCATTTTTCACACAGCTAGAACAATCCAAAAATTCATATTGAGCCTTGAAAGACCCTGAATAGGCAAAGCAGTCTTGAAAAAGAAAAGCAAAGCTGGAGGCATCACAATTCCGGACTTCAAGCTATATCACAAAGCCGTAATGATCAAAATGGTAATGGTACTGGCACAAAAATAGACACATAGATCAGTGGAACAGAATAGAAAACCCAGGAAAAAAACACACAACTCTATGGTCAATTAATCTTCAACAAAGCAGGAAAAAGGGGAAGGAAAGAAGGAAAGGGGGTGGCAATCACCTCTCGGTTTGTTTCCTCTGCCATGCTGAACATGCTGGCAACTGTTTTGGCCCATTCATCAGCTCATGAACTGTTTATTTCAGAAACAGAATCCACGTATCTCAGAACAAAACAAAGTGGTGGATTAGGTTAAGCCATGTGGGAGAAAAAGTAGAGAAAGATTTTAAATTAATTCTTCAGGTATCCAAAAATACAGATTCAAAGGGATACATACACGCCAACGTTTATAGCAGAATTATCTACAATAGCCAAACTATGGAAAGAGCCCAAATGTCCACCGACTGATGAATGGATAAAGAAAATGTGATATATATGTATAGGTACATACACACAGACACACGCACACACACACGATGGAATATTACTCGACCATCAAAAAGAATGAAATCTTGCCATTTACAGTGACATGGATGGAGCTAGAGTTTATTATGCTTAGCAAAATAAGTCAGAGAAAGACAAATACCATAATTTCACTAACGTGCAATTTAGGAAACAAAACAGATGAACATGTGGGAAAGGGAGACAGAGAAGGAGAGAGAGGGAAGCAAATCACTGGAGACTCTTAATGATAGAGAACAAACTAAGGGTAAATGGAGGAAGTGGGGGCTGGGTTAAATGGGGGATGGGTATTAAGGAGGACATTTGTCATCATGAGCACTGGTGGTATATGTAAGTGATGAATCCTTAAATTTTACTCCCAAAACCTATATTACACTATATGTTAAGTAACTAGAATTTAAATAAAAATTTAGAAAAAAATTTTTTTCTGGTATCCAAATGAAGCTTCTCCAGTTTAAAAAAAATTACGGACACACAGATATACACATCACGACATTATTTCTGCAAAGGTATTTTTTCTAAATGTTCTAACAAAATGATGAGGCCACAAGTGCAGTAATGTTTAAATCAATACATTTAAAGTCTTCAGCATTGTTGTAAACCATCTAGATTTTCTGTCATCTGCATGCAGTTATAAAGCTTTTTATTCAAGCATATAAAAGGATGTCACACAAACTTTTTCAAAAACATTTACAAGACTTCAAAATAAAATATTTATACAATAAAAAGTTTTGCTAAAAAGTTAAGCACTCAGAGGCACCTGGGTGGCTCAGTTGGTTGAGCATCTGACTCTTGGTTTCGGCTCAGGTCCTGATCTCATGGGTCATGGGCTTGAGCCCTGCATCAGGCTCTGCCATCAGCAGAAGTCTGCTTGGATATTCTCTCCCTCTGCCTCTTCCCCCACTTGCACTCGTGCTCTCTCTCTCTAAAGTAAATAAATAAATCTTTAAAAAGTAAGCATGCAAAACCACAATAATTACAATGGGCTGGAAAGGGCTTAGGATTCTGCTTTCTGGCCTCTGTACTCTGACTACAAGCATTGCACAGTGACTGGCACATAGTAGTCATTTGACAAGTATTTTTGGAATGGATCATCAGCCTTCTCTCAACCTTGTCCCCACTGCTCCATGCATGTACTTTCTTCTCTGCATCACTCATATTGAAAGCATCCCTTACCTACAGCCTCATAAACTTCTGCACATGGCATTTCTATCACCTGGAACACCTTCTCCCCTTCCTCACCTATTAAATTTGAATTTTACCAATCTATCAAAACCAATGCAAATTGCAGCACAGTAAACCAAGTCTGACTTCCCTAGTCCATTAAAGTCTTTTAAGATCTGTACTTCTTTGGAACATATTTATGTGCTCTGCATCCAAACTACCTGAAGAACATTTTTTAAATTTAGGTGCCCAGGACCCATTTTAAAACTAGTGAATCGGGATGTAATTTGCAGATCTGTATCTTTTAAAGCTGCCCACTGATCTACAAATCAGCTCAAGGAGACTGTTCTTCTCTACCACATAAACTTTTCTTATAGAGGATACCTGCTTGTGCTGGTTTGTAAACATCTTACTGTGTCAAGGGTAAATGCTGAGAGGACCAAGCTGTATTATAATCTTCTGTTACATCCCCACAATCCTCTGCACAGTACCAGGCACAGAAGCATCACTGGATTTATGGAATATGAGTTAACTTGGGCTAAAATTATACATTATGCTGCATGGTCCATACAGTTTTAATCTTTATCCCAAACCTGGTGCCTGTAACAGGACTTAGAATACAATAAGTGTACAATAAATACTTGATAAATTAAGGTGAATTAAACAGGCACAGTTTTGCTACCCAGGATGATTTACAAATGGTCAAATAATCCCACTTTCTATCCCTGAGCTCTTTCATGCCGTATCTCAAATCATAACCTGTTTGATCTAGCAGGGATAGTAAAATTATGATAGTAAAAATAACAGAATATTTGATTTGAAGGAACATTTTCAATCAACCAGTTCAACCCAGTCATAAGAAAGGAAATCCTTATATTTGTGACAACATGGAAGGAACTTGAGGGCTATATGTTAAGTGAGATAAGTCAGACAGAAAAAGACAAATACTGTAGGTCATCACTTCCACCTGGAATCTAAAACAGCCAAACTCATAAAAACAGAGCGAATAGTGGTTACTAGAGGCTGGGAGAATTGGGGAGATGTGGTTTAAAGGTACAAACCTGGAGGGCACCTGGGTGGCTCAGTCAGTTAAATGTCTGCCTTCAGCTCAGGTCATGATCCCAAACTCCTGGGATGGAGTCCTGCATTGGGCTCCCTGCTCAGTGGGGAGTCTGCTTCTCCTTCTGTCCCCCACCCCATTCATACAAGCTCTCTCTCTCAAGTAAATAAATAAAATCTTTTTAAAAAATAAAATTAAAATTAAATGAAGGTATAAACTTGCAACAAATAGGTAAATAAGTACTAGAGATCTAATGCACAGCATAGAGACCATAGTCAACAATGCCGCATTATATATTTCAAAGTAGCTACAAGAATAGAGTTTGTTCTCTCCACCCGACCCTCCCCAAAAAAGGTAATTATGTGTAATGACATGGTGATAATCATACTGCAATATATAAATGTATCAAATCAACATGTTACATTCTTTAAACTTACATAATTTTATGTCAATAATATCCCCCCCAAAAAAAACCTAGTTTAACTCCTTTATGTAATAGAGCACAAATTAACATTCTAAGAGGCTAAGTGACTTGTCCAAGGTCACGTGTTCAATTACAAGGGGACCTGGGATTCAAAACTAAAGCTATGCAATCATACAATGCTGGTACTCTTGCTCTCCCAGGAACTGGTTCAGTGTTTCTCCTTAATTGCTCTTCAACACAGTCAACCCGTAGCTGTTCTCAAAGAAAAGACGAAGGTACACAACTGGCTTGCTCTTTGGGTGAGCTTTACAAGCAATAAATAGAATTAGTAAGCTTCTTACTGACATAACAAGAAAACCAATCCATTCAGTTGTCCTCATCTCCTTTCACTGTGGCCCATCTGTACCCTAGATGGGGTAGAGGTATTTGCTAATTCTTTGAAATACAAGGAAAAACACTCTTCAGGTTGACACCACTTAATACTCAAAGAACTAAATGGCTGAATAACCCTCTCTAAAATAAATTTTTGTTTCTGCTACTGGAAAAAATCTTACTAATTTTTCGAACTTATGGATGCCTAGAGACTCTACTGAAATGCACAGCAAAATGGATGTTACCTCAATAATTTATCTGTAGATTTATTTTATTTTTCCATAGATTTATTTTAGAAAAGACTGATTTGTGCAATTTCCCCATGGTTCCAATGGCCCTTGACTTTTGGGAATATGGTGCTCCTAGTGTAGTTTGTTAACAAAAGAACTAAATGGAACTTTGAGATTCAATTTGTACCACTGGCTTTTTTTTTTAACTTTATATTTTAAAGTAATTTGAGACTTCAGATAAGTTGCAAAATACAGCACAATCTCCATCTATTCCTCACTGAGCTTCCCCTCATGTTAACAGTTTACGATTGTACAATTATACATAGTATAATTCAGACACACAATATTGGTACACTACCATAAAACAGATCCTTCACCACTTTTTCCAATATTGTCCTTTTTCTGTACCAGAATGCTATCAGGATCCCACATTATATTTAGTTTCTACTTCTCCTTAAGCTCCCACAATCTGTAAACGTTTCTGAGTCTTTCCTTGTTTTTTTGCAATTTTGGTGCTTCCACAGAGTCATGATCAATTGTTTTTCTGAACATCCCTCAGGTTGGGTTTGACTGATATTTTCTCATGATCTCACTGACCTTATGCATCCCACATACCACAGAATATTACTGTCCTTCTCTGCATCATATCAAGAGACCTAAGATATCAATATGTCTTTTAAAGGATGTTTAATCACTTGGTTAAATTGACATCTTGCTGTTTTCTCCTCTGTAAAGTTTTTATACTTCTTTCTGTACTTACTAACCACCTGGAGGAAGATACTTTATGGAAGTCCCATTCTCAAACATCCTCTTGCTGATTTTAGTATCCAACTGTAGGTGTTGTCTCCTGTGATGGTTGTGTCATGTTGTTTTTCTATTTCCTTTTTTTCTTCTACATACTTAAAATTTTACCATAAAGGAAAAGCTATCCCTTCTCCTCCATTTACAACAATTATTCATAAGAGTATGTACTCATAAATATTGATTCTACGGGTTATTATCATAGTTTTTTACTCAAATTGTTCCAGCTTCAGACAGCAACAGCTCCTTCAGCTTTTCCTCTGTGCTTTTGACAAGCCCCGTGTTCTTCTGAGCATTTCCTTACTTTTTGACACCACATAATGTTACAGGCTTGTCTTGTATTTTTCTCTACCTCAACCCTAGAATAAACTTTCTCCAAGGAGCCCTGGCTCTTTTACGTAAATAATGATATTTAGAAACCAAGGTCTGGGCACCAGTTGTGTCCATTGTTCCTGGGATGCTACTGCTTCTAGGCCTTCCCAAAGGCAGAGCTAGGAAATTCATGTATGGAAACTAACCAGCACATTAACACACATCTACATTTCTCCATCGATCTGTAAATCTAATCAAAACCAGGAGTTCATAATGATACTTCATATTCCAATTTCAATACACACATAAAGTGGTTTCAGAATTGCTAACCAATCCCCCTGTAAGAAACACATTTACTAACTAGATGGCAGCATTTACGTGAAGTCCTTTTTGTATTTAGCTTCACAGTATCCAGTCAAGATATTGTTTTCAAACTTACTTGTGTTAGTTCTTTTTATTTCCATCCCATTCATGTAATTCATTTGTAACATAGATAGGCACATATGCTAGTGGTGTATCCCATTTTGGTTTCTTCCTACAGATGTTTTTTAAGGATACAAACTCACAATGAGTAGTAAATAGTCCTAGAGATCTAAGGCACAGGATAGTGAATATAAACAATATTGTACTATAATCAAGCCTACAAAGAGACCAGCTCTTAATTATTCAAGCCACTAAAAAGAAATGATAATCATGCAACTGGATAGAGGTGCTAATTATTGCTACAGTGACAGTCATAATACATAAATGCATCAAATTAACATGTTGTACACCTTCAATTTACACAATGTTTTATGTTAAATATATTCTGATTTTTAAAAAGTCTTTACCTACACTATGATTAAAGAGGAATTCACCTATACTTTCTTCCAGTACTTGCATGGTTTCATATTTGACATTTAGGTTCTTCATCTATTTAAGTTTATTCTTGTGTATGGTGTGAGATGGGACTGTATCTGTTTTCCAAAGAGCTACCCAGTTGTTCCAGCACCATTTGCCAAAAGATCTATCTTTATGTTCCTGATTTAAGATGCCATCTTTGTCATATCCTAAGTTTCCATATGTATTTGGTCTAATTCTGGAGTTTCTGTTCTATTACATTCGTCTGTTTATCCATTCATGTGCTAGTAACACACTGTCTTAATTATCGAGAAGACAGAGAATGTTTCCATCTCTCCTGGTGCTTACTCCCCCTGCATAGTTGTTCTTTTTGGTGTTTTCCTTTCTGTAAGTGTATGTTATTTTTTTCATGGGAGCTTTTAGTAGCAACTTGGCCAACTTCTTAAAAGAATTACTTGGAATTTTTATTGGGATTGCTTTGTTATCCGTGACTTTGGATATTATATTTAAAATATTCTGAGACACTGTCAGTGTGATCCCTCAAATTTAATCTGTAAAAGAAAAAATGGCTAAATGGCACGAGACATTTAAAAATAAATTCTTGGGACACCTGGGTGGCTCAGTCGGTTAAGCATCTGTCTTTGGGTCAGGTCATGATCCCAGGGTCCTGGGATCGAGTCCCTCATCAGGCTTCTTGCTCAATGGGGAGGCTGTTTCTTCCTCTGCCTGCTGCTCCCCCTGCTTGTGCACTCACTTACTCACTCTCTCTCTCACAAAATAAATAAATAAAATCATAAATCATAAATAAATAAATAAATTCTAACAATAGAATTGAAAATTGTGTGCTCAGTATGGTAAGGGAGAAAAGCTTTTAAAAAAAATCAAATGCCTCTTAGGGGACCCACTCCAGAAGTTAACTTCTTTTTAATATGTACTGCCAATATCATTGAGACTTATGATTCTTCTTCCTTAAAATTGTCTTTTGAATTGGTGCCCTATTTTTTGGTCTACTGTCATTGCCCTAATTCAGCTATTTGGCTTTTCTCTCTTACACTCTGGCAGCAAAATCCAACAATCCAAAACTAATAATACACTATATGTTAACTAACTTGAATTTAAATAAAACCAAAAAAAAAAAAAGAAAGAAAGAAAAGAACTTAAGGACCTATACTCAAATGGCAGACTTGCTGGGATGCAGCTCTGGCTCCCCTGTGTGCTCCGTGCTTATGTATATCGCAGCACTGATCAACACTGTTGATGAATTCCCAGACAGCAGGTGCCTGTAGAACTCATCCAGTCTTTTTTTTTTATCTTATTTTATTTAAACTCAATTAATTAACATATAGTGTTATTGTGTATTAGTTTCAGGGGTAGAGTTTAGTGATTCATCAGTTGTATACAACACCCAGTGCTCATTATGTCACATGCCCTCCTTAATGCCCATCACCCAATTACCCCATTCCCCCACCCACCTCCCCTCCAGCAACCCTCAGTTTGTTTCCTATGATTAAGAGTCTCTTACTTTTTTGTCTCCCTCTCTGATTTCATCTTATTTTATTTTTCCCCTCTCTTACCCTATGATCCTCCATTTTGTTTCTGAAATTCCACATATTAGTGAAACCATATGATAATTGTCTTTCTCTGACTTATTCTGCTTGGCATAATACCCTCCAGTTCTATCCACATTGTTGCAAAGGTAAGATTTCATCTTTTTTGATGGCTGAGTAATATCCCATTGTGTATATACACCACATCTTCTTTATCCATTCCTCTATCGATGGACCTCTGGGCTCTTGCCATAGTTTGGCTATTGTAAACATCACTGCTATAAACATTGGGGTGCAGGTGCCCCTTTGTATCACAATATTTGTATTGTGGAAAACCCAAAGACTCCACCCAAAAATTGCTAAATCTCATACAGGAATTCAGCAACATGGCAGGATATAAAATCAATGCACAGAATCTGTTGAATTTCTATACACTGAGACAGAAGAAAGAGAAATCAAGAAATCAATCCCATTTACAATTGCACTAAAAACCACAAGATACCTAGAAATAAACCTAACCAAAGAGGCAAAGGATCTGTACTTAGAAAACTATAGACACTTATGAAAGAAATTGAGGAAGACAAAAAGAGATGGGAAAACACTCCACGCTCATGGATTGGAAGAACAAACATTGTGAAAAGGTCTATGTTGACCAGAAAATCTACACATTCGATGCAATCCCTATCAAAATACCATTGACATTTTTCACAGAGCTGGAACAAATAATCCTAAAATTTGTATGGAACCAAAAAAGACCCGAATAGCCAAAGGAATGTTGAAAAAGAAAACCAAAGCTGGTGGTGTCACAATTCCAGACTTCAAGCTCTATTACAAAGCTATAATCATCAAGACAGTATGATACTGGCACAAAAACAGACACATAGATCAATGGAACAGAATAGAAAACCCAGAAATGGACCCTCAACTCTATGGTCAACTAATCAACCCAGTTTTCAACACAGGACCCAGCACATAGCACAGTCCCCACAGCTCTGACAAAATTACCAAGGGGACTGTTATGGAAAATAACATGAGATTAACATAAAATGACCTTGGTCCACAGATATTTCACTAAAGAAAAGTAGAAAGTATACTTAGGCTTTGAAAGTATTTTAAGGACAATAAACCAGAATTTCTCCTGCATGTGGGGCAAGAACAGCAACACAGTGCTGGGCTCCATGCTTGAAGCCCTAGTGGAAATGATAATAGATGGCAGTCCAGAAACACAGCTTATAAATTCCTATCTTGCTCACATCTTCTTTAATACAGAGAACAGGGCCACTACTAATCTCTAGTTTGTGTTAGTGCAAATAGGAAAAAGGCAGCCCATTCTCAAGACACTTGACACCTGTTGGAAATTTGTTATAATATATATTGTATAATTACATATAATATGTACAATAAAAAATATGTATGTTTTAAAATATACAATTTTATTAAATAACAGATAATGTATATTGTGTATATTATATTACATATAAGTATAATATACTAATATACAGTATATAACACCATAATATATATTTATATGGTCTGATTTAAGTATTATCTGTTTATATTATATATAATATAAAGTGCACAGTACATATTATTAGCATAAATATACTAACCTTTGAGGACTACACCGTGAATGACAGTCCTCAGAGCTATGCAGAGAACATCCTGCCCATCCAAACAGGTTGACTCTAACAGAAAATACAGGATGTGTGGAGTGGAAAAAATAAAAACAATGTTAAAACGGTAAAGTCACCAACTGTGAGTGACAGAGGGGGACAGAGGGGGAGTATTTTTATTATCTACTTTTATCTGCATAAAAACATCTCTGCAAGGGGGCACCTGGGTGGCTCAGATGGTTAAGCGTCTGCCTTCAGCTCAGGTCATGATCCCAGAGTCAGGTTCCCTGCACATCAGTCTCCCTGCTCGATGGGCAGCCTGCTTCTCCCTCCCCACCACTTGTACTCTCTTGCACACTCTCTTTCTCTCTCTAATAAATAATTTTTTTTTAAATTTCTGCAAGGACATTAAAAATGTACTACCTTTGTTTGGAAGTAAAGAGGAAGGGAGAGAAGCGGGACAGTGGGGAGAGAATCTTGCTGTTTAACTCTTCATAATCTTTTAAAAATCATGTGAACATATTATTTATTCAAAGTAAATACAAACAAACACATATGAATAGGCAGATTTACAGTTCAGGTAGAAAGCTTACTGAAAGATTGGTGAGGACTCCTTGTACATTTTCGCAGAGGTGAGATTCTCATGGTGACCTTCCCATCTACAAATCCTCAGCAAGCACTTAAAAAAAATCACGTGGAAAGAGAGTTTGGCTCAACCAAGTAAAAACCCTTAGTCAACAGGCATAAAAGTACTGCCAGTAAGCAAGATGAGTGAGCTCTAGACGGCCCCTGTACAATATTGTACCTACGGTCATCAGCGCTATGGCACACTAAAAAATTTGTTAGGAGAATTAGCTGTCACGATAAGCACTTGTTCTTACAATACCAGCTTCTAAAAATTGATTTACTTATTTATTTTAAAGATTTTATTTATTTTGGAGAGAAAGAAAGAACATAAGTGGTGACGGGCAAAGGGGGCTTCTGAACCAGACTCCACACTGAGCACAGAGCCCCACTCGGGGCTCGATCCCACCACTACAACATCATGACCTGAGCCAAAACCAAGAGTGAGACACTCAACTGACTGAGCCACCCAGGTGCCTCAAAACTAATGTATTTAAACCAACAAACAAGTGGCCTGACCAGTTCTGGACCTGTATTAATGGAACAAGACAAAAAAAAAAAATAGGTTAGTGGTTAAATGCTAGGGAAGTCTTCGGTTTGAGAGCAAAAAAAGAAGTAATCTGACCATGTAGATTAACAGCATGACCAGGACCAAAATATGCTCAAAATTAATCCAAGTCTAAAAGAAATAATACGAAAGTGGCTTTCAGAGTCATGGCTGATAGAGGAAGGGCTCTGTTTCTGCCTTGAGCACACATCGTCCGTCTGCTTCATTAGCAGATAATCTAAAAGAAATATTTCAAATTAAGAATAAGAGTAAAAATCACATACTAGAAGCATGAGATAAATTTTGTTATTTTCCGAAATGTCCTTCATTATGATGATGTGTAACTCCTGATGTCACAAAAAGCACATATAACCCTGTATTACACATTCCTTCTCCAGAGCACCTCTTCTTTGTAAAGATGGTGTACCCTGGGCAGCTCTCTGCATTTAGGCTCAAATAAAACTCTCATCCTTTTCTTTTTTTTAAGATTTTATTTATGTATTTACTTGAGAAAGAGAGAGCACACAAGCCAGGGTTGGGGGGGAGCAGAGAGGGAGGGAGAATGAATCTCAAACAGACTCCACCCTGAACCCAACACGGGGCTTGATCTCAGGACTCTGAGATTATGACATGAGCTGAAACCAGGAGTCAGATGCTTAACTCACTGAGCCACCCAGGCGCCCCTCATTTTTTTTTTTTAGAAATTTTAAAAGGTTTGCTCATTTTTCGATGACAACTGTCAATGAGCATCTTTCAGACTGCCAGTTTTTTAAATATCTGATGATTATAAATATGCAACTGACCCAACATCACTATTGGTGGTAGAAGACAGACGTTACTCATCATATAGCAGACTGATGTTAATTTTATGAAGGTTTATAACTCAGCTTTCACCCCTTTCCTTCCCCAGTCTCCACTTTACTGTACCTTGCTGCAGAAAGTCTGTACTTTTACTTTTGTTTCTAATTAATCATATTAGCAGAGATCTGGAAATTAACATACTTCTAGACTTTAGGCTCATTTACTATCTTGGTAAGCAGGAACTGTGGTGTATGATGTGTTAAGGTGTAACCTAGGGAATTAAGTATTGAAGGGGAAGTCTACATGTCTCCCCTACACTCTGGCAGGTAATATCTAGGAATTTCAGAGTTCCCGGTGCGTGGCATGTGGTGCTAAGGAATCGGTTATGGACACTTTGCAGGAACAAAGAGCAAAACTGTGTGGACATATTCCTGAACTAAGCTGCTCTAGAAACTTTTCCTTCCGTCCCTTCAGTTTTGTCAATTTTAGGATAGTGGAAGAGCCATCTGTTGGAGAGAAACCTGTGAAAGTGCTCTTAGAAAATCCTTGTAGACACTTCTCTTTCTGAATCAAGGAACAGACCAGAGCGTTCATTCCTTGATTTCTATGGAATATGGGGTGTCATGCAGCAATATTCTATGAGATTCTGCCTCATAGGATATCTCTCATATTTTACGTTATCCCCAGACCCAAGATCTTCCAAAAGTCATCACTGCTTTGGAAATGATCTGAGCATGAAGATGTTTTATATCTGATGCTCTCTACTCAAAGATCTCAGCGGCTTCATGAGCTAGAGGGATAGTACTTGCTACTCAAGGACATTTTACTATAAATTCACAGAATTTTACTGTAATACTGAACAATCATCCCTTGATCTAATTTTAAGCATCTCGGTTTTGTAATCCCAGGAATTATGAAATCATGTATACTTTGCCCCAGTTGTTTTGTTTTGTTTTGTTTTTGAAATGTGAGAAAATATCCAACCCATACTATATCTAGCTCTGGATACATGTTTTTCAAAGGATTTTTGCACACCACCTGAGGCTTTTGTCAGCTCAGTGCATGCAGGTGGGCACATGCGCACGCAAGGAAAGAGAGAATAAAGGAAATCATTTATTTCTATTATACTTTGAAGTGCTGTAATTACACTTATCTTGAATGTATTGAACAAAGAAAGTCAAAGATAACCTAAGCCCCAAACTGACTGTATATAAATCAGAGCCAATGATCTCTAATAAGGCATAAAAGCATATCTAACAGTTCAATTTTTTTCTGAGCACCTGTTTTAAGCACAGCAGTGTGCTACCTGCTGCAGGGTACCCAACACTAAATTATTGGGATCTTTCACTCCAGTGGCTCCCAGTGGTCAGGAGAGTGGGTGGTACACTTGCCTAAGCATGTCTGAATCAAAGCGAAATGGGATGTGCTCTCATAGCTGAAGTTCCCATGAAATCAATCTAAATATATTTCCACAAGATCATGTTCAATGTCACTCACATGAAATGTGGGGCTTTCCATTCTAGACACAGCAAGTATGACCAAAGCCCCAACTGGACTTGACTTTGGAAGTAAAGCAAGCACCTATTCCTCTCTCGAAGTTGACTATCTCAAGGAATGGCACCCATCACCAAGTTGTCTGAGCTCCAAATATAGCAGTCATCCTTTTTTTTTTCAACTCTTGCTTCCAATCCTTAAGCCAGCCCTCAGCACTGCCCTCCAAAATATATCCCAAATCAATTCTTCTCTCCTTAGCTCACATATTACCTATTCCTATTCTCTCTCTCGAATATGGACTATCCTCTCTCGAAGTTGACTATCTCAAGGAATGGCACCCATCACCAAGTTGTCTGATTCCTATTCCTATTCCTCTCTCGAAGTTGACTATCTCAAGGAATGGCACCCATCACCAAGTTGTCTGAGCTCCAAATATAGCAGTCATCCTTTTTTTTTTCAACTCTTGCTTCCAATCCTTAAGCCAGCCCTCAGCACTGCCCTCCAAAATATATCCCAAATCAATTCTTCTCTCCTTAGCTCACATATTACCACCGTGACACAAGCTACCATTCTTTTACCAGAATTACTACAATAGCTTCCTTACTAGTTTCAAGCTTCCATCCTTTTCCTTTTCCCTCTATAATCTCCACCTAGTAGTCAAAGCGACTTTTTAAAACCTGAGTTGGCCACCTGGTTTTATAAGTAAAATTTTATTGGAACAAAGACATTTGTTTAAATATTGTCTCTGGCTGTTTCCTGGTAACATCAGCAGAAATGAGTAGTTGCAAGAGAGACAGGGTGGGCTGCAAAGCCTAAAATACTTACTATCCAACTCTTAACAGAGTTTATTAACCCTTTTTTTAAAAAACCATAGATCAGGTCATCTCCCCCTCCAAAAAGAGTTCAATAGCCCTTCATCTTTATACTAGGAAGAAAATCGAGATTTTTTGCTTTAGCCCACAAAACCCCACATACTCATAATATGACTATATTAAATAAATGGGAGTAAGTCACACTGGTTCATCCACTTTGTTATCTTTTCTACACCAAGGGTACCACATTCAAACAGTGAAGCATGTACATCTAAAAACTCATTATTAAGGTATTAGGGGAATTGCTGAGATGAGGTGGACATACCACAGGCATTAGAATGACACAGACTAGGGTTTAATTCCCAGCTTCAATAAAGGCTCACTGAATTCCATTTTCCATTTGATAATAGGAAAAATGCTATTTATCTCATAGTGCTAGAGAGGACTGAATGAGATTATTTATATGAACACACTGTCACACTGATTTTTCAAATTCTGGTCATGTTCTTCCTGGTCCAAACACTCTTCACTTTTTAACCTATCCTCACACAGGTCCTTGATATTAAAATTCCAAGGGCTGCAGAAACAAAATACATTCTACAGAAAACAAAGTACATTTTAAACATTTAATGCCTTACATGTAAATTTCTATTTTCCTTTTCTTTTGTTTCTTTAGCTAACGGAACCATTTTCTTCCCTTGAATTTACATCCTTTATGGAAATCAAATACTCCTCTTGGCCAAGCTAGCCTAGATGTAGTTACAAGCTAATATTTTTACTTCTAGAATTGTTGTGTTGTTGTTTTCTTTTTAAGTGAAGCTTGACAGATGCAGTAAGAAGCCACCAGTCTTCACTATTGCTTCAGATCCAAGCAAATGCCTTTTGATGATATCAATTTACCTTATGATGCATGGAAACAGGATTATTTTTGCAACACCCCATCTAGGGATGCATATTAGTTTAGCTCATCCTGAGCCATCAGTCAAGAAATAGAGTAGTCTGGTAGGAAACACTTCGAGTTTGTGAACTTGGTTCTGATTATGTTAAGACAGTATTATAGAAAGAACAGTCAGCTGTCTTTGGCTCCCCCATAGAGTCACATGGACCTGTCACTTCATAAGCAGCAGACCTTGAGATAGGATTTGAAAGCAAGTAGTTTATTTGGGGCAGAATCCTGTAACACACCAGTAGGGGAGGGGAGAATGAGATAGGGAAACAAAAACAGTCAACAAAGGGCAAGTTACTATTGAATATAACTGGAGCTTATTACTATCACCAGGAGGTGGGATACCTCAAAGTCCCCCGGAAGGGTGAAAGAACCACATATTTATAAACTCCCTCCAGTAAATCACCACCTGATGGCTGTTCTCAGGGGGCAATAATTCTCTGACACCCTAGGCCAGGTGTGCTCAAACCATCACAGAAGCTCATAGGCAAAGAGAAGCAGAAGCTACCAACTGGAAATCTGGCTCACACAAACATTAATGGGAAGACCTGATGGGCTATAAGAGGAACGCAGACATAATCTTTCACACAGACAGTCTGAGTCACCAGACCCAGTGGGGTCCACGAAATTACTAACTTGAACGCTGAAGCCAAGGCTCAGAGAGAGATGGGGACAATGTCAGGACTAGGAATATTGATTCACTCAGCAAACATTAGTTCATGACCTACTGCAAAACAAAGGACCTGGTCATAACTAAAACATGTAGAATCCTTAATTCGCTTTCCTGCCCCATGCCCTTCTGCACACCCTACCCTCAGCAAGCCAGGCTCATTCACAGGCTCATATATCATTATAGATACTGGTTGCTAACTTTCTCTCCCGAAAGATTTCTTTTCCTATTAGGCTCACCTCAGAAACCTGTGTCCCTGTAAAATTTTATAAAGATCTCTACTATAGCTTATCAAGGTATAATTAATTCATCCTTTCATGTCTGTCTGCCCCTACCTGGCTCTGAGCTCGGTGGGTTCACAGAGACTCTAAGAACACAGCCCAGAGTAAATGTTCCAAAAAAACTTTAATTGAATTGAACAGAAGGAAAGTGCAAGAAAAGAAACAAATCAAATTAGAAAAATGGCATTGTAAAGAGCAGGGTAGAACATATTTATAGACATGGAAATATGTTCACAGAATATTACCTTAAATATACGCATATACCAAGAAAATGTATGTACAGGTAATATACAACTACATTTTAACACCATACTTTGTCTTTGGTTTATCAATATTTTCTAATTTTACTCCCATGAAGGCATATTAGCTATGTAATTTAAAACTTAAAAAGATCTTTAAGGCTCATTGATGGCCAATCAGGTTCAGACCAGTTACAGCTTTCAGATTTCAAGGCCAGACAGGGGAGCCAATGAGTCATCAAACAGGCAGGCTTCAAACATAATAGGACTTGGAAATTGAGGTAGCTCCTACATCTGATTGGGACCTTCATCTGTGACCTAGTTCTCAGAATGGGACCATGTGGGACTATGTAGGGGCTGGCGTAGGAGGCTGGGGACATAGTAAATAATGAGGCCAGATGGGGCCAAGGGTGGTTGGAGAGGAGAGTGTTCACTGCTTCCTGAGCCCTGGTGTCCTGGCCTAGTTCTCAGCCCCAGCTTTCTGGACTGAGTTACTGATCGTCTACAGACCATCAAAGCAACAAGCATTGGGAGATGAAATAACCAACCCCTGATGATCCATTTCTCTTTATCTTAAAATACTAAAACAAATCAGACTTTTTTAGTGATCATCTTCTTCCAACTCCTCATGTTACAGATGGGCGTATCGAACATCAAAGAGGAATATTCTCAACAGGAAGTTACTATTTCAATAAACGTCAACTTAGATAGATTGAGGGTAGCTACTAGAAGTGCTATTTGAGGATTCTGAGGCCAAAGTCAGGCTCAACTATAGAAAATTTGTGGTTGCTTAGCAATGTCTGTGATGGCAATGGCTAAGAGGTGGCCCATATGCCATGTTCTCCTTAAACTCTTAGAAGAAGCAGGATAACCCAGCAATTTTGACAGAAGCCACTAATTGAAGGAAAGTGATACAGCACCAAAGCCAAGTTTTCTAATTTTGTAATAGAAATCTATACACTGAAAGATGAAATGACTTTGTCTAAATTAACTAAAATGGTAAGCAATAGATGGATTCAAATACCAATCTATTTGACCCCAAACCCATGTTCTTGACCCCTATGCAATAGGTTCCTCCTCGTTGGCTGTCCTTGTCCACCACCCACTCATGCCATCCCCTCCGCTCTGACAGCATTCCTCCTAAAACAGCCTCAAGACTCAGCTGCTTCTAATTTCAACACCCAGAGGTGTTTGTCTCAGGGACACAAAAACACCATGTCCCAAGTTAATCTTCTCTTTCAGGTCTGAAGTTTGCCATTTTCTGAACCTTTACCACTGAGTCTTTTTTACATGTCATTTGGCTCCAGCTCTTCCTTTCAACCTGCTTGATTTATTCAAATGTGGAAGAGTGACTCACAAGTTACATGAAGATAAACCCAGCTGTGTGCCAGAGATAATTATTTCAGAGTAATTAAAATGATCTATGGGCTGCCAAATTACACACCAAAATGTGATTCCACACTTTCTCTTTTATCTGCCTAGTTCTTCCTCTGTCTGTCAAAAGAAACTGCTTGCCAGGGTAGGGGCTCCACAGCCCTAATACATTAATCATCACTGTTCAGCAGCCTTATTAGAGGGTCATCTCCACAGGGAGACTTTACAGCTTCAGAGAAAAACTCTTGTCTGAAATAAGAGAACTCCAAGATGACCATTTATGCTACTTGCTTGTGATGAGCTCCCCAAAAAGTTGCCCCAGACATCTAGAAGCAACCAGAACATCACACAGCAATAGGAGTAGTGGGGAATAAGGAAGAAGACAAAAGAGATGGGGAGGAAGGAAGGAGCTGGGTCTCAGTAGAGCTGCTCCTTCTCCCTAATCTACTGCAACCACTGGTACCTCCTGTTTTATCTCCCCCCCCCAGTATTACTGTGTCAAGTCTCCCTCCAACCTAGGTCAGATCCCCTCAATTAGAGACTCGGATGGAGATTCTGTACATGTGTTTTATTGTAAGAGTGCTGTCAGGACAAACCTACAGGGGTGTGAGGGAGGTCAGGTGGGGCAAGGGAAAAGCGGCAAAAAGGTACTTTCAGGAAAGATCTCAATCTGATCCCATAAACTGTATCACAGAATTTGAGCCACTCAAAGGCAAGGTGGCTGGGCTCTGATATGGCTTCATCAGTGAGTCACTGCTCAGGGACACCCCCATGTGGGAATGATGAGGGGGAGGCTGGGTGGAGGGGAGTCATGCATCTCCAGGCTTAGCACTCGCAGCAGCCAAGAACAACTTCAACAAAGAAATCAGGTATGAGCCATTAGAAGCCAACACCCACAACATCTGGGAGAGGGGTGTCCCTATGAGGTCAAGGACATCTGGGTGAGGCACTCACAGCACCTGCTCCACTCTCTTATAGTATTTCATGGTGTTGGAGAGAATGTTCAAACTGCCAATGATCTCAAATTGGCAAATCTTAAACAGGTTTATGGTCCCGAAAATACTGACTTCGGGGATTATATGATCCCACTGAAATTGTTTGCAAAATGTCCATACATATGAAAATGACAGGAATGAAGAATATGAGTCTCATCAGATTCTCTGTAGTGTAGGTGAACTCCTGGGTTTGGAAGTCCACCTGTGAATTTCCCGAGAGGTGGCTGTAGCTCTAATTCAGCCTCTTCCATGAAGCCTTCCCTGACTACTCCCTTTTCATCTGGTGCTTACCTCAGAGGCATATTTGGGGACCTATGAAGGGGACAAGACTGCTATTTTACATCTTCCAAAGATAATAACTGTTCATTTGAAAATAGGGATGACAATAATTAAATCTAAAGTTTACCGAGCACTATGTGCCAGCTATTTTTCTATAGTCATTATTCACTTAGTTTTCAATACTATCTAGTAGAAACTATCATCTCATTTTCTCATATGAAAAATTGGAACACTGAGAAATTAGGTCACTTGCCCAACCTCTCATAGTTAGGAAGTAGTGAAGTCAGGATTCCTATCCACACAGTCTGACTCCAGAGTTGCAAGGATGTTGGAGGAAGCCACGCAAAATACATGGCTGAACCATCACATTTTATTTTATTTTTTTTAAGATTTTATTTATTTATTTGACAGAGAAAGACAGCTAGAGAGGGAACACAAGCAAGGGGAGTGTGAGAGGAAGAAGCAGGCTTCCCACTGAGCAGGGAGCCCGACACGGGGCTCGATCCCAGGACTCTGGGCTCATGACCTGAGCCAAGGCAGACGCTTAACGGCTGACCCACCCAAGCGCCCCTGAACCACCACATGTTAAACCCTGAAGCAGGAGAGAAGTTACACAAAGTTAGTGGCTTTTTAAAGCTCTAGTCTCCCCGTTGACAATGGCCAAGCCATAGTAAGTATTCCAGAAACACTGGTTTTATACATGAATAAATTAAGTAGTTAAATGAGATAAAGTGAGTGTCAAAGGGTCTCCCTCAGTTCCTATACTTCATACGTCCTCAAGAAATAGTCATTTCCATTCCATAAAAGTAAGAGTGTTATTTTTATCCTCTGCTATGCCAGGCACATCAAAGTGTCTCAGAAAATAGTGCAACATACAATATTTAACCAATTGAACCACATGGGTATCAGGAAGGGGAAGAAGACACAAGGAAAATGAGAGAGCAGGGAGTAGTGAAGAGGGAAAGAAGAAATCCAAGTAAAAACAGAGGGGAGGGGGACCTGGGTGGTTCAGTCCATTACAGGCCTGACTCTTGACTTCCGCTCACGCCACGATCTCAGGGTTGTGAGACAAAACCTGGCGTGGGGCTCTGTGCTGAGCACGGAGCCTGCTTAAGATCCTCTCTCTCCCTTTCCCTCTGCTCCTCCCCCCACCAAAAAAAAAAAAAAAAAACAGAGGGAGAAGGGAAAGAAAAAGCCAAACTTCTACCACTAGCCGTGCACCCAGTACATTCAGTCAGCAAGAGGCCACTGACGGCTGCAATTAGATTTGAAAGAGGCCAACGCAGCTAACATCTGCAATTGGATTTTCCAACGTGACTCCAGATCTGAAAGGGAAAATGGTTGCCTGAACAGCAAAGACGCGGAATGAGAATGCAGATTCTTGCGCTGCTGTAAGCCCCTCTCCCCAAGCCCCTGCGTTGGCATCACTCTCCTTTCGTAGCACGTCTCCTCCCCCGGTCTTCAGCCTCCGCTAGCACCACAGCACCACCTACCGTCCCTGACGCAGACGGGAGGGTGTGCGTTTGTTTGGACCAGAGGGAGAGTTTAACACCGCCAGCAAGCCCTGGAGAGGACACCACTCATTGGTCCTCTGACAAGCCCGGCAGAGGCTTAACTGTCACTCCGCATTTCAAGCTTCAGGCTCTCTCTTCTCCCCTGTTCATTGCCAGGCCCTTCCTCCACCTAAAGCATTTTCTCACAAGAGTAAATGGGTAATTCACATGGAAAGGAAGTCTCCCAGGGATTTAGCCATGGTGCTGGGCAGGCCACAGAGTTTCTTATACTTGGACTGGGATGATTTGTGGCTAAAAGGAAGAACTGCTCGGGAGAGCTAATTACTCTGGGAAGTGACCCAGCAGGCTGACCTGCTCCTCCGGCTAAGAGCACACAGGCGAAAGACTACCACTGTGGAAGGACTGCGTTTGGCTATAATCATACCCATGATTACAAGATGAATTATCGGGATGCATGGTGTTTGTGGAGCGGGAAAAGTCAACCTCTCTTCAGTTACCCTGGCTACGTTCATTCTCTTCACAGGTAGCTGCCCACTTACACTTTTAAAATACATGCGAACCATCATGTCTACCTGGGACCTCCACGCCAGCCATGGAAATGGGGATTATGGCTGGTATTTCCCCATTCTGCTTAGCTCAAGCCCACTTTTTCCATTCTGCTATGTGATGTTGGTCTGGGAGTCAGCCAAGTGTTTCCCAGGTGCCCACTCACTGCCTGCAGTTAGGTTCTGCTGTGGAGAGACTGGGGGTTTGAGGGTGACTCCCTCCTGTGTTCACAGACACCTGGAATGGTTTGGAACTCCTGGTTGATACAGTACGGGCTATACAATGACAGCCAAGAAGATGGAAAGGCAAAATGGTTTTTAAAGACCAAGAACTGGTTTATGAGTCCTACCCACTCTTTCAAGATGGTTCCTTGGATTTGCACACTGGCTCAGCCACTTCCTATTTGTAGACTATTAGACAAGGTATAAATAGTCTGGCCTCAGCTTTCTCATCTGTAACATGGATAATCAGGACACCAAACCCGCAGAGCTGTAGAGGGATCTTAAACTGTACAACTCACACACAAAGTGCTTTGTGCAGAGCCTACTGCATAATTAGCCTTAAGGAAAGATAACCCAAACTTCTGGTTTCAAGTAAGTTCTGGTGATACAATGTACAGCATGGTGACTATAGTAAATACTGTTTTGTACATCCGAAGTTTCTACAAGAATAGATCCTAAAAGTTCTCATCACAAGAAAAAAATTGTTACTCCCTGAAGTAATGGATGTTAACTAGACACTATGATGATCATTTTGCAATATACACATATATCAAATCAGTATGTTGCACACCTTCAACTAATTCAATGTTACATGTCAATTATATCTCAATCAAATGGGGGAAAGATTACTCAGTATTTTTTTTTTACTACCATCATCAAGTTGCCTAATAAGAGAGCATTTGAGAAAGTTCCATGTTCTGGGTTGAATCAAGAAAGCTACCACCCTGAACACTGTGAATCCCTGAAACAGGAGAGAGAAATTCCAACCAAAAGGAGTCTCAGCCATGAGATCTATCATGGGTCAGACAAGAATATGATGCCACATGTAGTCACTGCCCAATATATATGACATGCTTTACATGGACAACGATGTAAGCTGGACATTGTAGTCACCACTCTACTGATAAGGAAATGTATCTCAAGAAGTTAAAAAGGGAGGCGGAGGCCCAAAATTAAAAAACAAAACAAAACAAAACAAAACAAAAACCTTGCCCCAAATCCCAGCAGTAAGCAGTAGAGCTGAGCTTTGGCCTTGGTCTGGCCAAGTGGTTCTAGAACCTATGCTCTACACCATTAAACGGCCAAGAAGAGTAACCAACAAGGGCACAAGCTAAGGAAGAAACACTTGTCAGGAAACAAAGATAGCAAACAGAGAACTTGCTTAGAACACACCTTTTTTTGTATATCTCAGAACATAGGTGGTGGTGTGAAGGTGTCATAGGGGGCAAGGCTACAGTGATGTCTCAGCAAACATCAAATGGCTTACATATTATAGACTCACACCTAAGGTTCTCTCTGACTTTTCAGCTCTGAAGAATTCTAATAGAATAAAACCCTGTAGGAAAAGTGGCCCCCATAAGACTCTCCCCACCAGGCACTCAACAACCTATTTTAACCGACCGCCAATCACCAACTTCAGCACTACAAGCTGATGCTATGTTCTATACACAGAGAAAATTGCAGCCTGGTGTCACCTGTATAAGAAAGCACGTTGTAATGAGCCCAGGGCAATCATGGGCTACATGCATGCATGTGAGAGATTCACTCTCAGTGTTCAACTGAAGAAAGTAATTGATCATTGCTAATAAAATAAGTGCTTCCTGTATCATAATTGTCTCAGCCAAGGCTCAGTTCACTAGAAGTCATCAGCCTCAGCTTTGTAATAAAAACAAAAAGTCAGAGAGGCCTCTGGAATAATAGAACAGCTGGAAACAGGTCCCACAGAACTTGGGCTGTACCAGAAATCCTGTCATGGCAATACAGGGAAGTGAAGGGGAGATTCACCAGACAGTCTAAGTACATCTTGGTTACCTGCCTACATTTCCTTCAAGGGACCATTTTACAAAAAGCTCATCAATAAATCAGTGTGGAGGAGGCCTCCCACCCACAATCCCCTTTTACTCACTGGCCAACTTAGTGAAAAGGACATTACAGCCCCTGAGGAGCATAGGTCAACAAGAGAGAAGGAACCCTGCCTCTGAATGCATTGTTAAAGGTGGCCCAGAAACACTGAAAAGGACTTTCATGTTGCACAGTTGATGTGACTAACCCTAACAGGTCTCGTGCACCAGACAGAGAAATTCCCAGCCCCTAATCCTTCTCCTCAGGTACCTTTCTGAAAGTCACAATAGGGACATAAAAAAACAGCAGGGCAGGTCTAGAAGGCTCCTTCTGGAGGTCCCCCTGGGTGAGCATGTTGGGTCAGAAGCAGTGACCCCAGCTTGGCAGTAGAACAAGTGAGCACTTTGGAACCACACAGAGCTGGACACTTTCAATTAAATAACGTGCCACTCTGAAAGCATGCTGAGGAGAAACATGTCTCACTTGACCTGTCACTCACTCCCTTTTATTAATAATAGAGTGTTTGTGCTTTGACTGCTATCCTCCCGAGAATTTCAAGGTCAGCAACATCTCAACAGCGGGTGACAAACATTAAAAAAAGAAAAAAGAATACTCCCATTGACCAGCAGCAAGAGCCGAGGAACAAGAAAGAAAATAGCGCTCAGGTGACATTGTATCTGTGCACCCAACCACAAATGTGCAATGCACTTACCAGGGGTGGCACCTGAGGTAGAAGGTGGGATCAAAGTGAATTTTCTCTTTTTCATGAAGTATTTTTGTAGCTCTTGTTTTAAGGGTAATGCTGCTGCTCTGACAGCTGAGTTTGAAAAAGCAGGAGCCCGAGCATAATTGAAGTTCCCATCTTGCTCTAGAAAAGTCAGTGGAAGGCATTCCTGATTATTGGCCTTTTCTCATATACCTGGTGAATTAGGGAACCAAGCTACTTCCATTTGTGGCTCTGCCATCCCCCCAAAATTCCTGGGGTTCCCTTCCAGCTGGCTAAAGGAGTAAATATGTATATGATGTACACACACTTCATACCACTGTGGGCCCGGCAGGGACACTTCACCTCCACTCTTCCCAATTGGTGAGATTTAGTCTTTGGGCCACATCTAGAAAGAAGGGAAGCTGGGAAATGTGGTCCCTGATGGAGTAGTAACCCCAGAAACAATTCTATACCATGGACAGACAGATCAAAATACTGAAGGACAGCCGGCTGCCTCTACAATAGACAGTGGGCCTGGGTTTCCTCTTCCAAAATGCAAAATAAATTTACTCTTAAATAAAATGTAAATCATGAGTCAATGCAAAGGGAAAATTATGTCCAATAATAGTACAGGTGGTATATGATAGACCATAACTTTGAGTGAATGAAATTTAGACAACTCAAGACTAGAGTACTATGTAAAACCACTACAAACAGGAAACAGAGTGCCTTCTTGCTATTAATAGAAGTGACATTTTTTTTTCTTCTAGTTTTCTACCCTCTTTAGGACAACACTATTTTTTAATAATGTATTTGGGAACAGCATTTCAAATAAGTTATTGGAAAAGCAATTGGCCACTTGACCCTATCAGCAAAGGTAGATGGGACTCCCTCTCAAGGACAATACTCCCTGGGCTATTCAAGCATGTGGAAGGAGAACACTGGTACAGTCTTCAAATATGTCAAGTGCAGGCCCAGGGTTACTCATAAGAAATGTCTTACATTATAGTTGCATTTTTTGTTTACAGACATTTATTTATCCAGTAAGAACTTATTATTGGTTTCCTCTTTATCAAGTAATCCCATCTCCGTCCTATTTGTTAACATACTTCCATTTCTTACTCTTTACCCTCTTTCCCTCTGAAAATTTCCCTCTGAAAATTCTTTGAGGGATCTTTATTTTACTTCTCCCTTTGATGTGTGGTAGAGACAGAGTTGTCTTTCAGACAACTGCATTTATTGAATGTATTTGTCAGCTTTTATGCCATGTAGCTGTGTAATAAATAGACCCCAAAGTCACCAGCTCAAAAATAAGCCCTTATTTCTCACGTGGGTCTGGCAGGTAGACTATGACTTTCCTGAGGTTGGCCACATTTGCCTCCAGGTTGTAGACTGCATTCTGATCAGGTCCACATGTCACCTTACTCACCTGGAACCAGCTACCTGAAACATGTTCTTCTAATGAAAGAGGCCAAACCAAACTACACACACATATTTAAAGCTCTGCTTACTATCACATCCTCTCATCTTCTCTTTTAGTCCTATTGACCAAAGCCAGTCACATGGCCATGCTTAATATTAACACAAAGGGAAAGTATTCCCTTTCATTGTGGGGAGGCACCAAAGTCATGTGGCAAAGGTGCAGATAGATATAGCATGCTCTTACTGGGAGAAAACAAAGAATCCAGAGGGAAATAATCCAATCTACCTCTCAGACAAAATGTTCATTCCAAAACACGATGAGAAAATTTACCACAGAGGCAGTCATCCTGACTCAAGAGGCAATGGAATGAGCAGATATAAAGATCCTTGACAAACGGTATAAAGCCAACCTGGGACACTTGGAAACAACCAGATAGAGTTAACTTTTTATGAAAGATTTCCACTTGCATTTCATAAAGCACTTAATACCAAATCATCTCAGAACTAAAGGTGACAGAAAAGCTCATTTATCTCAAACCACTAACATTTGATTGGTCAAGTCCAGTCTCACATCTACCTTTGGAAGAGAGTTTGGAAAAATTGGTTCCCTGGAGTACTGTGAGGACAAAGTTTCTGGGGCCACATCTGGGATCATCACCTGGGTTTTTACAATGGATTATCGTGTCCGGGGTTGCGAGGGGCAACAACATGTGAACATATTACTCAATATAAAGAAAAAATATTACATTAATAGTAACATAGTTCTTGGCAGTGGCCATAATCTTGAGGGTAATGGAAATCTGAAAAACTCTAGACCAGAAAACTCTTAAAATAATAAACTCAATCCTTTTGCCAAAGCAATAGATTTCACACAGATGAAAACAGTCATGCCCCATTAATCCCATCGTTAAATTTCAGGATCTTAACCTAAGGATATAAATGCCCAAAATACATACAATTTGTAGCTAAGCAAGGAATCCCAAACTCACATTGCATTAATCTAACTATAGTTTTTAAGATTAACACAGGCAATGGTCCCACCAACAAGTACACATCTAGAAAATGAAGTCCAATTTCAATGCAATATTTTCTTTTCTCTCTCTCTCTCTCTCTCTCTTTTTTTTTTCTTTAGAGAGGGAGTGGGATAGGGGAGGAGCAAGGGAGAAGGAGAGTGAGAATCTTAAGCAGGCTCCATGCCCAGCACAGAGCCCAACATGCAGCTCAATCTCACAACCCTGAGATCACAACCTGAGCCAAAATCAAGAGTCAGACACTTAACCAACTGAGCCACCCAGGCACCCACAATAATTTCAAAGTATACAAATGATATTAAAAGTACAGAGATTCAAACATGCAAAATTCTGCTACTGTAGTAAATTAGCTCTTTAATTTTACTTTTTTATCCTTACCCATATTTATATTTAATAGCTAAAAAATACAATCTTAATATGGTCACAATTTTATTCTCAGCTTACTCATTTAGTATGATTTTCACACATTTTCCCAGGTTGCTACATTAGAAATTTTAGCATTTGCATAATCACTCATCAAAGTATTACTTGATATACCATAATACCACTTCTTCATGCTCAATATTTTAATCAGATCCATTTATTATCTACAAAGCTTCAATTAATTAAATTTTTGTTAAATGCTTACTGAAATTGAAACCTGATTGGTTGTTTTGTTGGTTTTTTTTTTTGTAATCTACAAATCTAATAACAGTATCCACCATGCATACTTCCACCTAAGATATAACTATTAGCCTTTCCTCAGAGTTCTGGTTCACTAGAGGTGAATTGTGAAGTCCTCTGGGTTGGCATTCAAATGCATTATCTTAGTGAAAGCATTCCTCTTTAGAGAAGCAAAGACCGGGGGCACCTGGGTGGCACAGCGGTTAAGCGTCTGCCTTCGGCTCAGGGCGTGATCCCGGCGTTGTGGGATCGGGCCCCACATCAGGCTCCTCTGCCTATGAGCCTGCTTCTTCCTCTCCCACTCCCCCTGCTTGTGTTCCCTCTCTCGCTGGCTGTCTCTATCTCCGTCGAAAAAATAAATAAAATCTTTAAAAAAGAGAAGCAAAGACCAATTCTGAAATGGAATGTAAAGTTACTGTCATATATATCAGAATCTTTAACATTATGTTTCATTGGAAATCACACCAGTTGCAGGTGCCTGGTGGTGCAGTCGGCTAGTCCAACTCTTCGTTTCTGCTCAGGTCATGATCTGAGGGTCACGAGATTGAGCCCCACTTCAGGCTCTGTTCTCAATGAGAAGTCTGCTTGAGATTCCCTCTCCCACTCATTTTCTCTCTTTCTCTCAAATAAATAAATCTGGAAGGAAGGAAGGGAGGGAGGGAGGAAGGGAGGGAAGGAACAAAGTCCCACCAGTTGGTCACCAAAAGGAAGAAGGAATAGCTTTTCTTTCTTTCTTTCTTTCTTTTTTTTTTAAATGCATTGAAGAGTCTTGCAAGTGCTCTTGCCACTGAAGGCAGCAGGGCTGAGGAGAAATCTGAAGCAATAACTGCACTGGTTATCCGTTGTTGCATTAAAAATTACCCCCAAAACACAACAGCTCAAAGCAAACATTCACTATTTTAGTTTCTGACAATCAGGAATGCACCATGTATTAGCGGGGTGGCAGTCAGGACGTTGGCAGGAGCTGCAGTCACCTGAAGGCTGGAACAGGTGGAGGCTTGGCCTCCAAAGCAGTTCACTCACATGGCTGTTTCCCAGAGGCCTCGATCCTCACCCCACGGGCCTCCACAGGAATTGAGTGTCACTTGAGTGTCCTGATGACACGGCAGTGGGCTTCCCTCAGAGTGAGTGATCCAACAGAGAGCAAGGAAATTGCAGTACCTTTATGACCTCAACTCCAGAATTTTACTCTTTCACTGAGCTTTTTCTATCCTCGTCTATTAGAAGCAAGTCACAAAGTCCAGCACACCTCAGAGGAGAGGAGAATTAGGCTCCACCACTTGAAAGCAAGAGTAACAATTTGAGGACATATTTTAAAGGGACCACACTAACTGCTAAACTATCAAAAAATAATGGGGAAAGTATGGATTTGATAGTCACATACACCCTTCAAATTCTGGCTTTGCCAATTACAACCTATATAACACTGAGCCAATCACTTGGGGCAATGCTCTCGATCTCTTTCTTTATCACTGTGCCTCAGATTATTTGCTGTCTGCTTGCCTCGGCAGATTATTACAAGATTCAAAAAAAGGTAATGTAAAATGGTGGGCTTTTTGGGACAGCTGGGTGGTTCAGTCAGTTGGGCATCTGGTTTTCACTCAGGTCATGATCCCGGGGATCCTGGGATCAAGCCCCGAGTTGGGCTCCCTGCTTGCTGGGAAGCCTGCTCTCCCTCTCCCTCTGCAGCTCCCTTGCTTGTGTTCCCTCTCTCTCTCTCAAAATAAATAAATAAAACAGTTTTTAAATGGTGGGTTTTTCATAGTCAAAAATAAAAATTGGATATTATCAATGACCACCGTCAAAAAAATTATTACTCAGTACTCTTCAAGTAGCAAATGACCTCATTTGAATTACACTCAACACAGTTTAAACAGAAAATTGGATGTACTGGTTCACATAAGCAGAGGTACTTCGGGAATGGCTAGATCCAGGGTCTTATATTGATAGAGCTCTTTTTCTCTCTGTCCTCCTATCTCAGCTTTCTGGGTTTCTTTTTCTTTTTTATTTCCCTTTCTGTAGTGGCTCCTTTACTTCAGGCCTAGAACCGCCTCTCTCCATGTGGCCAGGAAGAGGATCGCAACCATTGCCAATTTATACCATCCTCAAAGCTTATTATCCTAAAGGTGGAGAAGCACTCTCTCTCTCCCAGCATCCACATCCCACATCTTGGGGAAGATTCTAATTAACCCTTCTTTGTCATTGCCATCTTCAAAACCCTCCAATGCCTTTTCTTCACAATTCAATCTAGTAATGTCCTCACCATAGACTATAAGCTTCTGTATTATTTGGCCCCTAGGTACCTCTCTGTCCTCATTCTCATCACTGTGCCCTCACTCACGTTATTCTAGTCATACTGCTATAGCCCCAGGGCCTTTGCACCTACAGTTCCCCTTGCCCCAAAATACTTTTCTTTGGTTTATCCTCTCTCTTCATTCAGACTAAATATCATTTCATCCTGGAGGTCTTCCATGAACCCCCTTTCTAAAAATGCTACCCCCATACCCATTGCTCTCAATCCTCTTACATGCTTTTTACATTTCTAGGCAATACCATTATCTGACATTTTGTTGTATTTCTGCTTACTGGTTTATTATATGTCTTCTTCAAGTACAGTGTAAATTCTGTAAACACAGAGAACCTATTTTGCTTACTGTTGTATCACACTAACACATAGTAGTTGCTCAGAAAATACTATTGAAGGAATGAATGAAAATGCCCACCTGTAAACCAATCACTGTGAGTAGAGAATGGAGTATCCCAGCCAAAATGTGTGACATGTCATTCCCAGGGAGATCAAGATTGATAGTACAACCAGAACAACCTGGAATTGGCAGTGAGTCTCCAACAGAAAAGCAGGGTACAATTTATCAGAAGCAGAGGGAAGGAATGCAGGGCAGGTAAAAACCACAGCTATCCCCCAGATCACATTTATCCCAATTCCACACAAAACCCTCCAAGTAAATGTGAAAGGGGAGGTCAGAGATAGATGGAGTAGATTTTAAAGCTGCTAGATATATACTCTCCAAGGCCAGCAGCCAAAAGCCACTGTGAAGCTCATGCCAATTTCATAGACAAACACACATAACCAAAAATTACACAAATACAAAATTTATCACCATGCCTAATAAAAACTGCAACAAGCCCCAGCACTCTGAATTAATGATCATCAATGAGTGGCATGGCATTAGAAAAGTGAAAGGCATTTTGTGCAAAAGCGGACGTCAAGAGAAAGGCATTAAATCAAACCACAGTACCATGAAAAGGCAAAGGAGAGGTGGAAAGGATAATTTCTCAAAAAGTAACTTTCCGACCGAGAGAATGGATTGATAGTACTATCCGTTCTTTATAGGAAAGTTCCCAACAATGCATTTCGTTGTCATCATGATCTAATGTGGGTTATCAACTATTACTCTCATTCGTCATGTTCCCCATCCGCGCTGTAGAATAAACAATATCAGGGATTTCTTCACTCGTATTTCATGGCACTTCTTGGAGGGGGTGGATTTTGCATTCAAGTGCAAACCAAAGTGTTCCAAATCTATCTAGGCTCATAAAAACTATAAATGACCTGGTCTGGGGCACACAGATGCCCAGTGGTGCTATAAAATCTGAGTCTGCTTTGCTGGATGTCTCCCTTGCTTTAGAAAATTTACTTATCTTTACAATCTGATTTAAATTTGGCTAGTCCCCATAAAACCAGATTGCTTCTACTCACCATCTACACTATTCCTTCACGCTCCAAGACAATTCAACTCTGCTCTCCCTCCTTTTTGGAGCCCTATAAATTGTACCTACCCCTTATCGAGTGCCTAATACTTCCTGCTCAACTGCACACAATGTCTCAAGCCATCACTAAACAGTCCTTTGAGGTAGGCACTGTCATCCCCATTTTAGAGATAAATCACAGCTCAGTGCTGTTCAGTTGCTTGCCCAACACCCCACAACTAGTATCTGGCAGAATGAATAACCCAACTCTGATCAGATTCAGAAGCCCACACTCCTTCAATTCTATCACATCCCCTACCCTGCCAGTTACAAAGTTTACCACTACTTCAAGTATTTCTTGACTAACTATTGCAACTGCATCATTCTGCTTCCACCCTTATTACTTTGTACCTAAATTGCTATAATCACACCCTGATTCACCCCAGAACCCAACTCTTCCAACTACCGAACCTCCTGGAATACTACTATCTTCCTATCAGGAAACTTCAGTATCTCCCAATTCTTTATCACACCAAATGGAGACATTTCTGCTAGATGATGCTACTTTATTTTTTTTAGTATTAATCCAACTATATCAATAATCACTATTTTGTGGGACTGTTGTTCTTGATTTTTTTGAGTATAGCTGGTGTGCAATGTTACAATAGTTTCAGGTGTACAATGTAGTAATTTGACAAGTTCATACATTATGCTATGCTTTCCAAGTGTAGCTGCCATCTGTCACTGTACAATGCTATTACAGTATCATTGACCATGTTCCCTATGCTGTACCTTTTCTTACCATGTGGAGCACTTTAACAGGAACTTTAACAGGCACTTCTGTTCCTCCTATACCTCTAGGTGAGCAAAGCTTGCTGTGATCTGGCCCTGTCTACTTAGGTTGGAGGGCACAGCTTCCTGCCTCTATCATATTGATGTACCCTCCTCCCATATCCTTGTGACAGACAGAGCCAGAGAGACATAGAGACACAGAGCTAGACAGAGATGTGGAGACATAAAAATAGAGACAGAGAGAGAGAGATACACAGAGAAAGAGATAGAGAAACACAAAGCAACAAACAAGGATAGAGAGAAAGACAGGGAGACACAGCAAAAGGGAGACACAGAGGGATACAGAGACAGACACAGAGATACAAACAGACACAAAGACTCCAAGTCAGAGAGATAAAGACAGAGATAGACATAGAGAGGTAGAGATGCTGAAAGAGAGAAACAGGAATAGAGACAGAGCAACAGAGATAGAGAGACACAGAGACAGAGACACAGAGACACATACACAGAGACAGGCTCACAGAGAGAGAAATAGATACAGCTATAGACTCAGAGCGACTCACCCGATAGCTAAGAGCTGTGTGTAACCAGGTACTACCAACAGGGTTTCAAAGTTATCTTTTATTGAGCTTTCACTGTCTGCCAGGAGTCTTATATACTCTCAGCATAATCTTTACAATCAGTTTAGGAAATATGTACTATTAGTATCCCCATTTTATAAATGAGACACTGGAGGCTCTTACAGGTTGACTTTCTCAACTTGTAAAAGACAGTAATATTTCAAATCAGGTGTGCACAACTCTCAAGTCCAAGACTGTCCACCAGCTGTTTGGAGATATTTTTTTATTATCACATGGGAGGTGAGAGAAAAATTTTATTGACATCCAGTGAGCAGAGGTCAGGGACACTGCTTAACATCCTGTGATACACAGGACAGCCCTCTACATCAAAGAACTGGCTGGTGCAAAACATCAATATAGCAAAAGTTGAGAAACTTTAGTATAAACATACTACCCAATCCTAACATCCAGCTTCCCCCATATGCTTTAGCCCACACCACTCCTGGATGTCAAAGTCCCCTGGATTATGCATTTATTCATTAATTCAACAAACATTTACTGAGAATTTCTGAATTCATAGGTACTGGAAAAAAAAATGATTTCGACATGGTGCCTCATAGGCAATTACAAAAAGAGATAAGAGATGGGCTTCCTAGGGTGCCTGGGTGGCTCAGTCATTAAGCATCTGCCTTCGGCTCAGGTCATGATCCCAGGGTCCTGGGATCAAGCCCCGCATCGGGCTCCCTGCTCTGCTGGGAGCCTGCTTCTTCCTCTCCCACTCCCCCTGCTTGTGTTCCCTCTCTCACTGGCTGTCTCTCTCTGTCAAATAAATAAATAAAATCTTTAAAAAAAAAAAAGAGAGAGAGATGGGCTTCCAGTTAGGGAATGAGTAAGTCAGGGGAATAAAAGATGCAACAAAAGGATTATAGTCAATGGTATTATAATAGGATTGTATGGTGACAGATGGTAGCTATACTTGTGGTGAGCACAGCTTAACTTACAAACCTATCAAATCACTATGTTGTACACCTGAAACTAATTTAATACTGTGCATCAACTATACTCAAAAAAAATTTTTTAAAGAAGAGAAGTGAACATAAAGTTTCAAGTCAACGTGACAAGTGCCATGAAAAATATGTGTGCAAGGGGCGCCTGGGTGGCACAGCGGTTAGGCATCTGCCTTCGGCTCAGGGCGTGATCCTGGCATTCTGGGATCAAGCCCCACATCGGGCTCCTCTGTTGTGAGCCTGCTTCTTCCTCTCCCACTCCCCCTGCTTGTTTTCCCTCTGCTGGCTGTCCCTGTCAAATAAATAAATAAAATCTTAAAAAAAAAAAGAAAAAAGAAAAGAAAAGAAAAATATGTGTGCAAACAACCACAGAAGCCCTTACAAAGAGCATTTAACTCAGGAAACACAGGGCCGTCATCCCCAATTCTTAATCCTAAAACCTCAAAAGTTTTGAAAATAGAAATGACCTCTGCACAACAAAGGAAACAATAAAATGCAAAAGCAACCTACAGAATAGGAGAAATAACTTGCAAACCATATATGTGATAAGAGGTTAATAGCCAAGATACATAAAGGAATTGTACAACTCGATAGCAAAAAACAAATAACCTCATTTTTTAAATGGGCAGAGGCTCTAAATAGACATTTTTCCAAAGAAGACATAAAGAGGCCAATAGGCACATGAGAAGGTGCTCAGCACGACCATCAGGGATGTGCAAGTCAAAATCACAAAGACGTATCACCTCACAGCTGTCAGAACGTCTAGTTTCAAAAAGACAAGAGGTGAGTATTGGCAGAATGTTAAGAAAAGGGGTATTGGGTTGAGGGAGTTAAGATGGCGGAGGAGTAGGGGACCCCTTTTTCAGCCGGTCCCCTGAGTCGAGCTGGATAGGTACCAGACCAATCTGAACATCCACAATCAGCATGAGATGCAGGAAGATACATCTGGATTTCTACAAATGAATATCTCCAGCGCTGAGTATTGAGGTACGAAGCGGGAAGCCGTGAAACCGCGCACAGATATCAGAAGATAAACGGAAGGGGGAGGGAGCCGCCACGTTCGGGCGCCGGGAACCGGTAGCCACCTGCACGGGGGTGTGGGCAGACTTGCGGACCAGCACCCGTGAGACAGCAGACTGAGACGGTGAGCCAGGAGCAAGCGCCACCAGACTGAAACGGAGCTCCAGTGCGCTCACTGGAACCAGACTGAGACCAGGAGCTCCAGAGCGCGCGGGGGCAACTGGCGGCTGGCGGCTGGCGGTGTGAGAAACAAAAAGGACAGAGACACGCCGGCCCTGGAAGTGAAGGCTGGGATGCCGGGTGTGGGGGCGCACATCTCGGGACGCTGCAGGGTTGGGCAGCATCAACAGAAACAGAGTTAAAGTGGCCAGAACATCAGTGGAGAACGGTCCACGATCCCTCTATTCTGAGACAGAGGCTGAGATTCAGCCACTGCTGCTCTGACTCTCACAAGAAGCACAGCAAACCGCCAGGGAAAGCCGCCAGAGAACAAAAGCCTGGAAATACCGTCTCAAAGTGCGCCCACCCCATTCCACCTCGTGGGGGGGGGAGGGGACATGGAGACTCTACCCACACAGGGTTGCAAGAGTATTGGAGCGGCAGGCCCCTCCCCCAGAAGGCAGGCTGAAAAATCAAGAAGCCCACATCCCTAAGATCCCTATAAAACAAGGGCGCACGACCTGGATCCTGGTCAATAAGTTGGTCTCTGGACAACCCCACAACCTCTCCTCATCAGAATGACAAGAAGGAGAAATACCCCCCAACAAAGAAAAGACAATGAGTCTGTGGCCTCTGCCACAGAAATAATGGATATGGATATAACCAAATTATCAGAAATGGAATTCAGAGTAACAACGGTCAAGATGATGAGTAGACTTGAAAAAAGTATTAACGAAAATGTTAATGAGAATATAGAATCTCTAAAGGTGGAAAAGAGAGTGAATCTGGCAGGAATTAAAAATTCTATGAGCCAAATGCAGTCAAAACTAGAGGCTCCGATGGCCAGGGTGAATGAGGCAGAAGAACGTACCAGCGAATTGGAGGATGGGTTAGTAGAAGAAAAAGCTAAAATAGAATCTGGACTCAAAAAAATCCACACACAGGAATGTAGGTTACAGGAGATTACTGAGTCAATGAAACGTTCCAATATCAGAATCATCGGCATCCCTGAGGGGGTGGAGAAAAACAGAGGTCTAGAAGAGATATTTGAACAAATTGTAGCTGAAAACTTCCCTAATCTAGCAAGGGAAACAAACATTTGTGTCCAAGAGGCAGAGAGGACCCCTCTCAAGCTCAACCACGACAAACCTACACCACGTAACACCATAGTGCAATTTGCAAATATTAGATCCAAGGATACAGTATTGAAAGCGGCAAGGGCAAAGAAATTTTTCACGTACCAAGGCAAAGGTATCAGAATTACGTCAGACCTGTCTACACAGACCTGGAATGAGAGAAAGGGTTGGGGGGCCATTTTTAAAGCTCTTTCAGAGAAAAACATGCAGCCAAGGATCCTTTATCCAGTAAGGCTGTCATTCAGAATTGATGGAGAAATAAAGGCCTTCCAGAATCGCCAGTCATTGACCAATTTTGTAACCACGAAACCAGCCCTACAGAGATATTAAGGGGGCTTCTACAAAGGTAAAAAGGCCCCAAGAGTGATACAGAACAGAAAGTCACAATCGATAGAAACAAAGACTTTACTGGCAACATGGCATCATTAAAATCCTATCTCTCAAAAATCAATCTCAATGTAAATGGCCTAAATGCTCCCATAAAATGCCACAGGGTTGCAGATTGGATAAAAAGACAGGACCCATCCATTTGCGTTATACAAGAGATTCATTTTGAACCTAAAGATACATTCAGACTGAAAGTAAAGGGATGGAATACCATCTTTCACGCCAATGGACCTCAAAAGAAAGCTGGGGTAGCAATTCTCATATCAGACAGATTGGATGTTAAATTAAAGACTATAGTTAGAGACACAGAAGGGCACTATATTATTCTTAAACGATGTATCCAAGTGGATATGACAATTATAAATATATATGTCCCCAACAAGGGAGCAGCAAGTTACACAAGCCAACACTTAACCAGAATAAAGAGACATGTAGAAAAAAATACGTTAATAGTAGGGGACCTCAACACTCCATTATCAGAAATAGACAGAACACCCATGCAAAAAATCGGCAAAGAAACAAGGGCTTTGAATGCCATACTCAACAAGTTGGACCTCATAGATATATATAGAACACTACACCCCAGAACCAAAGAATACTCATTCTATTCTAATGCCCATGGAACATTCTCAAGAATAGAACATGTTCTGGGACACAAAACAGGTCTCAACCGATACCAAAAGACTGAAATTATTCCCTGCATATACTCACACCACAACGCTTTGAAAGTGGAACTCAACCACAAGGAAAAAGTTGGAAGAAACTCAAATACTTGGAGACTAAGAACCATCCTGCTCAGGAATGATTTGATAAACCAGGAAATCAAAAATCAATTTAAACAATTTATGGAGACCAAAGAGAATGAAAACACAATGGTCCAAAACCTATGGGATACTGCAAAGGCAGTCCTAAGGGGGAAATACATAGCCATCCAAGCCTCACTCAAAAGAATAGAAAAATCTAAAATGCAGTTTTTATATTCTCACCTCAAGAAGCTGGAACAGCAACAGAGGGACAGGCCTAATCCACGCACATGGAAGAAGTTGACCAAGATTAGAGCAGAAATCAATGAATTATAAGCCAGGAGTACAGTAGAGCAGATCAACAGAACTAGAAGCTGGTTCTTTGAGAGAATTAATAAAATTGATAGACCACTGGCAAAACTTGTCCAAAAACAAAGAGAAAGGACTGAGATTATTAAAATTATGACTGAAAAGGGAGAGGTCACGACCAGCACCATTGAAATTGCAAGGATTATTAGAAACTTTTATCAACAGCTATATGCCAAAAAACTAAACAATCTGGAAGAGATGGAGGCCTTCCTGGAAACCTATAAACTACCAAGACTGAAACAGGAAGAAATAGATTTCTTAAATAGGCCAATTAACTATGAAGAAATTGAGTCAGTGATAAACAACCTTCCAAATAATAAAACTCCAGGCCCAGACGGTTTTCCTGGGGAATTCTACCAAACATTCAAAGAAGAAATAATACCTATTCTCCTAAAGCTATTTCAAAAAATAGAAACAGAAGGAAAGCTACCAAACTCATTCTATGAGGCTAATATTACCTTGATCCCCAAACCAGGCAAAGACCCCCTCAAAAAGGAGAATTACAGACCGATTTCTCTAATGAATATGGATGCCAAAATCCTCAACAAGATCCTTGCTAATAGAATCCAACAGTACATTAAAAGGATTATCCATCATGACCAAGTGGGATTCATACCTGGGATGCAAGCATGGTTCAACACTCGCAAATCAATCAATGTGATACATCATATCAACAAGAAAAGACTCAAGAACCATATGATCCTCTCAATTGATGCAGAAAAAGCATTTGACAAAATACAGCATCCTTTCCTGATTAAAACCCTTCAGAGTGTAGGAATAGAGGGTACATTTCTCAATCTCATAAAAGCCATCTATGAAAAGCCTACTGCAAGCATTATTCTCAATGGGGAAAAGCTGGAAGCCTTTCCCTTAAGATCAGGAACACGACAAGGATGCCCACTCTCGCCACTATTATTCAACATAGTACTAGAAGTCCTTGCAACAGCAATCAGAAGACAAAAAGGGATCAAAGGTATCCAAATCGGCAAAGAAGAAGTCAAACTGTCTCTCTTTGCAGATGACATGATACTCTATATGGAAAACCCAAAGGAATCCACTCCCAAACTATTAGAAGTTATAGAACAATTCAGTAAGGTGGCAGGATACAAAATCAATGCCCAGAAATCAGTTGCATTTCTATACACGAATAACGAGACTGAAGAAAGAGAAATTAGGGAATCCATCCCATTTACAATAACACCAAAAACCATGCGTTACCTTGGAATTAACTTAACCAGAGACGTAAAGGACCTATATGCTAGAAACTATAGATCACTTTTGAAAGATATTGAGGAAGACATAAAAAGATGGAAAAATATTCCATGCTCATGGATTGGAAGAATTAACATAGTTAAAATGTCCATACTACCCAGAGCAATCTACACTTTCAATGCTATCCCGATCAAAATACCGAGGACATTTTTCAAAGAACTGGAACAAATAGTCCTTAAATTTGTATGGAACCAGAAAAGGCCCCGAATCTCCAAGGAACTGTTGAAAAGGAAAAACAAAGCTGGGGGCATCACAATGCCGGATTTCGAGCTGTACTACAAAGCTGTGATCACAAAGACAGCATGGTACTGGCACAAAAACAGACACATCGACCAATGGAACAGAATAGAGAACCCAGAAATGGACCCTCGGCTCTTTGGGCAACTAATCTTTGATAAAGCAGGAAAAAACATCCGGTGGAAAAAAGACAGTCTCTTCAATAAATGGTGCTGGGAAAATTGGACAGCTACATGCAAAAGAATGAAACTTGACCACTCTCTCACACCATACACAAAAATAAACTCCAAATGGATGAAAGACCTCAATGTGAGACAGGAATCCATCAAAATTCTAGAGGAGAACATAGGCAACAACTTCTATGACATCGGCCAGAGCAACCTTTTTCACGACACATCTCCAAAGGCAAGAGAAATAAAAGATAAAATGAACTTATGGGACTTTATCAGGATAAAGAGCTTCTGCACAGCCAAGGAAACAGTCAAAAAAACTAAGAGACAGCCCACGGAATGGGAGAATATATTTGCAAAGGACACCACAGATAAAGGACTGGTATCCAAGATCTACAAAGAACTTCTCAAACTCAATACACGAGAAACAAATAAACAAATCATAAAATGGGCAGAAGATATGAACAGACACTTTTCCAATGAAGACATACAAATGGCTAACAGACACATGAAAAAATGTTCAAAATCATTAGCCATCAGGGAAATTCAAATCAAAACCACACTGAGATACCACCTTACGCCAGTTAGAATGGCAAAGATAGACAAGGCAAGAAACAACAATTGTTGGAGAGGATGTGGAGAAAGGGGATCCCTCCTACATTGTTGGTGGGAATGCAAGTTGGTACAGCCACTCTGGAAAACAGTGTGGAGGTCCCTTAAAAAGTTAAAAATTGAACTACCCTATGACCCAGCCATTGCACTACTGGGTGTTTACCCCAAAGATACAGACGTAGTAAAGAGAAGGGCCATATGCACCCCAATGTTCATAGCTGCATTGTCCACAATAGCCAAATCATGGAAGGAGCCGAGATGCCCTTCAACAGATGACTGGATTAAGAAGCTGTGGTCCATATATACAATGGAATATTACTCAGCTATCAGAAAGAACGAATTCTCAACATTTGCTGCAACATGGACGGCACTGGAGGAGATAATGCTAAGTGAAATAAGTCAAGCAGAGAAAGACAATTATCATATGATTTCTCTCATCTATGGAACATAAGAACTAGGAAGATCAGTAGGGGAAGAAAGGGATAAAGAAAGGGGAGTAATCAGAAGGGGGAATGAAGCATGAGAGACTATGGACTCTGAGAAACAAACTGAGGGCTTCAGAGAGGAGGGGGGTGGGGGAATGGGATAGACTGGTGATGGGTAGTAAGGAGGGCACATATTATTGCATGGTGCACTGGATGTTATACGCAACTAATGAATCATCGAACTTTACATCAGAAACCAGGGATGTACTGTATGGTGACTAACATAATATAATAAAAAACATTTAAAAAAAAAAAGAAAAGAAAAGGGGTATTGATGGTGGGAATATAAATTGGTACAGCCAATATGGGAAACAGGGAGCCGGTTCCTCAAAATTTTGAAATAGGACTACCATGTGACTCAGCAATCTTACTTCTGGGTATTTATCTGAAGGAAATCAAATCAGTATCTTAAGATATATCTGTACCCCCAATTTCACTTCAGCACTATTCACAGTAGCCAAGACATGGTAACAACCTAACTGTCTGCCGACAGATGAATGAAGCAGCGAAATTTCACATATATTAAATATTATTCAGTCACAAAAAAGAAGTAATTCCTGCCCATTGTGACAGCATGGCTGAATCTCCACAGGTAATCAGAGCAATCTTTTTCTGACAGATTCAACAATACTTTTTACCAGAAGCCTACATTGGACTGGAAGAAAATTGTTCATCTGCATATCTCTCTCCCAAACTTCTTGTGAGAACTGAAGTTGTTGGGTGTCTATTTCCTCACAATGTGATATGTATAAGAAACTCCCATTCTCAAAGAATTTTATAGTCCATAAAGAATAGATACAAGTACTTTTTTAAAAAAATTCTATGACGGCTATATTCAAAAAGAACTGAGGGATTCAAGATTTCCTTCAAGAGTTCAATCTTGAGGATGACATTTACACAGTTAATGTTGGCACAATGTTGAGAAATCAACATTAATGAATGCCTGGCACAGATTTTGAAATTGAAGGTTTGGAAATGGACTTACGTGTGAATATTCAAAGGACTCCACGCATGTAATAAAAAGTAGCAAACCTCCTTGCTTACCAAAGAAATTATCAAGTGAAAATAAGCTGTCTCTGAAGAAATGCTGAGCTTTACCAATGATATACCAGCTGTCTTTCCTTGGGTGATAGGGAAGTGGTGGTATTAAATACACAGGTAAATATAAGGACGTTAATAATGATGATGTGGATTCTATTGTGAACAGAAGTGAAAAAATCCACAGAGATGAATATGATAAACAAATATCATGATTTGATGATTAGCCTTGAATAATGTGCTTTTGTTTATCAATGAGCAAGACATTAAGGCAGTTCACTCAATTAACAAGCTACCACCTGGACAAAAACCAGTGATAAACCAATGATACTGGAAAAAGACTGTTCCAAGTCATGTAGTATAGTGATGACTTAGCACTTGAAAATTCTGTTCGTGGCGCATCATCAAATGTCCAATAAAGGCAAAACTCATGTGTCTTCCTCAAACAACCAAGTAAAAGAAGCATTTATTCCATCTGTAAGGACAGGTATTTGGCTTCATTTGAACGTACATACATTCACAGTTTAACGGAAGGGTTGTCTTAAAAAAATATTTATTAATGGTCCACTCCTTCCATTCTAAGTCAAAACGAAGTCATGTTCTGCTATTAATGGTTCTTTTCCTTTCTCTAACACATGTCCAAACCACTCCACAACTCTACAGAGAAGCAATACTTAATATACCCAAGTTCATTTTTAAATTAGTGAAGGTTGGTCATTGTTATCAAAAAGACAATCTCCACTATATCCTGATAACCAGCAGTACAGGGGGTTGAGAATTTACTTCATATTCTCATAGACCTTCCCTTATTTGACTATATTCCAGTCTCTGCTCTTCCATGATTTAATGTGAAACTTGAGAAAGTTACTTGAATTTGATCTATCTAAATTTCCCCTGTGTAATGGCTATAATAATGCCTAATGTACCTTGTGCCAAGGTTATGAGAATTAAATGACAGTGGCTATAAAAGCTTGTTAATAAAGATAAAACTGTACGTATAATAAAACCTGAGTTCTACTTATCCCAAGATATATTCCTCAGAACACTAGTCTCAAGAAAATTTGAGGGGAAAAAATGGTTTCTGAAAATATGCTTGGAAAATGCTATTGTATCTTACTCTTAGAGATTCCAAATACATATAAAAGGACTAAAAGTTTTGGGTGGTTCTGAAAATTAAAAAAAAAATCTTGTGATCAGAACTTGACACTAGGCTCAGATATGCTTCAGTTTCTGAACACCCCTATTTACTGGCTGTGAATTTTGAGATTATTTAACCTCTCTGAACCTCCATTGTCTCATCTACAAACAGAAATGAAGTAATTCCTCCCTCATAAAATTTTAAGGAAATTCTATGAAGTCATGTGGGTAAAGCACTTAGCAGAGTGCCTGGCACATGGCAAATGCCCAACAGATGGTAGCAATGATTAGATTTGCCTTATTGACTCTATTATTATTAAATTTTGCCTCCCTCAGCTGTTTCCATATTCTTTTGGCCATGGCACCTCTTTGTACCTGGGGATAGACCAACATACCTCCTCCAGTACACCTTTGGGAAAGCCCTGTCGTAACTGAAGTATCCTGTGTTCTTACAATCTCTCCACTCTTCATTTTATAAATTCTTACCATCATTAGTCTTAAACCAACCATGAGACTTCTCCAGAGAGAAATTATTCCTTTGCCTCAGGAAATGAGAGATTTTTTTCCTGGAAATGGAAAACATTTCCAATGACACAGTACAATATGTGATTAAGTGGAGATGAGGGTTTCTGAGAATAAGATGACACAGGTTGAGAGGCGGGAATGATACCAGGAGGATGGAGTGGAACAAACGTGTCCTAGGGCATGCAACACTTGAGGTGAGTCTTGACATAGGGCAAGATTTGACAGCTTTAGAAAGATGTGTGGGGAAGGGGGGGACAGTTCAAATTTTAGGACTACATGCAAGGCCTTTCAATACATATTTTTGCCCTTGAGGACAAGGAAACTTAAAATGTCTTCCTCATGTAAGCTACTTACCTTGGCTGATCTTCCCTGTTATCTGTTATGCTTCTCTTAAATCAGCAGGAGTGATATGGCACCTCGTCTCCAACTGCATGGGTTCCCAAGAGAAAAACCATGAGGGACACACCACCCAATGTATTTCTTCCTGAAAGTGTCTTCTCTGCTAAGCCTGTCTGTTTTTCCACCCTCTTTCCGGGGGGGGGGGGGGGGGGGGGGGGGTGGCAGGGGGTGCAGAGGAAAAGCTCACCATTTACCAACCTGTGAGTTAAGTACATATTTAGACATTTTCTCAAAATTCTAGGACAAGAAAGCTAAAATATTTCAATTCACATGCCAATTCATGATCCATCATGAGTGGCTGCTCTTAGCCCTGTGTCGAGAAGGATAGTGAGGCCCCATCTGTGCTCAGCAAGGAAGGGGACTGTGATGGGTTTAGTGACGTCTCCTGAGAACACAGTGGGGGGTAAGAGGGGTAGTCTACAGTGCCACATGGCTGTCCTCCACTACAGGAACAGTGGATTTCCTCTGCCCTGAGCTCTACCTCGGACCCCCAAAGCCAAAGGCCCTGGTAATGAGAAGGCACAGAGAATCTGGTGGGGACGAGAGGAACGAGGCACCAGCTTCCTCTCCCACAACTCCCATACAAATCCTTCTTCTTGATGTTTAGCCATGCTCACTCCCCCTGAAGAGGCTGAAGGAGAGGGTGGAAAGGAAGGGTACAAAGAACAGTCCATTGAGCTGGCCTTTTCCTGAGACTCCCTGCAGACCAGACTCATAGCCCCAGCTTTAAAATAAGCATGGGCTCTTTGTGAGCAGACAATCTCTGATGCATCTCTGAGACCTGTTCATGTACCTTGCTCACAGAAGGCACAGGATAGTGGAACAATGAACAAGTGCTTAGACTCACCAAAAGACCCTGCCAGTTGGCACTGGAATTTTCAGATTCCTACCTCATTGATCGTAACAGCAGCTCCCCTTAGAGATCTTCCCATGAGCTTCCCCATCCAACTTTCCTCGCAACCTTTATATTCCCACTCTTCTTTGCAAAATAGGTGGGCCTTATAGGTTTACATCTCATTTCTATATGAATGGTCCTCTCCATGGCAGGGACTGTTTTATTTCTCTGATTTCTCCTGAGCCTAACTTGAGTGTGACAGGTGACAGAGCTCAATAAATGTGTATAAAGGGATTGAATAAAATAACAAAAAAAAATCAATGGATTAACTATTTGTAAAACTAGGAAAGGGGAAACTCCTTGGAGTGGGAAAGTTTCCTATACTCGATTTTCAAGTGGACTTTGAGTTTTTTAAAATCCTTAGTTTGTTCAATTTGTTAGCATCAAACATTTCTCAATTCAGATTGAGAAATGGGAAAGAGGATGAAAGAATCAGAGAAAATAAGAAGCCAAACTGAAAGAATAGAGAGAGAGAGAGAGAGAGAGAAATAAAGCATTGCAATGCCTGTTTCTAGTCTTCTGGCTAAGACATGATGTAATTCTCACGATGCTGACAATAATGAAAGATCTAACAACAAAGACCTCAAGTAAGAACTATGCACATATCCAGACAATGTATGGTGTGGCTTAGAAATTGTTAAATTAACCTATAAACCTGCTGTGTTTTTTAGTCTAAAATCATAAATCCTCAGAGATTTTGGCTTCATAATTTGTTTCGAAACTTAGAAGATGCAAAATGCTTTAATAAAAATAATATATGCCATTTATAAAAGACCATGCAGATGGCTTGGGATGGGAGGAAGACAACCAAATGGATAGGAACTAACTTTAAATGGAAATTCATTTACAGGAAATTGTCTCTAATATATGAAACATCCATGTCTGCCAAAATTATGAAAATGTGGACATCCTGTAAATATCCATCTCATGCTTATTGTTTTTGAATTTCCATGAAATCTCATTTTGAGAAGTTAGTTTTCTGCTCAGTATAGTTATGACATACAATCAATTCAATAACATAGCACTGAATTTTAAAATAAAGTTAATGTGCTTGGATATTCAAAGCATCAACCTGATTTCTTTTTCTCATCCTGAACACCCGCCTTTCAGATGAGATTTATGTTTCCCATGCCAAGTATGGATTTAAAAATCAAAGTAATTGAAGCCATTGCATACAAGAAAAATACTTTGGGGACCCTTATAACATTTTCTGTAAATGCGTTCTGAAATATGAAGCCTGAGACAGGTGTAACCTTGAATATGAATGCCTCTAAGAACTTCTACAGATTTCTCTAGAATAGATGTCATTGACCAGAACACTCTCCAGTCTCCTTTTACAAAGGGAGCAGCTCAAGAAAAATGGCCCCAAGAAGTCAAGGAATTGTCAAGGTCCACAGTTAAAGCTAGAGACAGAAGATACTCGAAATTCCCTTTTAGTCTAAACCTTCTTCTGCTCCAGCATACTAGCTACATTCTACCAACCAGAACCCTAATAAAATTCTCTAGGCAACCACAGAGTGAGGTTTGTATGAGTTGTTGTTTACTGTTTTGCTAATGATAACCAATTGCAACACAACATCAACTCCACAGCAGCACAAATTTACATGTTTTGTTCACTGTGGTATCTCTAGCACCGGAATAGTACCTGGCATCTGCAGGCACTCCGTTCATTGAGTTGTTTTATGTATGAGTGGTCTCTGTGTGTTAGACACTGGGACAACACTTCGCATACATGACCTCATTTTATCCTGAAAATATGCTGTTATGAACTCAGTAAGGTCCCCCAAAATTTGTATGTTGAGTCACCTCCAATGTGACTGTATGTAGAAACATGGCCCTTAGGGAGATAATTAAGGTTAAATGGGGTCATAAGGGTGGAGTCCTAATCTAATAGGACTGGCGTCCTTCTAAGAAGAGGAAGAGACAACAGGAAGGCACATAGACAGAGAAAGGACCATGTAAGGAGACAACAAGAAGGCAGCTGTCTACAAGCGAACGAAAGAGACTTCAGGAAAAACAACCCTTTCAGCACCTTAACTGTGGGCTTCCAGCCTACAGAACTGAGAGAAAATAAGTTGTTTAAGACACCCAGCCTCTGATATTCTATTCTAGAAGTCCTAACTGACCAATAGATATACTATCAGATCAGTAAGATCTTCATTCCATTTTTTAAATTTTTTTATCTCATTTTTTTAGATGAAGAATCTGAGAGACTAAGTAATTTGGCTAACGTTACCATGGCTGGTTTCTGGGTTCCTAGAAGGTTGGTAGTTAGACAATGAGTGTCAAAAAGAGAGGAGATAAAATTTTAAATAGATTCTGATGTGTAGTAAACTCTTATAGGTCCCACCAGGGAAGTACAAAAATAAAGAACAGAAAAGAAAAGCTGTTGGTTTCCCTGTTTTCTTGTTTTCCCCAAATTTTAGGCCACACATCATCATGGCCCGTTTTCCTTTCCAAGACAGCAGTTCCAGGTTTGGGACCAGCAGCCTCTGTGTTGTCTTCAGTGGTGACAGGAGTAACTTTGACAGTCCAGAAAGGATTGCACCCACCTAGCAGTACCTGGGACAGTCTTCTGGGCCTCCCCTTTGGATCAGCAAGCATGGAAGAACATGCTTCTTCCCCTCAACCAACCAGCTTCCAACCACAGCAAATTCCTTAGCATCAAGTAAGGTACTTTATTCCTTGAAGTTCCCCAGTACAGAACAATGTACATTCTAAAAAACCTTCATGTTGAAAGGTGTGTATGTTCATATAAGGCCATTTAACTAAAATCATAGCATCCATCACAAGAGTTCAGAAAAATGGTTCACTGATAAAAACTCTAGCCTTGTACATTCAACAAAATGAAAGTTTCTGGTATCATCTTGACCCTGAGTCTGGGACCCTCCTTTCAGTTTAAGGTGGAAGCACGAATATATACCCCATCTTTGGGAGGGTGATGAAGGATGCAGACAAATGCACAAACAAACCCACAGGCAAAACAGCCCTTTTGACATAAGCGCAATTCACTTTTTCAGCAAGCTGATGCTTGGTAAGTATTCAATCATAGTCCCGGACTCGACCAAAGTTTTACTCCAAAGTGACCTTTCAACTTGACCAAAATCTGACCCTCGGAAAAAGACTGAGAAGTCATTTCTCAGGAAGTGTTTTAAAGACTCCCGAGGGTGCGAAGTCAGAATTCTCCGGCTGCACCCAAAAAAGGGCCTTGTTGTAAGTCTGCCATAAAGCCACACGAAGAATCACACACCCCAAAAGTATACTCTGAAGACTCCTTGAATGCTGAAGGGAAGAGTTCTGAAGGAAAGCAACAAAAACTAGAGAATCCAGTCTTGTATAATACATGTTCAGAAAGTCCAACGTGCTGTGAGAGTGCCTTGCAGTAACTAAGAGAAAGCACAGTTGCGGAGCCCTCCTAAAATTAGTATAGGCTTACTATTCTTGCACATGCTAACAAGAGGGGGCAGCGCATTACCACCCAGCCAAAACAGTTCACCAACAGAACATTCTGACAAGGCCCTCCCAGCCTCTCTCTTCAAGAAAAAGGTTTGGCCTCCCTAGACCTTACTTTACAAATTGGTAAAACATTTTGGCTAGATGTCTATGTTTACAGGCAATGCGAGATCACTATCCTAACAGCTAAAGAATTATACACCAGCTCTTCCTAATAGCAGTGAGATTCTCCATTTTCATTTGAAATAAGGAAATAAATGTCTCTACAGTTTAACATTATCCCAGATCCTGTATCACACAGCAATATAATTGGCAACCTTGCCTTAGCAATATTGTGCTCAGGGAGAAAAGACATCCATCTTTTCAGTATACTTTTGTAGCCCATTTAAAAGTGCGGAACTGAGCTGAAGAGCCACTTAAGGAGAAACCTGAGAGGGGATAGGACTTAAAACCAACATTATGCTGCCTTTCCAAGCTGCTAACTTGCCAAATGGAATATTTGAATCAGAACTGAGGTCCCATCTGTAAACACATTGTAATCCATACCTCTCAAGAGACTAAGGCACATTGTTATCACCTAGTGTGCTCAATTAATACCGGTTTATTCCCCCCCCAGTAGAATTAGAGTCACTTAACACACTTAAAAGACTTAAGATATTTAGGCTGATACTAAATTTCATTAACATGTTAATAAAGAAACCAACAAAATGTTCTACTAGTCCTATCTGATTCTCCCCCTTTGGGGCCAGCTACCCAACAGGAAGCAGTTTTTTTGTTAACAGAAGGTAGTAGAGTCAATTGTTTAGGAACTCGGGCTCAGGACCTAAGAGTGTGCAGGTCAAACAGAACTCCTCTATTAACAGAAATGTTCTCTATCTGTGTTGCCCAATCTGGTAGCCATTAGCTATGTGTGGCTAGTGGGTATTTGAAATGTAGCACCGGCATCTGAGGATCTGGTTTAAATATTTAAATTAATCTAAATTTACATAGCTTCATGTGGCTAGTGTCCGTATCAGACAGTGCAGTCCTATACTCTTTACTCACTAACTGTCTTTAATGTGTAACGTAACTTTTAACTACCTTAGTTTCCTCACCCCTAAAATGGGGATAAAAATAATACTTCAAGTTGTGGATGGGATGAAGGATGGTTAACCATGCAAAAGCATTAGCACACCACCAGGAATTTGGGTTCTTCTGTCATTTCTTTTCATTCCTCCCTTGTCTACATCCCACTACGGTCCCCTTTGTCAAACCCTTAGTGAGCTCAAACTATCAAAAGACCCTTTAATTACCTCACTCCAAAAATATTTCTAAAATATAATTCTTAGCATATTATTCCTCTACTATCTAAATCTCCTCTAGACCCTTATGATCATTAAAAGAATACACAGTGGCTTTAAAGACCCTTTATAATCTGACCCCAAGGTGATGTTTCCCACTATCTCCCACTGTTCCCAGATACAATCTACTGGGTTGACCAGATGGAACAACTTGTCCTTCCTCACACCAGTGATGCATATCTTTCACTCCATACCTTGTTGACCATATGACCATCTAAAATGTTATACGCAAACAATGAATCATGGAACACTGCATCAAAAACTAAGGATGTACTGTATGGTGACTAACATAACATAATAAAAAATTTGAAAATAAATAACATAAAATAAAATGTTCCTTTCCTTTTTATTAATTCATCATGCTCATCCTTTGAAGCTCACCCCAAGATATCTCTTTCAAAAAGCCATCCCCTCTGGGCTACTTAATAGACAAATGAGACATTTAACAATCACATACACTTTACTTTTTTTAAGATTTTACTTATTTGGGAGAGTGAGTGAGCCAGTGAGCAAGAGAGTGAACACAAGCTGGGGGAGTGTCAGAGGGTGAGAGAGAAGCAGGCTCCCGACTGAGCAAGGATCCCAATGCCTGGCTGGATCCCAGGACCCTGGGATCATGACCTGACCTGAAAGCAGTCGCTTAACCAATTGAGCCACCCAGGCGCCCCCACATATGCTTTATTACTAGTATATTTCTCATGCATGCATTTCTTGATTGCCCCCAGGAACCAAAGCTCCTGAAAGACAATGAGTTATGCCTTTATGTGTCCCCAACAGTGCCTAGCATGGTACATGCATAGATTAGAGGTTGGTTACATATGAGACTAAGAAATACTGTTAAGCATGAACACAGATGCTATTCAACACTAGGATTTTTGGACATCTCTGCCAGTTAAATCACTAGAGGTAGTTGAAATTCCTATCTCAAAATAACTGCATTTTGAATAAACACCATGGAAAGAAAATTTGGGTAAATATTTTATTACCAAACCAATGTATGCCTTAAAAATAAAACCCTCAATAATTTGCTGTTGAACTTCTAAATCCTGCTCCTGAAACTTCTCAAGTTGGATTTAAACTTGTTCTTCCATCTCTTGTGGTTTCCTTCCTCAACTACTTCTCCACCTGTCCCTGCACTCCACGTTCCCTTACACTCTTGACTTTCCTATACCTAATTCTCTCCCCTTGACTCCCCATCACACTCAGCCAGCCCCACTTGGGAGAACTTCTTCACACTTTTTCAGCCACCTGATCTCCTACCCTCTAAAGCCTCTCTAAAACCCCATCCCCAACTATTTTCTCCTTATCCATTGGGATGACCTTTTCCCACTTCCCTTAGCCAACAGATAGTTGAGTAAAGAGAAAGATGAAGGTAATCAGAGAGAAAATATCTTGAAAGCTCACATGGGTTAGAGTATTAGTAGTGGTTTCTGGCACAGAAGAGAGATCTTTGATTTCAGGGAGAGTTCTCTACAAAATAAGACTCCAAATAGCTTTTTGTAATTTGTACTCCCTTTTCAGACATTCTCTAACGCTGTGGTTCTCCAACTTTGCAGTGCATTAGAATCATTAGGAATACTTGGTGAAATGCTCATCTCCGGGTATCATTCTTAAGGAATCTACATCCATGTGTCTGGAGCTTCCTAGAAACCCACATTCTAATGAGGACTCAGCCCCTTCTGTCACAAGAGCAAAACCACGCTGACAAACACGGCAAATGTCTCCTCTTCCCCTCTCAGCCAGGCTTCTGTTCCCTCTCTATATGCCAAGACACCAGGAATAACTAACTGCCACAAAAAGACTTCAATCTCCTGGAAATAACAGACTCTTCCCAATGAGGGTAATTAGACAGAGAGGCTGGAGCAGGACAAGATAAGCAGGCATCCAAGGCAAAGACTAAAAAGCCTCACAGTAACCAGAGGTCAAAGCAAATGGCAAATGACGAGTCCGAAGATAAGAACTGGGAAATTCAGTGTAAGCAGAAGGGGGGAAAAAACGATTGCTACTATAAAATCTTACCATGTGTGCAACATCACATTTAATTGCAAAATGTCCATTCTTAGAGAAACTCACCACATTTTAACACAAAGTATCTAAGCTGAGTCAGATGGAGTAATATGGTCCAAGACTCATCTAATCAGGTCATTCCCTGAGATCAAAGAAAGAGAACAAAGAAGGAAGGGTAATTTCCCTGCATAAGCTAGGTCCTGCCATAGAAAGCAGGAGAACAGAACATTTGCAGGAAATTGCAGGTGTTAGCAGAGGAGAAAGAGGATCCTAATAATCACAGTTAACATGCCCACAAATGCTTGGGCACATGTTTATACCAATTGTCCCAGCATCATTATTCACATCACCCCCTTTCCCTCCCAGCGGTCTTGATTTAGCAGTGAAGTATAAAGTCACCCTAATAATAGCTAACAAGCACGTGCTAGGCACTGAGCTATGTGCTCTACTTTTACCATTTACAGGCATTAATGTTATTATTACACCCTCCATTGAGCTGAGGAATGCTGGAAGTTACTGGAAGTTAAATTACTTGCCCATGACCACACAGTCAGTAAATGATAAGACTTGAACTCATGTTTGCAGAGGCAGTTCTCCTAGTCCAAAATTGGTAAATCACAGGCCACAGACCAAACCCAGGCCACTATCTACTCTTTTAAGTAGAGTGTTATTAGAAAACAGCTACTGTGTTTATTTGCATATTGTCCACTGCTTTCATACTACAAAGGCAGAGTCGAGCAGTTGCAACAGAGACCTTCTGGGTCTCAAAGCTGAAAATATTTTCTACCTGGCCCTTTATGGAAAACAGTTGCTGATCTTGATTCTTTCTGACAGTGCAGGAAAGGCACCCGAAGCACAAACTCACAAGCTTGAATCTCCTGCCAGGAATGGCCCAAGGTCAAGGAGATCATGAAAAAAGAATAAAATAATTTCTCCAGTGTAGATATTTCCAGTTTGGGCAGGAGGGTGGGTTATTTGGCGTCTTTTTACCTTAAGGTTTATAACAGATTGAGCTATCAATCGCCACAATAAACAGAGCATTCTTTGTCAAAAAAAAAAAAAAGAAAAGAAAAAAAGATTATTCCAAAAAGCTTACAATAGTGAGGGCACATCAAGGAACATGGAAACCAGCTGAAAGAGCTCCCAATGGCCAAAACTTAAACAACTCAAGCAAGGAAGCAATATTGGATTATAATCCAAAGTATAAATACCTATTAGTCCATAGTGATATAAATAGAAAAAGAAAGAAAGAAAGAAAGAAAGAAAGAAAGAAAGAAAGAAAGAAAGAAAGAAAGAGAAAGAGAGAGAGAAAGAAAGAAAGAAAAAGAAAGAAAGAAAGAAAGAAAGAAAGAAAGAAAGAAAGAAAGAAAGAAAGAAAATGAAAGACGAGAACTCCTGTGCAGGGTTCTAAATAATGTATGTAAATACTCTAAGCTAAAGGAGGAGGAGACAAACTCCTCATTCCTTAAGTGTGGCTCACACATAGTGACTTCCTTCCAAAGAATAAAGGATAAAATGGTGTAGGTAGAATAACTTTGCCTCAGAGTTATCTGACAAACATGACCTCAACCAGGTGATCGAGCTTAATATCCACAGTGTGAGTCATGTGGATAACCTATGCCCTTGATCTGATGTGGCACTTTACTTCTGTGGTCTTCCTCCCCAGACCTATAACCCCAGTCTACTCATGAGAAAAACATAAGACATATCCCAACAGAGGAGCATCCTACAAAACACCTGACCAGTATCTTCAATACTGTCAAGGTCATCATAAACAAGGAACGTCTAAGAAACTCTCACAGCCAAGAGAAGCCTAAGGAGACCTGACAGCTAAGTGTGATGTGGGATCCTGAATAGGATCTTGGGGCAGAAAAAGGACATTAAGTGGAAACTAAGGAAATCTAAATAGAGTATGGTCTTTAGTCCATAATACTCACCAATATTTATTTACTGAGTATGACAAATGCACCGTTAATATAAGAGGTTAAAGAGTGTATGGGAGTAGAGGTGTGGAATGTATGGGAACTCTTTCTACTTCCTGCATGGTTTTTCTGTAAATCTAAAACTATTCTAAAATTAAATTTATTAAAGAAAAGATGACAAAAATAGCACCTACTTTTCCACATTAAACTCACAGAGAATCTAATTTGGAAGAGATTTCCTTTCCCTGTGCAGTTTACATACTGTAATTCTAATTTTGTCTGGAAGGTGCAAAGCACAGACTTCAAGATGATTCCCGCAAAAATAATGCAGCTTGTGATTAGTGCCTAAACAGAATAAATTAAACCTGGTATATAGATTACCAAGTTACTCTGAGCAAAATTCTGTAGAAGAAAAACACCACTTGGGATAAAGGAAGCACTGCTTAATGAAATCCTAGACGGGGCGCCTGGGTGGCTCAGTCATTAAGCGTCTGCCTTTGGCTCAGGGCGTGATCCTGGTGTTATGGGATCGAGCCCCACATCAGGCTCCTCCGCTTTGAGCCTGCTTCTTCCTCTCCCACTCCCCCTGCTTGTGTTCCCTCTCTTGCTGGCTGTCTCTCTCTGTTAAATAAATAAATAAAATCTTAAAAAAAAAAAGAAAAAGAAAAAGAAATCCTAGAAAATATCACTCAGGCTTCAACAGTGTAGATGGTCTACTTTGCTTGGCTTTTGGATGAATACAAATAGGGCTAATGTCACCCACTGTTCTTTGAAAATTGATTTTCCTTCTCAAGAAAACTCTGAAGGAAAGAATGCATCCAGCTTCAAACCTATATACCTTACTGTCTTCTCACTGCTAGAATATCTAATATTTCTCTATAGATTGCTGGCAAAGGTCATTGGACAGGCTATACTAAAAAAATACATGACCCAGGTCCTACCTGTCTCCCAGCCACACTGACTTCTCTCCATTGCATGAATAGGCTCAATTATCTTAATGTGCTCTTTTCATCTTTTGTATCACTGAATACAACTGTATCCAATTGTTTGTGCCATTATCCATCAAAGGTCCATCTTCCATATTCAACTCAAACCCTTGAGAGAACTACGTCTATTTTGTTCACTCCCATATTCTGAGGACTCTATGTCCCCAAGTCCTGTCATGTAGTAGGCACTTGATAAATATTTGTTGAATGAATGGATTTATCAGTCATAGGTTAGCAGAGTTAAGCTCAAGTCTACAGAAGACCCCCGCATTTCAAATCCATGCACTTTCCTCGGAAGTTTATTTAATATATTTGTTGTGAGGAACATCAAAATCTTGCCTTTGGCTCATTAGCTTCATTTGTGCTAAGTCAGTGTTATAGGTTCCAACTACTCAGTAATGGAAGATCAAGTGTTTAGCATTACCTTCATGTTCAAAGTGTCAGAGGAAAAATCTAGAAAGCAAAGAGTCATACATGAGCTTCCAACCGCATTATCGATTCCTATTAACACCCTTACTTGTCTGGAGGCTAATTTCTCCTGGGCCTTGGCTAATTTTTTTAGACTATGTTACTGCAAATATATGCTAATTCACATAGCTCTTTAAACCATGATCTTAGGTTTTAAATATCTACCTCCCAAATAACACTGTGCCCTAGAAATGTTCATAATTTACAGAAAACTTAGATTCAGTGTATTGCCATGGAAAGAATATGCAACCAAGGCTCCGAGGAACTCATTGAAGTCTTGGCTTAACCCCTTTTACTCTGAGCACACAGTGCAGTTGTAGGCAAATCATTTACACTATCTTAACCTCATCTCTAAATTTGGATGGAGAGATTGGGTCAAATATAGACTAAGCATATGCAAACACCATCCTACCTACTCAAAATTCCGTAAAATAATATAAAAGTTATTAAACCGAAATACATCTGCAGCATTGCACATTGTTTGGGTACTAGTTGCTGGATAAGAAATTATGCATTTAAGCTCTGGGTAAGCCAGAAATTCCAGGACTCCCTAAAAACGAAAGGCATTTAGGATCAATTCTAAAAAGAGCCAAACCTGGAGGAACTACAGATGACAATGTGATGTGCAAGAAGACTCACTAGAAAGTGTATGTGGTTCAGAAGAAGCCTAAATCCAGCCAGAGATCATTAAAAGGTGATTAATACAAGGAGGTGTTCACTTCATCAAGATGGCTAAGGGAGAAAGGAATCAATCGGAGTGGTAAATGATGACTCTCCTATTTCACTCTGTATATTTAGGTATTTACCTTGATTACAAAGAGAATGTATTTGAGTTTATTTTGCATGTAAATAACACTGAAATAAACATATTAATAGAATTAAAGGAGGCCTCCTCCCAGCTCTAACTTCCTCTTCTTCTAAAGGTAGAATCACAAGAAAAGTAGAAGCAAATTTCCCAGCGCTACTCAACCCATCACCTGGAAAAGAGGAGGCAAATGAAGGCACAGTTTTCAGGAATGTTACAAAATATCACATTTTATAACCACAGTAACAGACTCTCAAGTTACCCTGATGCAACATATATCTCTGTTATTGCTTCTTTACACTTAAAGATCCCCCTTACAATCTGAGCAGAATAATATAAAGACTTGCCTCTCTTGCTGTGAGTTTAAGTAACATCAGTACACATGGTGGGAATTTTCCAAAGAGAGAGCTGGTACAGGGCAGAGCATGAAAACATTTCATTGTTCTCCTCCCATCTCGAAGCCCTGTTTTCCAAAGGCTGCTACACTCAGTTCTGAAAAACCTCATTTCAATTAATCTCTTTCTCTTATTACAGGTCATCCCACTCCGTGGCTCCCAGATTACATAGCAGAGGACTCCAGAAAAACAATGCTGGTGTAGGGTTAGAAAAGTAAAAACTGCAGGGGCGCCTGGGTGGCACAGCGGTTGGGTGTCTGCCTTTGGCTCAGGGCGTGATCCCAGCGTTGTGGGATCGAGCCCCACATCAGGCTCTTCTGCTATGAGCCTGCTTCTTCCTCTCCCACTCCCCCTGCTTGTGTTCCCTCTCTCGCTGGCTGTCTCTATCTCTGTTGAATAAATAAATAAAATCTTTAAAAAAAAAAAAAGAAAGAAAGAAAAGTAAAAACTGCAGAGAAACCAGGTAGCAGAGTTATTACCCCCACAGTATGGATTTATCCAGTGAATATCAAAAGGTCATTTCTAATCTAAATTCACCAGAACATTACAGAACTCCCATTTACTACGGAACCATTTCAAACTTACTTCCTAGAACAGGCTGGAAGAAGGCTGAACATAAACTGTCTCCAGATGTCTTAAGTTTTCTCTTAAAGGATAAGAGAAACCAAGAGTTAAGTCTGGAACAGTTGGTACCTTGCCTCTTATACCTTTACACCATGGTTATAGCTCTATTTATGCAAATGGCAAGTCTCCTAGGAAATCAAAAATAAAAGGCAAGATTATGACTATAAAACATGTCTCCATGCTGTAGTGATAGACCAGAGAGACAGGCAGGAAATGAGGTCAAGATGTTAGTGTCTGGGACAGGACAGGAGAAGTTAAAATGCAAGGTAAGCAGAGAAAAGTTCTGAAAAGGACAAAGAGAAAGAAGAGTTTATTGCATCTTTACCAACGTGCTATGGGGGAAGGGAGACACTAAGGCCCAAATAAAACCCACCTTTCGTGATGCTACACACTCAGGTTGGGTTAGGCAATACAAACATGAGGTCTTTGACTCATCTCTCCTGACTTAGACACTCCCTTAAACAATAAGACTTAAGATGCAATTTTATTCCACATTAAATTGACCATACAGATGTACTGTCCATCCAATTTTATCCTGTGTACTTTCTCCAAATAGATCCAAAATTCTGACCCACGGATCATGTTTCCATGCACAGCTCCTACCAAAGGCATTAACTCACATTATATGTGCATACGTATGCACACACGTGCACCTGTATGTACGTGAAACAATTATCATATGGTTTCACTCATTTATAGAACATAAGAAGTAGAAAGATTGGTAGGAGAAGAAAGGGATAAAGAAAGGGAGGATAAACAGAAGGGGGAATGAACCATGAGAGACTATGGACTCTGGGAAACAAACTGAGGGCTTCAGAGGGGAGGGGGGGGTGGGGGAATGGGATAGGCTGGTGATGGGTAGTAAGGAGGGCACATACTGCATGGTGCACTGGGTGTTATACGCAAGTAATGAATCATGGAACTTTAAAAAAAATAAAATAAAATAAAAACAAAAAAAACCCAAAAAACAAAAACAAAAACAATATCACGATTACTGACTCCCTGCTTTATTCTTTGTTCTGGGTCAGCCCATCCTTTTCTTTCTTTTTTTTTTTTTTTTTAAAGACTTTATTTATTTATTTGACAGAGAGAGACAGCCAGCGAGAGAGAGAACACAACCAGGGGGAGTAGGAGAGGAAGAAGCAGGTTTCCAGCAGAGGAGCCTGATGTGGGGCTCGATCCCAGAACGCCAGAATCACACCCTGAGCCGAAGGAAGACGCTTAGCGACTGAGCCACCCAGGCGCCCCAGCCCATCCTTTTCAGGCAAAGTTAAGGATAAGGGAAAAACCACTAACAGTCTCTGAGGTTGCCCTGAACCCCGCTAACCTCCTTCAGGAATCAGAAGAAAACACTTTCACCCTTTCTCACTCTGTTTCCTTAAATAGCCGACAATGCCAATAAATAGATTGCGAAAACACAGACATCCATGTGATTTATTACCTGTGCCAACTCGAGTGGAGTTGGTAGGTCAAGGAAGAAATGAGCAATATCCAAGGGTCTGAAACAGCAGTCTCCACACACCCCCTTTTGTTTCTAACTCAATTTCCTATAAGAGCTCATTTTGCATGACTTACTCCACCCCAGAGCTTTCCCATAAGGTAGAGCTAATTAAAAGATGTTTGACTCCCCTTGTAAGTACAATTTCCTCACTTGGCATCATCTTTCTTATCACAATGTCATCATCGTAAGGTGGGGTTTTCAGGGACAGGGCAGCTAGCAGCAGAGTGACAGCTCCGACAAAAACCTTGAACTCCACTTAGTCACATGCCTGCTATGTTCACATCCTCCCTGACTCCCCTTGTGGCTGGTTGCATGCTACCTCTTTCTCTCCCTGCCTTGTCCCTGCTGCTCCACTCCCTGTGGCTGACCAATAAAGTGGTACCTGAATTTGCTTATTTATGCTAATTTTTATTCCTACCATCTCTTTGATTCCTTCCCTTCACACAAGAGATGCCCCCTTAAGCAATATTTTCGATTAAATAAGTAATATTAACATATTAGAATAACTACAATTTAGTGAGCATGTCCCTTGTTTCTGGCACCATGCCAGATGGCACATAGGATTTCCTTATACTATTGAATCTTTGTACCTGTCATCTGAGAAGGGATCCCTTACTGTCTGCATTTGACAAAAGACAAGCTCAGAATGATCACTTTCCCAGGATCTGCCTGACTCCAAAACCAGTGCTCTTAACCAATATGCACTGCCCATGGCAACCATAGGACCAGCATTTTGTATCAGGAAAATGTCTATATTATGGACCACATGTTTGTGTCCCCCCCCCCATATTCATTCGTTGAAACCCTAACCCCCAGTGGGATGGTGTTTGTAGATGGGGCCTATGGGAGATAATTAAGTCATGAAGATGGGGTCCTCATAATGGGATTAGTGTCCTTTCTTTAATTATTATGATATGTCACCATGCAATACATCATTAGCTTTTGATGTAGTGTTCCATGATTCCTTGTTTGAGTATAACACCCTGTGCTTCATGCAATACGTGCCCTCCTTAATACCCTTTACCGGGCTAGCCCATCCCACCAACCCCCTCCCCTCTGAAACCCTTGGTTTCCCGGCATCCATAGTCTCTCATGGTTCATCACCCCCTTTCGTATCCCCCCTTCATTTTTCCCTTCCTTCTCCTAATGTCCTCCCTGCTATTCCTTATGTTCCATGATTAAGTGAAACCATATGATAATTATCTTTCTCTGCTTGACTTACTTCCTTAGCATAATCCCCTCCAGTTCCATCCATGTTGATGCAAATGTTGTGCATTCATCCTTTCTCATGGCTGAGTAATATTCCATTGTATATATGGACCACATCTTCTTTATCCATTCATCTGCTGAAGGGCATCTCAGCTCCTTCCACAGCTTAGCTATTGTGGACATTGCTGCTATGAACCTTGGGGCGCATATGGCCCTTCTTTTCACCACATCTGTATCTTTGGGGTAGATACCCAGTAGTGCAACTTCGACATCATCCACAGCAACATCTTTCGTGACACATCTCCAAAGGCAAGGGAAACAAAAGCAAAAATGAACTTTTGGGACTTCATCAAAATAAAAAGCTTCTGCACAGCCAAGGAAATAGTCAACAAATCAAAGAGGCAACCTACGGAAAGAGAGAAGATATTTGCAAATGACACTACAGATAAAGAACTGGTATCCAAGATCTATAAAGAACTTCTCAAACTCAACACCCAAAAAACAAAAAATCAAATAAAAAAATGGGCAGAAGATATGAACAGACACTTTTCCAATGAAGACATACACATGGCTAACAGACACATGAAAAAATGTTCAAAATCATTAGCCATCAGGGAAATTCAAATCAAAACCACAATGAGATATCACCTTACACCAGTTAGAATGGCAAAAATTGACGAGGCAAGAAACAACAAATGCTGGAGAGGATGTGGAGAAAGGGGAACCTCTTACACTGTTGGTGGGAATGCAAGTTGGTACAGCCACATTGGAAAACAGTGCGGAATTTCCTCAAAAAGTTAAATAAATAAATAAATAAATAAATAAATAAATAAATAAATAAATAAATAAATAAGAGCTACCCTATGACCCAGCAATTGCACAACCGGGATTAGTGTCGTCCTACGGAGAGACACCAAAGAACTTGCTGCTTCTCACTGTGCTTTCTAGCATGTGAGGGCACAGCAAGAAAACCCCTATCTATAAACCAGGAAGAGGGCCCTCACCAGGAACCTAATCAGTCAGCATTCAGATCTTGGACCTCTGAGTCTCCAGAACTGTGAAAAGTAAGTGTTTGCTATTTAAGACATCCAGTATATGGCATTTTTCTTAAAGCAGCCCAAACTAATGGTTTGTCTCCCTCTCTGTTTTCATCTTATTTTGATGATGAAGATGCTACAAAGCCAGAAAAGGGGGGGGTAACAGTATCAAAGACAATATATGTAAAACTGATTTAAGTTTAATGCCCTAGGAAGACTATTTATATAAACCTACACAAATCTGAAAAAAAAAATTTTATATGTATCCTGACTTACAGTTTTAAAAATTTAGCCTCCACAGTCTAAGGTGGGCAGGAAAGTTGTGGTATAGAGGAGGGCTTCAGGAATTATTTATTAGTTCATTTAGGCATTTGTTAGTTTGTGATCCACAATTTCTTTCAGGGATTCTTAATAATTTTTTCCTTACCAACAGGATTGGATTTATGAGCCCATGCCACTTACTAATAGTCACAGAATGGGTATAGCATGGCTTCCAATACACAAAGACCAAAAATTCTCCCCATTTTAACACCTAGAATTCTACCATTTGGGTTTCTTTTGGGCTGTGTCCTTTTGCTAGGTCATTTTAAAATTATAAATAAATATATAAATATAAATTTATTCACTGGGAAAATAATACTAAGCTACTCATAGCTTATTGTGAATTACCACTCCAAATGCCTCCTGGCCAAAATGAACTAGAATAAAAGGATCGAGTAGAGTCAATTCCTAGGGATGAGAGGGAGAGCCTTGAAATGCAGGAGGTTGCCCAAAGAGGATAGCAGATCATTCAAGACAAACTCTTCCCTCATTAGGTATGCCTGGACCAGTCCTGCTGTCCGTCATGAAACAGCTCAGCAGTGCTGTGTGGGAGGTGATATCATTTATTGAAAGAATATTGGTCATAATCATAGCCATTGGGGACTACTTAGCCCCAGTGTATTGTCCAAAAAATAAAGTTGACAGATTACACATGCTATGTTTGATCAGTTCCAACTGGCCAAGTGAGACCCCCAACTGTAATAAACTTGATTTAAAGGTAGAAGTATTCAAGTATCATCTTTATTGAGTCAAAGAAATGAGCTTTTATCCTAATTAAAATTATACATCCTTTTTCATTCATAAAACTCCAGTAATAATTTGAATTCCCAAAGTCTTTAATCATGAAAATATTTGCCTTTCAGAATTGACAAGTAGTTATATTAAAAATGCCACCTCTCTTATCCATTAGAGGTTGAGCGCTCATTTAACCTGAATCTTTTACTAAATACATGGAGTATTTTGTCAGTTTAAAAGAAGGGAGAATATATAGAGAAATGTTTTTATTCTCCTTACCTCCTTAATATCAGTTTATTTTTTAAGAGATATCTCAAGAGCCATATTTCACTTAAATTATTTTTTAGTGTAATGTTCAAAAATACTAGATATGCAAAGGGCTCAGAAAATCAAATATGTTCTTTCTTGGTCCAGAGCTGAAATCCATCAACACCAAAGTTATCATTATTGCTGAACTATAGTCATTGGAACTGAAATTTTAAGTTAAACAAACATTAATAAGCTATGCCAGCCAGAACAACTCAATCTTTAACAACTCAACAATTTAAATTTCTTCTTAATTAGAAATCATAATTCTGGGCAAGGCATCATAGCTTAATGAAAATCAGAATCCTACCTTTTAAAATAACTCTTTATATTTTTTTATTTTAATTTTTATTTTTTTTTAAGATTTTATTTATCTACTTGACAGACAGAGAGAAAGCACAAGCAGGGGGAGTGACAGGCAGAGGGAGAGGGAGAAGCAGACTTCCCTCTAAGCCGGCAGCCATATGTGGGGCTCCATCCCAGGACCCTGGGATCATGACCTGTGCTAAAGGCAGACTCTTAATTGACTGAGCCACCCAGGAGCCCCTAAGTTTTGTTTTTGCTTTTTTTAAGATTTATTATTTTAGAGAGAGAGACAGCATGCACTGGAGTGGAGGGGGGAGAGTAGAGGAGGAGGGGGAGTAGCAAACTCCTCGTTGAGTGGGGAGCCCTCAGTGGGGCTTGATCTCAGGACTCTGAGATCACCACCTGAGCCAAAATCAAGAGTTGTCGGCTTAACCAACTGAGCTACCCAGGCACCCCTTAAAATAACTCTTGATTATCCTATAGCTTAGGGAGAGGAGCCAACTGAAATGATATCTGAAAAAATACATTGAAATGCTATCTAAAAATAAGGTATAACTATTTATTATAAATTCAAAGAAAACTCTTACTTTTAGTTTTTAAAATATCCAATTATACTGCCTGAAATGCCCTAATTACATTGTACGGTAGGCTGCTATGCATTCTACAATCATGCAATGTCATCAGTATACATTTAGCTACCTCTGAAAATATTTCTAGATATTAACACATTTCCTGAACCTGTACTGGAATCTACTATACTTTTTGACCTAATTATCTTACTTTATTAAGATCTTAACTAGCAGGAAACAGGGTTGAAAAGTGTAAGTAGAGGGGCACCTGGGTGGCTCAGCTGGTTAAGCGTCTGCCTTCAGTTCAGGTCATGATCTCAGGGTCCTGGGATCGAGTCCCATGTCGGGCTCCTTGCTCAGCAGAAAGTTTGCTTCTCCCTCTGCCCCTCCCCCCTGCTCACTTTCTCTAAAATAAAATAAATAAAATCTTTAAAAAAAAAAAAGAAAAGTGTAAGTAGAAGCCATGTAAAAAATATGTAAAGCAGCCATAAAACAGCTAACATTTATCAAGTGATCGCTAGGTTCTGAGCTCTTGACATAGTAAGTCTTTTAGTCCTCACAATCATTCTACCAAGTAAGTATATTTACTCACAAATAAAGATAAGGCAACAGAGATTTAAGAGAGTACATTACTTCTAAAAGTTCCCACAGCTAGTTAGTGTACCTAGGCAAGTTATTAAAAGATAAGACAGAGCTATCAAGCTATGGTACCTATACAGTAGCTCCACCACCTGCCTTATCCATGGTTCTGCTTTCTGTGGTTTTAATTACCTAAGGTCAATCGGGGTCTGGAGGCAGATGAACCTCTGTCTGAGGTATTGTCAGGTCATTGGTCACCTAATGCTACGTCACAATGTCTCCATCATTCACCTCACTTCATCTCATCATGTAGGCATTTTACCATCTCATATCATCACAAGAAAATGACAGGTGAGTACAGAATACTAGGATATTTGGGGTTTTTTCTCCTTTTTTGTAAATTTTTATTTAAATTCTAGTTAGTTAACATAGAGTATAATATTAGTTCAGGTTACAATTTAGTGATTCAATACATACATACAATACCCTATGCTCATGACAAGTGTACTCCTTAATCCCTACCACCTATTTAACCCATCCCCTACCTATCTCCCCTCTGGTAACCATCTGTTTATTCTCTATAGTTAAGAGTCTGTTTTTTGGTTTGGCTCTCTCTTTTTCCCCCCTATGATCCTTTGTTTTGTTTCTTAAATTACACATATGAAATCATATGGTATTTGTCTTTCTCTGACTTATTTCACTTAGCATAATACTCTCCAGCTCCATCCACATCACTGCCAATGGCAAGATTTCATCCTTTTTATGGCTGAGTAATATTCCATTGTGTGTGTGTGTGTGTTGTATGTATACACACCACACACACACACACACACACACACACACACACTACATCTTCTTTATTCATTCATCAGCCAATGGACATTTGGGCCCTTTCCATAATTTGGCTCTTGTAGATAATGCTTCTATAAACATCAGGGTGCAAGTATCCTTTTCAAAATAGAATTACCCTATGATCCACCAATTGTGCTACTAGGTATTTACCCAAAGAATACAGAATACCACGATATTTTGAAAAAGAGACCACACTCACATACATTTATTACAGTATATTGTTTTAATTGTTTGACTGTATTACCAATTATTGTCATTAATCTTTTACTGTGCATAATCTATAAATTAAACTTTATGATAGGTACATATATGTAGGAAAAAAAACATAGTACATATAGAGTTCAGTACTATCCACCATATCAGGTATCCACTGGGGATCTTGGAACAAATCCTCTATTAAAAAAGGTACTGCTATATTTGTAATCAAGAAACACAACCATATTTGCCCCTTGATTCTTCTGTCAACAACGACTTCAGGCCCACAGAAATATGAGGCTATTATATTCTTATTAAGACTAAGTCATAGAATGGCACTAATTCCTGTTGAAACCAGTAGAAAGAATATAATTTTGTGACATTTTGGATGGGACAAACATCTCTGAACTCAACAGAGGAGAGACAGGATGTTTTACCCCAAATGTCAACTTCTACTGAATCTCTAAACTAAAGACTAAGGACATAAGCTTCCAACATCATCAATAATCAAAGGTGACAGCACTGATGCAGTTTAAATATTCAGATAATTTAATTATGTATTACATGAGCTGTCTTTTTTCATTCTGAGATGGCCAAGATGGAGTAATAGAGACCAGGTCTAACTTCTACCTCAAACAAGTAGAACAATGGACAACATCTATGAAACAGCTTTCAGACACTGGATAATGAGAAATGCAGAATTGTGATCCCTGAAAAAAGGGAAACAAATGAAGTCACCCCCAATGATTGCCCAGCTTTCCAATCAGAGGCAAACTCCTGACCACAGAGCAGGTATGGATTTTGGGGCTGGGGGTGGGAAACATGTAGGTCTCACTGAATTGAGGAAATAGAAATTGAAGTTCAGGGTATTTCAAGGGCTGGAGGTTGCAGGAAAGAGTTCTAGAGAGGTTAGTAGTTAGACACAAAGAAAAAACTTCAAAGTCTACATTGAGATAACCTGGAATCTCTACAGAACATGCATAAGTGTAGAGTGAAACTCCATGAGATAAGGCCAAGAGTAACCAGGGATCTATGAGCTGAATGATTTCCAGGTTTGCACAGATCTGAGAATCTTTCAAACTCCCAAAGCCAGTGGGGAGGGTCCCCAGTGACCATTTGGGGAATTCAGAAGGGGTCCCAAAAAGGTCCAAAAATAGTAAAAATCAAAGTAATACTAACCCCAAAAGAAGTGGAACTAAAGTATTCCTAAAGTGAAAGCTACACTATACCTGACCTAACAAAGATTTACAGTAAGACTGGAAAAGATTAAGCTGACCTGGGGCAACTTAACTGGCTCCCAGAACAAGCCCAACACTCTTTAAAGGAAAACAACAAAATCCATACTCTCAACAAGTCAAATATGCAGTGTCTAGCATTCAGTTAAAAATTGCTAGACAGTCAAGATGTAGGACAATGTGACCCATAAATTAATCAATAGAAACAGAAAAAAACTATAGACCACATTAGAAGACGAGGATATGAAAACATCTATTAACATCTATATTCTAGTATTTAAGGAAAGACATGGACATGGTGAGAAGAGAAATGAAAGATACTTTTAAAAGCCCCAAAACTTATAGAGTTAAAAGTATATTATTAAAAGAAAAATTCATTGATTAACATTAACAGCAAAGACAACACCGCTGAAGAAATGTGATATTGAAACTACCCACAGTGCAACAGAAACTACCAACAAATGAAGCACCAAGGCAGGGGGGAGAGACTGAAAAAAATTAATAGCATCAGTAACCTGTGGGATGGTATCAAGCAGTCTTACATATATAATTGGAGTCCCAGAATGGACAGAGAGCAGAAATAATATTTAAAGAAATGATGATCACAATGATGGTCAACTTGGAATTTTATACCCAATTAAATTATCTTTAAAAATTAAGGTAAGATACAGTCATCTAAAGACGAACAAAACCTAAATGTGAGACAGGAATCCATCAAAATCCTAGAGGAGAACACAGGCAGCAACCTCTTTGACATTGGCCACAACAGCTTCTTGCAAAACACGTCTACTAGAGGTAAGGAAAACAAAAGCGAAAATGAACTGTTGGGACCTCATCAAGATAAAAACCTTCTGCCCAGCAAAAGAAATAGTCAACAAAACTAAAAGGCAATGCATGGAAAGGGAGAAAATATTTGCAAATGACATAGCAGATAAAGGGCTGGTATCCAAGATCTATAAAGAACTTCTCAAACTCAACACCCAAAAAACAAATAATCAAGTCAAGAAATGGGCAGAAGACAAACAGACATTTCCCCATAGAAGACATACAAATCGCCAACAGACACATGAAAACATGCTCCACATCACTTCTCATCAGGGAAATACAAATCAAAAGCACAATGAGATACCACCTTACACCAGTTAGAATGGCTAAAATTAACAAGACAGGAAACGACAAATGTTGGCAAGGATGTGGAGAAAAGGGAACCCTCTTATACCGTTGGTGGGAATGCACGTTGGTACAGCCACTTTGGAAAACAATGTGGAGGTTCCTCAAAAAGTTAAAAATAAAGCTCCCTATGACCCAGCAATTGCACTACTGGGTATTTACCCCAAAGATACAGATGTAGTGAAAAGAAGGGCCACATGAACCCCACTGTTCACAGCAGCAATGTCCACAATAGCCAAACTGTGGAAGGAGATGAGATGCCCTTCAACAGATGACTGGGATAAAGAAGATGTGGTCCATATATACAATGAAATATTACTCAGCCATCAGAAAGGATGAATACCCACCATTTGCATCAACATGGATGGAACTGGGGGAGATTATGCTAAGTGAAATAAGTCAAGCAGAGAAAGACATTATCGTATGGTTTTACTTAATCGTGGAACATAAGGAATAGCAGGGAGGACATTAGGAGAAGGAAGGGAAAAATGAAGGGGGGCAAATCAGAGGGAGAGATGAACCATGAGAGACTATGGATGTGGGAAACAAACTGAGGGTTTCAGAGGGGAGGGGGATGGGCTAGCCCAGTGATGGGTATTAAGGAGGGCACATACTGCATGGAGCACTGGGTGTTATATGCAAACAACGAATCATGGAACACTACGTCAAAAGCTAATGATGTACTGTATGGTGACTAACATAATAAATTTTTTTTTTAAAATTAAAAAAAAAAAAGATTTGCCACTGACCTTTCTTAAAGCACTAAATAAAGAGATAAAAGATTCAGTATTTTGGAAGACCAGAAATACACAGTGGCAGCAACACAGAAATTGCTCACCAGCTTCTTCAGTCAAGTCAAAAAATAAAAAATGAAAAATAAATCAGTGCATCTATAGTCAAAGCTTTTAACAGTTAGTTAGAATTTAATTTCTAGAATTAATTAGAAAGAATTTCATTGTTTAAAAAGTGCCAGAAAGAGAGCTGTGAAGTCAGAGTGGAAAAGAGAAGTATTAATGCACACTCTAAGAAAGGTTTTAGGAATTACTATCACAGTTGTTTGGGACCCTAAGAGGCCACTCTAAATTCTCCTCAATATCCCTGAAAACTAAAGACTACTCTGAATTGGAGAGACAACCTCCTTATTAAAAGGAAGGGGAAGGGGTTGATGTTAGCACTTATAACTGGGTCCCAAATAAAATCAGAACACTATTAAAGAAATTTTAAAATTTTGAATTTTTAAAATTTTTCTTAAAAGAAAAGTACCTTCAGTATTTGGGTTCCAAAACAAGTAATTGCCTATTTGAAAGGAATCTGCACAGAATTTCCCATTAAAAAAATTAGGAATATGTTGTTAAATTTACATGAGGCCAACCATATTCTATTTTTTTAAAGATTTTATTTATTTATCTGTCGGAGAGAAAGAGAGCACAAGCAGGGAGAGCAGCAGGCAGAGAGAGAGAAGCAGCCTCCCAGCTCAGCAAGGAGCCCAACACAGGACTGATTCCAGGACTCTGGGCTCATGACCTGAGCCAAAGGCAGACGTAAAACTAACTGAGCCACCCAGGTGTTCCTGCCCAGGCCATATTCTAGATGACTCCACAAAAATTGAGTTCAAGAGGCAACTTTTCACCTTTCCCATTTAATTCCAGCAATGCAAACCTGACCAGGAAAATAATTTTCCAGAAATTAGGTTTAGGGTTTTCCTTGGAAAGCTGAATGAATCTAGAAATAGCCAAATTCTTCCCACACCCTGAATCTTACTAAGTTCTCTGAATATCAGACCACCCCTACCTAGTTCTTAGTTAACAAGCATTGCCATTCTGTACTATTAACTTCCATGAGAAGAAACACAGGGGTAATATTAAATGAGTACAACCCACCTTTAGATCACAAAATTTGGGGATCTCAAACCACAAGCAAACTGGATCATTTGAAAGAATGAAGAAAGGAGAAAAATTAAGAATTTGGGTCGGTCTTTAAATTGCTTCCTCTTACTGGATGGCTAAAATGCCCTGTGCCCAACTATTTTCTTTTCATCTCTCAGGTGACAAGAAGTCACTCCCTCCAAGTACCTTCTCTGATTCATGTACTAAACCCCACCCCAACTGCAGCCTGAGTTCCCATCCTCTCTGCAGTACCTGTCTGCGCTGTAATTGCCTGTTTTCTTATCTCTTCATCAGACACCAAACTAGGTAAGAACAAGACCTGTCTGACCTGATCCCCAGGTTAACCATTTGTGTGGGTCATCAATACCTAACACATAGGACTTGTTTAGTCCATTCAGGCTGCTCTAACAGAATACCATAGACTGAGTAACTTACAAACAGAAATATCTTTCTAATGGTTGAGGTGACTGGGAGGTCCATGATCAAGGCACTGGCAGATTTGGTATCTGGTGAGAGCTTGCTTACTGGCTCATAGGCAGCCATCTTCTCACAATGTCCTCACAGGGCTGAAGGGGCAAGGGATTCCCTGAGTCTTTTTTTTTAAAGACATTAAACTCATTCATGATGGCTCCACCTTTATGACATAATCACCTCCCAAAGGCCCAACCTCCTAAAACCATCACACTGTGTGTTAAGATTTCAACATATGAATTTTGAGGGACACAAACATTCAATCCCTTGCAATACTCAAGGTATTTACTTTTAGAATGGAACGTTTTCACAGGAAAGAAGTGGGATAGAATGGCAGAGCAAAGCATGGCAAGCAATAGAGTGGAAAGAGAGAACTGTAGCCACACAGATACCCCTCTTAGTAATTTAACTCCCCAGAACTGACTCCCTAAACCTATGAAGATTGCCTTGGGCAAAAAAGTAGTTGCATCCGATCCAGCTAACAACAGGTACGATAGCTTATTAAATGAGACTTGAAGTAATGATGTAATAGACCAAGCAACATGGGAAACAAACAAGTTCAACAACAATATTGCTCCCACCATGATGGCTGACTGTTAGCATGGCCAGGATAACAAGCAATACAGTAGTTCCCTTGGTTTACTCAGATACTGGGACATTCATTTCCTTTACATCAAAAGCATAGCTCAGACCTTCTCTTACTGTCTACGTACTTCCCAAGTATGCGCCCTTAGTCCTCTCCTGCATTTGCACCTTCCCCAAAGTCCCTCAGCTTGTCATACAACCTAGCTGAAGAGTCACTCCCACATTCTTCAATTATTTATTGAGTTCCTATGATGTTAGAGGTTCTTGCTATTTTGAGAGACAAATTATTCAGAGCACAGGCTCTCGAATTGGAGAAATGGAATTGAATGCTCGTTCCAGCACCAAGTAGCTCAGGGGCCCTCAAGCAGTTGTTGAGTCTCTCTGCACCTCAGTTTTCTCATTTATAAACTAGGACTCAAAATACCTACTTCGTGGAGAAGACCACCATACACTGGTGGGTGTATTATGCAGTTCTGTTCACAGACATAAGGGAAATAAATGAAATGCCAAGTGCCTAACTTGAAATTAGCACTCTGAAGTGTTAGGTAATATTATCGTGCTACCATGAATGGATTGTGGACCTTGTCTTCTAGGAGCTTCCAGTGGAGAATGAAACATTTTAGAGACACATCCAATTAAAAGTGTCGCTTGGGGGCTGCCAAAAATCAAAGGTTAAAATCTAAGAGGCCAAATTCATCACTGCGAATCTCCACATTCAGGACCAAGCTGATAATGCAGGCGGAGGAGGGCCATATGTCACATTCTGATGTCCATGTAACAGCTCCAGATGCACCGGAAGCAGCTGAATACAAGGTGGTTAAAAATTCGTCTCAGTGAAGGACCTATCCTGAGCCTGACTTTGAATACAAATCCCTCTGCCCATCAGAATTAATACTCCCATAATGAAATTTTCCCCAGTCAAGGACTGAGAGAGACAACATAAGTCAGGATGGTCAGCTTAGAAATGCAGCTGCCTAATCCAGCTCTTCTCGCGGGATGGTTCCGATAAATGACAGCAGGGCACGCTGCTGACTGAAAGGCAAAGCACGGCTTTCAACTCCAGTCCGTGGCATTAGGCTTGTTAGACTCTTTATAGTGTGCGCTTCACACTTACTTCAGCAGAACGTGGAAGCCTAGTCCTCTATTTTCAGTCTCCTCAGCATGTAACTTCCTATGCATTACTAAAATGTAAGTAACTTTTCTAATTGCACGACAAAAATATTCCACACAGCAACTGCTCCTAATAATATACTTACAGTTGGCCATTTCATTACCTGATAATTACCAGATCATTAGAGCAAATAATATATCCTTGTGGGATAAACTTATGGCAGTAATTTCAGAGAAAAGAACAGGAAAACACTCTTGCAGGCACCAGTAGGCAAAGTGTAGAATTAGCTATTGAAGGAAAGGAATATCAATGTACTTTTTTAAAGTAAACAGCCATATGATGATATTTATAGCAATTTCTGGATCATGACATCAGAAAGGAAATGGCTGGATGGACAGAGCCCAGCCCCTTCATTTTATAGGGAAGGACAAGGAAGGAGGCCAGCAGGGTGAAATGAGCTCAACGGGCTCACAGAGCTAATCTAAGTACAGTCTGCATGACAACGGGTTTCCATCCCTTATCACAAAGCTCTCTCTTTTTAATGAAAACAAAAATCCCCTAAATGCAACAGATTTGATATTTAAAATCTTGATGAACTGAAATATTTAGGAAATATTAAGAATTAGTTAATTGGATTTTCTAGTTAAGCTAAATTTAACTAGTTGTTTAACCCCAAACTAATCTTTCTGAGTTATGGTGTTAGAGGGGCTAGAGAGCCCAGTAAAACATTAGGGGAACATTGGTGAAGGGTACATAGAAACTCTTTACCATATCATTGTAATTTTTCTGTACATCTAAGATTATTCCAAAATAAAAAGTTACATGTATATATGTACACATATACACATACATACGTTAGTCAATTAACAGAACCTTAGTGTGTATCAGGCATGACCGTTTGGTGAAAGCCTAGACGTTTCCTTTTTCATTCAGTTTCTAAGACAGATTGATAGCTTTCCTTGGGCTTCTCTTGCTGGAGATTGCAGCCCACAGTCAAGGGCTGAATAACTACATTCTGAGGTGGCTGGCTGCTGGTAAATCGCTCCATCAGTCCTTTCCCCGTAATTGCGGCAGACACATCTGACTTCAACTCCCCTGGACCAAATGAACAAATGTGCACCTGGATGATGCTCTCCTTTATTCAATGTAAGCATCTTTGTCACAGCAAATGACTTCCCAAGGGCCCTTTGAGAGAATGCAGGGCCTGTTGTATCCCGAAGCTTAGACAGCAACCACCTTACAGGCTCTAGGAAAGCCCCTTGACCTCCAAATATTCCAAATCCTGCCATTGGCCTAGGATTTCCACCAGAAGAGAAAAGAGCCTCAGCTTTCAAGCCTTGCTTCCCCACAAACTCCTGGGACAGTGCCAGCGTGGTAGCACTTTCAAGTATTAGCCATCATTTTGGCCCCAAATGAAATGATCAGATCAATTGATAATATGACAGCCAGCCTCAGGACCCATGTTTGGGAAGGAGGACTGAAAGAGGCAGACCTAGGTATGCAACCTCAGGGCAAAGGACACACATGGGGACTGGGTTCGTGGGAGAGAGGCCTGCAAAAGGTCCTAGAAGGGAGGAAGCAGCTAAATGGTGAACAGCTGGTTGCTGGCCAGCCCTGGATTCATCATGTACTTTTGCTGGATCTCATACACAGAAAGATATGATCCTTGCTTTCTCAGCCTCTTTGGGTTGTCTAACAAAATACCACAGACCAGGTGGCTTATCAACAACAAAAATTTACTTCTCACAGTTCTGAAGGCTTGAAGTCTGGGATCAAGATGCCAGCATGGTCAGGCTCTCCACCTGATGAAAGACCACTTCCAGGTTCACGGACAGCCTCTCTGTGTGCCCCTGGCATGAGGGGCAAAGGACCTCCCTGAGGCCTCTTTTCTCAGGGCACTAATCCTACTCATGGGGGCTCTGTCCTCATGACCTAATCACCTCCCAGGTCCCACTTCCAAATACCACCACCTTGGGGATGAAGCCATGGCAGAGGAACTTCAGGGGGACACAAACATTTAGACCATAACACTTATCTTCAATTCAGATAAAAGCCAAAGTGCAGAAATGTTTATAAGTAATGTAAGTACAGCACGCCAGAGGCTGGGCAAGGCACCTTATCAACATATCCATGCATTTAACACTATACAGGTACTATGTTATCTCTACAGATGCTGCTAACACCCTGTGGGGTAGCTATTAGTGTCCTCTCTTTATAGCTGAGCCACTGTGGCTTGCTTAGTGAACTGATTCACCCAAGCTCCCACATTAGTTAAGACACAGGAATGGGGTCTGAATGTGGGGCTCTCGCCATACACCACGTGGTTTTCTTTGCTACACTCCCCAAAATGAAAGTGGGCCAGCACTGATAATGTGAAGGACATAATCTGTCCAAACCTAACTGTCTCCTTCTGGCTGCCAGTCCTTTGGAAAGTCATTAACCACTGCCAAGCCTCAGTTTCCATACCCAGAAAGTCGAGTTCCTACTCCGCAGTAAGCACAACTTCACCCTTTGCTGTTATTAACGTTATTTTTTCATGCCTAAAATTACTTTCTTTCAAAATCCTGCTATTTGTGACCACATGGATGAAAAATGAGGGCATTATGCTAAGTGCAATAAACCAGACAGAGAAAGGCAAATACTGTATGTTCTCACTTTTGTGTGGAATCTAAAAAACCCAAACTCATAGAAACAGAAAGTAGAATGGTAGTTACCCAGGCCTGAGGGATAGAAGAAGTGGGGAGATGTTGGTCAAAGAGTACAAACTTCCATGATGGACACTGGGGAGGGTATGTGTTGTAATGAGCACTGGGTATTATATGAGACTGATGAATCACAGACCTGTACCCCTAAAACAAATAATACATTATATGCAAATTAATCAAATTTAAATTTAAAAAAAGAGTACAAACTTTCAGGTAGAAGACGAGTAAGTTGTGGGGATCTAATGTACAGCATGGTGATTATACAATACTGTATCTTATACGGAAAAGTTGCTAGGAGAGTAGATCTTAAATGTTCTCACCACAAAAAAAAAGAAATGGTAATAATGCGGCATGATGGAGGGCTTAGCCAACCCTATGGTGGTCATAGTTTTGCAATATATAAATCAAATCAACACATTATACACCTTAAACTTACACCATGTTTTAAGACATTTTATCTCAGCTGCAGAAAAAACATTATTGACCTTCAGTTGAAGATCTATTCATTCAAAAACTTCTGTTCTAGAAATGAAGGATAGATAGAGTGATGAACAAGGAAGGAAAATACTGTGACTTCAGGAAAAATACAGTTGGTAAGTACAAGTAAGTAAAACAAGGTCACTACAGATGGCAATGCATGCGGCTAGGAAGAAAATAGGATTCGTGATGAGATGGTTGGGGGTAATTAAGCAAAGGCCTCTCTGAGGAGTTGGCATGTTTGATGCTGTATGTGACTGCTAAGTAGCCAGTCATATGAAGAGTTTAGGAAAGGGCATTTCAGGTAGAGGGATATCCAAGTACCAAGACCAAGAAGTGCAAAGGAGCGTGGTTTGCTGGAGGACAAGAATGACGACCAGCTTGGCTGGGCCTGATGTGCAAGGGGGGGAGCAATGGCAGAGCAGACTGGTCAAGTCTGAATGCCATTCAAAATGCAAAGAGAAGGACAGTTTGAAGTAGGGCAGTGATAGGATTTATTTTTTTTTAATCACTTTAGCTGTTGTGGAGAAAATGAAATGTAGGCAGGAGTACAAGAGCAAAGGTCAGTTAGATTGCTTTAGGATACCCAGATGAGTCATCAGGATAATGCTGACGAGAGAAGTAAGGGTACAGGTGGGAAAAGGGGTCAACCTGCAAAGCACTCAGGAGATTCAACCCCAGTGACTTGGATTCCATGAGGTAAGGAGAAAAAGGGAAAATCTCAGTTTGGGTCTAGAACCTAGCATGTTGGTTTGAGCAAGCAGGTACAGAAGACACAGAGAAAAGAAAAGGAAAAAAAAATAGAAATCTGTCCTAGACATTTAGGTTTGAGATTCCTATGAACCCTGTAAGTTGAGACGCTGTATAGAATAGGAAATACAAAAATCTAGAGGTAAGAGGAGAGGATGGGTCAAAGATGTAGATTTGGAATTATCAGAATTCAGAGACTTTCTAAAGCCAGGGGACTGGATAAGAAACTCTGGAGAGAATGTGTAGAAAGACTCAGAAAGAGCTCAGGACCAAACCCTGAGGAGGGGAAACCAGCCAAGGAGAAAGAGAAGGAATGGCCCAAAGAATGTGGCACAGGAAAGGCCAAGACGGGAATGAATCAGGAAGGATGGAAATCAAAAATGCTGAGAAAGTGCCAAGATGAAGACAGAAAATGGCCCACTAGACTTGGTCTCGGGATGCTCAAGACAATGCCCAGTTTAATGGGCCTGGTAAAGCCAGAAACCCGCCTGCAGACAGTTGAAGGGAGAATGGGACACAAGGAACAGGAAACAGCAAGTACAATGACTCTCAATATGTCTGTGATAAAAGGAAGAATTGGAATTGAGGTGAGGCTAGAGAAGGCTGTGGCATCCGAGGCAGGCTGTTTGTTTTGAAGAGGAGTGATACTCTCTCACACCATACACAAAGATAAACTCCAAATGGATGAAAGACCTCGATGTGAGACTGGAATCCATCAAAGTCATAGAGGAGAACATAGGCTGCAACCTCTTTGACATCGGCCATGGCAACTTTTTTCATGACACATCTCCAAAGGCAAGAGAAACAAAAGAAAATTAACTTTTGGGAATTCATCAAGATAAAAAGCTTCTGCACAAGCAAGGAAACAGTCAAAAAAACTAAGAGGCAGCCCATGGAATGGGAGATATTTGCAAATGACACTACAGATAAAGGACTGGTATCCAAGATCTACAAAGAACTTCTCAAACTCAATACATGGGAAACAAATAATCAAATCAAAAAACGGGCAGAAGATATGAACAGACACTTTTCCAATGAAGACATACAAATGGCTAACAGACACATGAAAAAATG
>NC_048221.1:45740361-45780444 GCF_002007445.2 Ailuropoda melanoleuca | reverse complement strand
GTTGGTACAGCCACTTTGGAAAACAGTGTGGAGGTCCCTTAAAAAGTTAAAAATTGAGCTACCCTATGACCCAGCCATTGCACTACTGGGTATTTACCCCAAAGATACAGACGTAGTGAAGAGAAGGGCCATATGCACCCCAATGTTCACAGCAGCATTGTCCACAATAGCTAAATTGTGGAAGGAGCCGAGATGCCCTTCACCAGATGACTGGATTAAGGAGATGTGGTCCATATATACAATGGAATATTACTCAGCCATCAGAAAGAATGATTACCCGACATTTGCAACAAAATGGACGGGACTGGAGGAGATAATGCTAAGTCAAGCAGAGAAAGACAATTATCATATGGTTTCACTCATTTATAGAACATAAGAAACAGCAGAAAGATCAGTAGGAGAAGGAAGGGAAGAATGAAGGGGGGGTAAACAGAAGGGGGAATGAACCATGACAGACTATGGACTCTGTAAGGATATACTGTATGGTGACTAACATAACATAATAAAAAATTATTATTAAAAAAAATGAAGAGGAGTGACAGCCAGAGTTCATTCATATGCTGCAGTCAGCAAGCCAGTGAAGAGTCATGGAACACTACATCAAAAACTAAGGATATACTGTATGGTGACTAACATAACATAATAAAAAATTATTATTAAAAAAAATGAAGAGGAGTGACAGCCAGAGTTCATTCATATGCTGCAGTCAGCAAGCCAGTGAAGAGAGAAAGTGATACAGGAGACAAAAGTTCAAGGTGAGGGGCGCCTGGGCGGCACAGCGGTTGAGTGTCTGCCTTCGGCTCAGGGCGTGATCCTGGCGTTGTGGGATCGAGCTCCACATCAGGCTCCTCTGCTGTGAGCCTGCTTCTTTCTCTCCCACTCCCCCTGCTTGTGTTCCCTCTCTCCCTGGCTGTCTCTATCTCTGTCAAATAAATAAATAAAATCTTTAAAAAAAAAAAAAGTTCAAGGTGAAGAGGGGCTGGACCCTAAAGCATTCACAGGGAGGTCAGCTTTTGAAAGACAGCAGTGGGGACACCCCTTCCAGGCAACCACAGTAAAACAGGGTAGGCGGGTCATAATGCCCATGGATTTGAGGGATGGGTCATGAATGGCATCATCAAGCCTTCCAGTGGTCCTTTTAAAACAGTCTTACTCTTGGTGTTCCAAGATGTCATGGCTGTATAAACTAGGATCACAAAGCTCAGAAACAGGATTGTTTTTTCCGTCCCTAAAAGACCTTTAAGGTCAAATAATCCAGAGCCCGTCTTGCTCACAGAAGAGGTCCAAAGGAATTGACTTGTTCATGACACACGGCTTCTTCGTCACACTGGAGAGAATAGAAACCAGTTTATTAGGATCTTAGTACTGTCGTAAAACAAGCTGTTCTACTCTCTGCCTTGTACTTTCATAGACTGAAAAGTTATCTCAGTACACTGCAAACAGTTAACATTTCAACTTACATTCCAGATTTTTCCCACTTTCCTGTTATAGATTAAATCATAGGGAATTAACCTTTGCATATAAATGCACCAAACTATGCAGCTGTGATGGGGTAGGAGGGGACACCAAAGCAGGCAACCTGCAGACAGTCTCAATTACGGCTTCGACGCTACCATATCAATAAGGGGTAATTGGGTATTTATGGAGCTATCCAGAGTGAAATATTGTCATGGCAGATTTTTCCCCAGACAGCCTCTCCACATACTCCTTAATCACAGTACTGAAAATGTTTGGCTTGAGGAAGAATGGGCTGGAAACGCAAGCCAATATGACAAGAGGCAAATTTTACTACCAGAAAAAAATGGCCTCTTGATCTTTTGAAACTTGGGGACATTTTCCCACCAGTAACAGAGCAAACCAGCAAGTTGACCAGCTCGACCTAAAGTGACAGGTTGAACAGACTCTTAACTATAACGTAACTGATGGTTACCGGAAGGGAGGTGAGTGAGGGGATGGGTAAAGTAGGTGATGGGGATGAAGGAGGGCACGTGACGTGATGAGCACCAGGTGATATGTGGAAGTGTGGAATCACTGTATTGTACACTTGAAATGAATATTATACTGTATGTAAACTAACTGGAATTTAAATAAAAACTTTTAAAAAAAAAAGTGAGGGGCTGACACTTTCTGCCCAGTTTCTGGAATGGCACCTGGTATACAGAAAAGCTCAAAAAAATATTTGGCATTCTGCTGAGTGACAAAAGCCAATCTCAAAAGTTTATATGCAGTATGGTTCCATTTACATAACATTCTTAAAATGACAAAATTATAGAGATGGAGAGATTAGTAGTAGCCTAGGCTTAGGGATTGAGGGGGTGGTGAGGATGCAATATGAAAGTATAGCCCAAGGGAGTTCCTATGCAGTGAGGATAGAGTCCTGTATCTTCACTGTACTAGTGATTACATAAATCTAGACATAGGATAAAATGGCATAAGACCAGAGACAGACAGACAGAGACGGACATGCATAGACAGACAGCAAGCATTTAAAAACTGGTGACATCTGAACAAAGATTATACAATGTCACTTTGCTGGGTTTCAATGTACCGCAGTTACAGGTGTTACCATTAGGGAAAGCAGAGTGAAGGAAGGGTACACAGGTCCTTACTGTACCATTCTTTTTTTTAGCTTCCTGTATGTCTACAACTATTTAATGATGAGGAGTCCTAAAGAGCAACTGAGTTTCATTTTCTATATATGCTGCCTAAATTCCTTTCAATGGAATCCTCAGAAAAATTCTGTGACAGGTATTTTGATGCTACCCATTGAACACTTGCGAAAACTGAGTCTCAAGTGTTGCATAGTGGTTTAATACATGAATCTCTGGAGACCAATACTAGACACTAGTTCCACAACCACTTGCTAACCTTTTAACTAGAGAAGGAAGGGCATCCTGCCATTTGCAAACACAGGGGTTCCCCTCGAGAGTATCATGCTAAATGAAATAAGTCAGACAGATAAAGACAAGTACTGAATGATATCACTTATATGTGGATTCTAAAAAAGGCACATTTGTAAAAAGAAAGTAAAATGGTGATTGCCCAGGGCTGGAGGGTAGGAAGGATAGAAGAGACATTGTTTAAGAATACTAACTTGAAGAGCATGTGGGTGGCTCAGTCAGTTGAGCATCTGACTATTGATTTCAGCTCAGGTCGGGACCTCAAGGTCCTGAGATCGAGCCCCACAGCATGCTCCATGCTCAGCATGGAATCTACTTGGGATTCTCTCTCTCTCCCTCTCCTGCTGCCCCTTCCCCTGCTCCCTTGTTCTCACTCACTCTCTCAAATAAATATACAAATATATAAATAAAAAAACTAACCTGCAACCAGTAGCAAATAAGTTCTAGAGATCAGATGCACAGTATGGTCAAAATAGACTACAAAGCTAATTTTAAGCCGATTTGCTAAGAGCCTAAAACTCAATTATTCTAACCACTTATGTAATGGAATAGAGTGCTAATTATTGCTATAATGGCAATATTATTACAAAATACAAGTGTATCAGATTAAGATGTCAACCTTCACTTCATACAATGTTATGTATCAAATATACTTCAATTTAAAAAACCACTTCAGACAATTGACTGACTCTTTGTGACTCAGTGTCCTGGCCTATGAAATGGAGATATGACATATTTAGCTCAAGGCACAAGGCCTAGGATATCATCAATTCATCAATAAATGTTAGAGGTTATGATTATTATTAAAAGTCACCCAATATAAAAGAAGAGCAGAAATTCAAAAATTGGTCTATTCCTAAGCTTTGCTCTTAATTACCAATGAAATGAAAACATGGATGAGCACAGTTACCTGATGATTCCATCCCTCCCCCCCATACTCCCTTCTGTGAGTCTGTACAGCAGATCTGTACTAGTTTCCCGAAGTTGCCGTAACAAAGTAGCACAAAGCGGTTGACTTAAATCAACAGAAATGTATTCTCTCCCAGTTATAAAGACTGCAAGTCTGAAAAAAAGGTTGGCAGGGCCATTCTCCCTCCAAGACCTGGAGGGTAGAATTCTTCCTTGCCTCTCCCAAGCTTCCTCCCTTCCTCGCCTCATTAGTCCCTGGCCTTCCTTGGCTTGCTGCTGCACGACTCCCATCTCTGCCTCTTTCACTTCCACATGGCCATCTCTTTATGAACACTAAGGATATTAGACCAAGGCCCACTCTATTCCAGTGTGACCTCAATTTACATCTCTATTACATCTATAAAGACCCTTTTTCCAAATAAAGTCACATTCACAGGTACCAGGACTTAAGACTTCAACTTACCTTTTTAGGGGACACAGTTTAACATGGAAGAATCTCCCAGATGGTTTCCAAAGCCATCCCAGACCCCGTGTGCCCTTTTCCCTTCTCTTTTCGCACGGAAACCTCCTGTGCTCCCTCCTACTCCACTCAACACCATCATTTGCAGTCCACTATTTATTAAAACATGGAGACAGTCCACAGGCATTTTCATCACAGATGAGCATTTCTCTTCAAGAGCAAGTTCAGCTTTTTAGCACAAAATCCGCAAGCACAGGGGGCACTGTGCCCTGTTTTTATTTCAAGCTGCTTAAGTGATCATTTATGGCAGGACATAAAAATTATCACTGTTTTGAAACAGACACTAGGCTGGTATTCTAGGTAATGATACCTCTGGGCCAAGTCATTATTTTTCACAAGCTTTAATTATCAGGATGGGCACACTGTTATTTATTAAATCCTTTGCACTCCATAGACAGTGTCTGAATAGGACGAACACCATCTCTTTTCCCAGCTATACTCGGTTTAAACAGATTCTTCTCACTTTCCCTCGATGCTGACCAATTAATGAAATCAAGAACGGGACCTGGAACAGTATGTATACACACAGGACATTGCATTCTAGTGCCGCTGGCCATGTGTGCATGCCTCAGAACGGAACACCCCAGCTCCAGTCCTGGCTCTGCCACTTTCAGCTGTGAGATTTGGGGCACGTCAGACACCACCCCAAGGACTTTGTCTTGTGAAGCCATTTCACCCTCACATCAAATCTTGGACCCAGGTACTATTATCATCCCAAATTGGGACAGGAGGAAACTCAAGTTGAGAAGGCAGAGAAGTTCACAGAGGCTCAGCTGACGTGGGATCACACGGAAGCTCAAACCCTGGTTTTCTTACTCAAAATCCCACGCTCGCATGTTACTCCCTGTCCAGGACTGAATCATTTGAAAAAAACAAGTCCTCGATTTCCCTATGGCTATATGCTTGAAACTCTATTTTGTATCTTGTGTTCGCCGATACAAGATTCTAGGATCAACAACCGTATAAACATCTGCCCGGTTTACCTTAAAGCTCCAGGGTTTATGTGAGCCCCCATTCCACCAACCTTGCCAGTTGCAAAATAACAAGGTGGTCTTACCACCATTTGTCTTCTCAAATTACAAGATGCAAATTGAAAAGTGACTGGTTTGACCTTCTGCAGTGCAAAGGGCCAATTGGATTTTTCAACTCGTGAGCTGCACTAGGCTTCCAGTAATAGTTTTTGTGTTGGGGCAAACTAACAGTGTGAACATCTGACATCTTAGAAATCAAACTAGAAATTTATTCTGGTAAGTAACTTGAGGTCTATTTTGTTTTTTGCACGTATGTTTGGCACAAATCTTGCCTGCAGATAGACTTGCCACCAGTAGTGGAACTATTTTATGCTTCTCACTAGATTTGCTCATCCCATCCTACCCTCCTGAGAGCTTACACCCTTGCTCGATGGAGAACACAGCCTGCTGCTCCTTTCACCTCTTTCCCTCACATTGCCAGGGATCTCAGCCTCCCCCAGATGGAAACAGGCCAAATTCTGGAGTCACCTTACAAAATAATCACCAAGGACAACCCTCTAGCTAGCATTCAGCTGCGATGTGGTTAGCTTGTTATTACAGCATAACCCAGCATGAGCCTGACTAAATCCATTGTCATTTCTCTTTACACTCTGCCAGGAGTCTGAGACTCTCTCTGCCCTCAGCTATCCCCATGAGACAAACCAGAATGTTCTGCGCCATGGTGAGTAATCATCCTCTGAGATAGCAGAGTGGTGGGTGGGAAAAGCCCCATGATGTCCCAGTAATAAGTAACCTATCTTGTTTAGTGGCAAGCTCACCCCTTAAATCAGGTTGAGTTTCCCCAGAAGCACACCTGAGGCAAGGATTCAAATGAATCAGTTTATTTGGGAAGCACTGTCATGGGGTGCACACATGAGGTGGGGACAAGGAACAATACCAATTAAAGCTGTGTTTGAAGCAAGTTGTCACTGTGGGCACAGGGAGCTCAGGTTCCTTGGAGAGCTCTGGGAGACAGGGTGAAACATGCCTCACACTTCCCAGCCAAGAAGCAGGGGACCTGTAGTTCTTACTCACCAGCTCTCCACCTGCCTTTAGTTTGAAGACTGCTCTGGGATATCCCTCCAGCATTGCCAGCTCACCATGCCGCACCTGACACACACACACACACACACACACACACACACACACACACACCAGACTCAACAACAAAAAGTCCCTCAGGCAAAGGCACAGGTGTGAGTAGGTAGCCACGTGGGTCCTGTGCGTAGAACTTAGTGCCAAGTGTGTGTGTGTGTGTGTGTGTGTGTGTGGCACACACTATGTCAGCCACACCCTCAAAACCCAAATTATGCCAAACTCAAACTTATGCTGACAAGCTATGTCCTCCCCCAGGCAGAACATACTGTGTCCCTCTATTCAAAATTACCTCAACAGCTCAAACTCCCTATCACAAATGTGCGAAGTTGTGAAAAGGTGATTAACTCCTATCTAGTGTCTACACATCGATTGAGTGCTGGCCACCTCACTTCTCAGCCAGAGGCATTCTTGGTGGGTTGAAAAGCCCAGCATCCTGGCTACTCAGCAAAGGCCTCCTAACTAAACCCTTTGGTCCAGATTTCTTGGCACAATGGGCCCTCAGCTGGGCTGAGGCATCCTGAGGAAAAGCTATTCCTTGGAAGCAGCATGAATGTAATCAACAGCACTCCATTTTCTGGGCTGAGAGGCCTCTCTCACCACGTCCCCATTTCTGTAATGAACTGTCTAATCTTGGACATTTTCCCCATGGAGAAGTGATTAAGTCTGTCACCATTATTGTAGGGGCGTCTCAATCCCATTAAAATGACCCCATTGCCGCTGTTCATTCACAGGCCACTGCAATTATTTGCTGACTCTTTGTGGGTTGAAAAGGCCAACTGAGATCACTTTACCTTTCTTTCCTACGCGTACGTAAACTTAGGAAGGTTCTGGAGGAGTGTAGGAGTCCTAGTTCTTTTAGCACGGATACTGGATGGAAATTTCAGCACCAACTTTAGTTTTAATGAGACAAAGGTTTGAACTCCGTTAACTCCCCCAGCTCAGCAAGTCAGCTACCGACGGCACAGAAGTGTCATTTTTTTTCCCCACAAAGTGGATATTCAAGGTTTGAGATGGCTCCTGCATTTAACTAGGTAATTAAAACCAAAAAAAAAAAAATTTTGATTATTTGTGAGTGTAGGGGCATGTCTGATTAAGTACCAGTGTTGAGAATTACCATCAATTCACTGATGCTGGACCAGCCCATATTGGAGAGCCATATGGATGACATTACTAAAACAGGCACTAATATACAGTTTAATTTTAGATAAAATTGTCTCCTGATTTTATTAAAAGGAAGGGGGGGTTAATGATCTAATTATTTGGAAATAGGTCAGTTAATTTAATTCTGCCACATACAGAAAGGAAGGTTCGAGGGAAGAGGACATGATTAATAAACCCCTACCAGGCAGAGAAGGCAGCCAAGTGTCCAAGCCATGTGAGTTATGCTTCCTTGACAGCTTTGGATTATTAAGAAAACAACTGCCAAGACATAAACTAATATTCAGAAGCAGTTGCCAGATAATATGCTGTCTTTCCAATGGTTAGAGTATCCCATGAAAAGCCCTCTTGACAGAGCCACTCTCTTCCAGGGCTGATTTACAGAGCGTCATTCCCGGGAAAAAGCAGTTAAGTTTAATTTATAGTAACCCAGGGCTAACCAAGGAAGTGGAGTCAGCAGATAGCTGGCATGAGAGTGAAAGATGAATTCAGCTCTGCATGTAAATCTTTCTCTATTTTATTAACTATCGGACATCAAAGACAACCAGCTTCCAGGTTACTTATTAGTACTTTGCCCCTCTATCAAAATGACATTAGCCATCCAAATCTTAAATGATACAGTGTACCCTGTCCTTGCTGAAAGGGGCTTGAAACATCATCCAGCACAACTCTTTGGAAAAAGCGGTGGTCACAACGATCAAGTTGCCACCTGAGATCAAACCAGCTAGTATGTAACTGAGGAGTGCTAGAACTCCGGGGCACTGCCTGCGGCTGAGGGCTCTTTCTACCACTTCCTCTGGCAAAGGAAGGTTTTGAGACTGTTACTAACCACACCAGACTGGATAAACTGTAACACCTGTTTAGCCAGATCTCCAGCCATGCCTTTCGGGTCACTTAGGTAGGTCCAGAAGCTCCCGTTGATAACGTTCAGATCACCAGGGAGTTATGGGTACGCTGAAGAAGTAACTTACTAAGCAAGGTCCTCGTAAAATAAATATCCCTTGATCTTTTTCTCATCACAACGATAAGATACGAAGCTACCAAGGGAGAGTCTGGCCACCGTCCAGGAGAAAATAAGTAGTTTCGGACTTCACCGTTTGAGAACAGACAGGGCCCAAATGATCTCCAAACACCTCCCTTGGTTCTAAGATTCTATAAATTCAATTTATATATTTCAAGGTTGAATCATAGTAGCATTCCTGTAATATAACCTCCAAAATGTTACCTTCTGTCTAGCTCTTCACTGGATACAAAGCATGTTCACTTATATAAACTCATTATCTTCTAATAACTCTTAGAGGTGAGAAAGGCAGGCATAATAGGTTTTGAACAATCCTGGGAGGAAAAAAAGCATAAAGGTAAAGAATAGCAAGACAGAGAAACCTGCATTCCAGCCTCAGCGCTGCTTGTCACAACCAGTGACCTGATGAACTTCTCCGAGCCTTGGTTTCTTCATTAGTAAAGTAACAATCACTGTAGCCAAGATGTGATCAGAATGTCTCATTAACGAAGCGGTCCAAGTCCCCTGAGCCCTATTCCAGAGTGGTTTCTAACTTGCCACTCTGCCTCTTTATTGTCTTTCCCCACCTGCCCTTGGTATTAATCAGGTCTTTCATTTTCTGTATTTGGATGCTTTGACAGCTGGGGCCTTGCTGACCCTTGAGGGGCTCCCCCTCCCAGAGCTAGCCAGTTCCTAGAGATAATGAACAACTCACCCCAAGGTGTATTTTCACATACAAACAAATCCAGAGCCCCTACTCCCCCTGACCCCTTTCACAGGACTCTCCAGACCACTAGCCACCTGCCCTGATAGACCCCGGGTCAGGTACCAGGAGACTAGAGACAGGCCTATGCCCCAGAGCCCCCTGAAATGATTCAGATTAGCCAATCCTCAATCGGCCTGCCCTGCCTTTCCTGATCCTTCTCTCAGAAACCACAATAAAGACTCTTGCCGTAGTCTTATCTTTTCCCTATGCCCCTGACTCTACTTCCCTCTGTGCCCCCCTTCTCTTGCGGCCTGACACACCCCCTCCTCTTGGGAGCTGTCAATGACTATCTTTTCAATGACAATCATCTCCCTGTCTTTTGGCTTCACTATACCTCAACTTGCCAATAGTACACTGTAGTTCAAGGTACCCCACCACCTTTTACCCACCCTTCCATCAGCACAGCAGGTCACATAGATGTTCAGTAAGTGACTGTCATATTAAGGTTTATGTATCAACTTGATGGGCCACAGTGCTCAGATATTTGGTCAAACATTATTCTGGACGTTTCTGTGAAGGTATTTTTGGACGAGATTAACATTTAAATCTTTGAGTTAAAGCATGTTTGCCTTTCACCACGTGGAGAGCTCTTTCCCATTAGTTGAGGGCCCTAAAAGGACAAAGACTGATTTTCCCAGAGGAAGAAGACTGCCATCAAAGCACTTTAGATCCAAACCACAACTTTTCACGGGGTATCCAGCCTGCTGGCCTACCCTGCGGATACTGGACTTGTCAGCCTCTAAAATCACATGAACCACGTCCTTAAAATAAGAAAAAGTACATACCCTTTTGATTCTGTTTCTCTGGAGAACCTTAATCTAGTGATGGGGAGATTAAATGTACAAAAGCACATCTTCTACAAAAAGAATGCTCAGAGCAGCCCTCTGGAATTGGCAAAAACAAGCCAGTGGTTACTCACTAGGGTTCAGATACATTACAGTCCACTCATCAGATGTGATACCAGATAGTGGAAAACATAAATGAACTGAAACTACACTCACCATGGACAAGTCTGCAAGCAGATCATTGAGCAAGACTCATCTGTGGGGCCAGAGACAGGACACAACTACCCCAGCAGGAAAAACAGGAGGAGGTGGGGACGCAAGGTGGAGTGGTGTCCCACAATGTTCAGTTTCTTGATCTGGGAGTTGGTTACACAGATGAACCAACTAGTGAAAAATGCATTAACCTGTGTTCAATGATCTGTGCCCTTTCTTGTATATACATAACCTTCACTAAAGGACAAAAAGATAGAATAAAAATGATATTTTAAAGTCCTTCATTATTCCAATCTGCAGCCTCTCTCCAAGACGTAGGCAGCATTAATACGTTGGAAACTCAGCAACATAGAAGGGAAATGTTAAGCTTGAAATTACCTTACATTACTGAATGTGTTATATGCTCCCTACACTGAATTTTGGAAAGCATGCTACAGCGTCTGTCTCTCTTGCCTTGAAACACTGAGAAAGTTCTGGCTTTTGAGCCTTGGAATCACCCAGCAGGTGCATCAAGTGCTGTTACTTCCACGGGACACAAAGGCCCACGGAGAACTTGACAAAATAACCCTCCCAGCATCGAGGTTTTTTCAGAATTTGGAATTTCCCACTGTAATTATCTCAAGTGTCTCTGGGCGAGTGGAATCAATTAGACAAACAATCTGTCCTGCATACTTCAGGAACCGGGAGTTACTCCCCGAACTTAAAAAAAAAAAAAAATTAAAAGCAAAGCAATCTAGAAAACCATTGCATTGGCCAGACAATGACAGGAAATGAGCTTGAATGGGAGGCTTGCAGGCAGGGGGAGAGGTTTGCCTCTCCTCTTTTTCAGCGGTTGTGGGAGAGGTGATCCCCTCAGGGAACACTGTGGGTTTGGAAGCATGGCCCTCGGCTATCACTAGGGAAAGGGGAAAGGTGGACAGCGGCCATCTGTGGGCCCCAGCAGCTCTTCCTTCAGGCCCTTGTGTCTGCACAAGGATTATCATCTACTCTGCTGGCCAGGGCCCCCTGTATACGTCTACACTGCTTAAGCTGCACCCCCATCCCTACCCCACCCCATCCAGCCTCTCCCAGCTGCTCTCCGACATCGCACTGTGTGCAAAAGCCAGTCCGCACTTGTGACCTTGACAGGAATGCCCCAGGCATCCTGACCTGCACACTTTTGGATACACTGTGCTTTATTTGGAGAACTGTGACAAATTCCTGCTCCCCCTCCAGACCCAGCTCTCTTTCCAAAGGCTTTTCTAACCCTCCCTACACAGTCCATGCAGGACACCCACGCCAGTACATGCCCTTCTCAGGGTACTCACCACGATACATCCCAACCCGTGGGTACCTATCTGCCTGCTCTGCTCACTTCTGAGTCCCTGAGAATGGCACTTTCAATCCTGAATCCCCAGCACCTTTCTGTCCCTCTCTCTCTGTTTCTGCCCATCAGGTGGTGTGTTTGTGTGAGCTTCCCCCCAAGGCACACCCTTGTGTGTGTGTCCTCTTCCCTTTTCCTATCCTCCTCCTGCTCAGTCTCTCCCTCCCTCCCTCTCTATCCTTCTATTCCTCCCGCTCTCCCCCGCCTTCCATCTGACTGTCCCTACCCTCCCCACCCCCCCCAACCAGTTCCCTCTCCCTCTCTCTCCTATCCTTATCCACACGACCTCTCCCTCTCTTCCTCCCCCATCCCCTCTGCACTCTCTTTCATATCCCTCTCCCTCTGTCAGCATTGGTCTCTCAGAATTAATCTGTGCATGTCAAGGGACTTAACTATGTGGTCATTCTTACAGCTCCAAGACCAGAGAGAAAAGAGTCTCCTTACTCCTGAATTCAGTAGGAAAAATCCTGAGGAAGAATTCCGATTGATTCAGCTGGGGCCACAGACCTTCCCTTTAGACCAGTTACTGTGGCTGGAGATGGGACATCCTACACCCGGAGTTGGGAGAAAAGGGAAGAAAGGTGCTGAATCAAAATGGTATATACACTTCAACTTTTTTTTCAGTATTTTAAATTTTAAGATATGTTCACCCATAATCTGTATTTCTTGAATGGAACTAAGCAGTGTTCACAAACCCATAAATCTGCCGGAGCGTATGGCCCCTAAGACAAGGTTATGTCCATTTGGTTCATTCTCATATCCCCAGCACACAGGCCAGTGCTGGCATATAGTGGCTCCTTATTAAATATCTGAATGAAGAAAGGAATAAATAAAAGAACAGGTGATTGGACAGCTGGATGGTTAACAATAATGTCTTAAGGCAACTTGAGAATTTATCTTCACTAAAACAGATCTTGGTCTCTCAAAAGTGCAGCCCTACACCTCACCTAACCAAAGATAGCTGGAATTCAGGGTTCACCATTTTCCCATCTACCCACACTCCCAGAACACACACATCCCCACAGACTCCCATGCATGCTCAATGCCCGGGAACCTCCCACCTCACCTGTAGCTCTTTCTTCTGCTTCTTGCTTGGACGGGTTTCAATAGGAAATCCTGAGTGTCTGACCTAGGGGGCCCCTGAATGAAAGAACCAGCCAGGATTCCACCTGCCAACATGGCCACACTAAGACAGGCTGAAGCCCGCAACAAGAATCTCCCTTCTGCTACCTTCCCACTGTCATGTCTGACCCAGGCTCAGGAGGCATGTGCAAGTGAGGACGGGGTCATTAGAACCAAATCTGTACAAACAGGGATGCTTACAGCAGATTTAAAAAATCAACACAATGCCCTCTTTCTGGGTATTGCCTCAGTTCTGACATGGTCCCTTTGGAAACAGCTTCTCACAACAGAGCAGGCATCAGAAGGATCCCATGAAACTGAATAACAAACACATCAGTGCTGGACACGATGGTTCATCATGCATTTTTAAAACCCCAGTGTGCAGAGAAGAACAGAGAATTGGCTCTGATCAACCAGACACACATACAGCCTTGCTTTAGCTGGAGGAAACGTGCATCTTTCAACTCACCTCAGGGCTTTCGTATCTGAAATCCAGGCAGGATCACAACTGAAACTGCAGGGTGTGCTCACACACCAGTTCTTTTTCTTTTTTAAGATTTCCTTATTTATTTTAGAGAGAGAGAAAACAAGGAGAGGGAGAGAAACTCAAGCAGACTCCACAGTGAGCCTGGAGCCTGACACAGGGCTCGATCTCACGACCCCCAGATCATGAACTGACCTGAAACCCAGAGCCAGATGCTTAATGCACCGTGCCACCCAGGCACCCGACATGGCTCTTTCTGCTGCACCTATTCGGCCCTGATCTCCGATGTGTCAGAGTCTCTGCCACCCCTGGCCACAGTGTCCACATTTATACCCTGGAACAATATGCTCACCGTAGGTCTCAGGAGTCCTAGGACAAATTAAAAAAGACAACGACATCAAGCACTCCGTGCTCCCTAGCTAAGACACAATTGTGATTCATGGTGTCGGGCAAGGGAGAGAAGGTTGTTAAGACTCACTTTTCTTGTCTATAGAATAATACCTCCTACTTCGCATGGTGACTCCGATGATTAAACCTAAAATAATGTGGGGAGTGGGGGGTGAACCACCTGAACCAGGGCAGTGCTTGGCCCTTAGCTGGTTTTTTTTTTTTTAAGATCTTATCTATTTGAGAGAGAGTGAGAGAGGGTGAGGACAGAGCCCCGATGCAGGGCTCAATCCTGGGACTCTAGGATCATGACCTGAGCTGAAGGCAGACGCTTAACCAACTGAGCCACCCAGGCGCCCCTCTTAGCTGGTATTTCAAATATATTAGTTCCCTGTGCATCAAAACCAAAAGAGAGAGACCCAGAACTTCCCATTTCATTGTTGCATTTCAACACAAATGCACACACTCAACACTCTAAGAGGCAGTGCTCCAAAAGCACAAAGCTGGACCTTTGAGAGGAACCCTGCCTCTGAGATTCGACCCCCCCACACCAACCCTACATTTATTTAAAACAGAACACAGATAGCAGGCACCCCATTAGTCAAGGAGAAGGGAAGACATTAAGAGGGAGGGTGGAAAAGAGTGAAGAAGTAACAGAAAACAGCAACAGAAACAAGTGAAATAAGAATTTATTTTGCTTACAAAAAAGAAAGAAAGAAAGAAAAAATAAAGCAGGCAAAGAATACAGGAAGAAAGAAGAAGGATCATGGGGACAGAATTCTCCGTGAGCTAGTCCAAGTCGTCTGGAAAGCAGACAGCAAGATTGGATTACACCTGCGAGGATCTTATTAGGGGAAGTGCCCTGCAGGAGAAAACAGGGAGGCAGCTGGAGAAGACCGGGGGAGCTGCCACACTGAATGCAGGTCTGACCGCAGAATGAAGGAAAAAGAAGGAAGGTCGTGGGACTGCATCCCAGCCCATCATCAATCCAAGGGACGTTCATTAAGGTCAGGGTCAGCTGCACAAGAAGTAGGGGGAGGTCAGCCTGGCACCTTCTCTTTGCAACACTTCCACGAGTCAGCATTTTCCACAATATAGCAGACAGCTGAGCTGTAACTGGGTGACACACGGGCCTGTCTTACAGCACAGGTCAGAACATGAACAAAATGGCAGGCAATAGACTACACCACACAAGGGCTTAGAAATCTTGTTAGTGAAGGGAAGAAGCCATGGTTCTTGTTCCAAACAGAATGGTCAGGGAAGATTCAGGGATGTGAAGGGTTGGAGGAAGAGACAAAAAAAATCAAAATATGCTCGTTCTTGATTTAGGTTCTGCACATGCAGAACTTGAGACAAGGATTTGGTTGACAAGTAGTTTATTTGGAAGATGAAGCAGGGAAGCAGGAGTGAGGGGGTGAGGATAGGGAGGCAGGAAAAGACGCTAATGTAAAGTGCACTACTGAGGCAGCTCCGGGCAATGGGAGCTGAAGTCACCCCAGGACTAGAGAAATGAGAAGCACCTTCCAGAAATGACCCAAAGGACCACAGTCCACAGCATTTATCCAAGGGCTCTGCTCTAACTGGTGTAGAGCTATCCCTTGGGGGCCTGCTCCCCAAAACTCCCAGATAGGAACAGACCCTGTGCTGGAGAACGTCTCAGGCAGAAAGCCAACTCTGAGGCTAAGGCCAGTGGCAATCTGAGCGCACGAAACTGCGCATCAGAGCTACAGCAAAAACCAGAGGTGGGCCCAGAGCTGCGGTAACACAGCCGTTTGGCACAGCTCCAGGGCAAACTGTATGTGAAATGACTTTAACCTTGGCACCTTGTTTACGTCTTCGTATTCCACACTCCCCATTACCCTGGGTTCCACCAGTGCCAATCCCTGCTATGGTGTTGCATGTAACACTTTACTTAGCTGTGACCTCCCACCCCAACCCCCAGAGCGTTCACTCAATAATGGAGGAGTCTTAGATGCAGCCCTGTGGCCCATTAGGCTAGAACTCAGTGTGGGGGTGAAGGAAATAGGGCAACACCAGGCCATTCCTTTATTATTATTATTATTATTAATATTATTATTAGAGATAGCAAGCAGGAGTGGGGAGGGGCAAAGGGAGAGAGACAATCTCAAACCAGCTCAACGCTCCGAGTGGAGCCCAATGCAGGGCTTGATCTCATGACCCTGAGATCATGACCGGAGCTAAAATCAAGAGCCGGACACTTAATCAACTGAGCCACCCAGGTGCCCCAACACTAGGCCATTTCATTTCCAAACCACCCCACTTCCACATAACTCCCACCCAGAGTGCAAGCTTACCTTGCAGGAGGGTGAACACACAGAGACTTGACGCTTGAGGTAGGACAGGTATCTGAGTCCTGGCTCATACCACGGTGGCCTCTTTGCCACTGCAGGTAACTAACTTGTAACCAAGCGGCTCAGAACACCAGTGGACAAACCTACGGCTGAGCCCCAGCCTTGCTCCTGCCCCACTGCAGGGACACTTCAAACGTGAGAAGCTGCCGCCTTCACCTGCTGCAATTAGCTAATCACTGAAGCCCGGGGTCTGTCGACTGTGGCGTTTATCAGAATTACCCAGAGCGCTACGAAAGCACACCCAGAACTCTGCTGGCTGACGCAGGAAAGGGCCTCAGAGTCTTGCGCGGTCCCCACAGGGCATTCTGATACACACCAAAGCTTAAGAACCACTGGTGTAACCCTGGAGCAGAGGGTCTCAAATTTTGCCGTGCACGTGATTCACCTGGGGACTTTGTTCAGTTACTGATTGGCTGAGCAGGTCTCCTGGGGGGCAGGAGTAGCTGCATTTCTGATGGCTCCCAGGTGATCCTCTGCAACTGGTCCCCGGGCCCCTCTGAAGAGCCAGGGCCTGCAAGGCAGCACCTGATGGCCTCACCAAGGCCTCACAGAGAATCTGTAGGAGCAGCTTTCCTGGGTACTGTTTTCCCCCGTCCCTTGGTTCCCCACAGTGCATGTGGCTCCCAGTGACTTTTGGGGTGCAGGTAAGGAAAAGAGTCCTTCCTATGCTGCTGCCTTTTTCAGAAATCTAGTTACATATTTTATTTAACCAGTATATCCAAAATATTATCATTTTGATATATAATCAATACAAAAGTTATTAATGAGGTATTTTACATTCTTTTCTGTCTAGTACTTAGTCTTAGAAATCCAGCATGCACTTTATACCTCCAGCTTATTCCATTCCAAATAATGACCGCATGTGGCTAGTGGCCCCTACATTGGGTGACCCACTGCCCTCTTACACTCTGATTTACCCCCCAGTCTGGAAGTTCTTATTCTGTCAACCTATGTCCTTCTTTTCAAGCACTGGGCACTCCTAGTGTTTGAGCCAAAATAGCATTAGAAACAGCACCTTTATCCAAAGAGAGAAAAGGTGACCAAGCATCCCTGAACAATTTTTTTTCTTTTTTTTTTCTTTTTTTTTTTTTTTTTTTTTTTTTTTGCCTCTAGGTCTTCAGTGGCCTCCTGAGGAGTCTGGGCTGACCAACCATCCCATGCGGCCCGTGGCTGTCCCAGGCTTAGCACNCCGAAAAATTTTTTTTTTTTTTTTTTTTTTTTTTTTTTTTTTTTTTTTTTTTTGCCTCTAGGTCTTCAGTGGCCTCCTGAGGAGTCTGGGCTGACCAACCATCCCATGCGGCCCGTGGCTGTCCCAGGCTTAGCACTGAAGGCCTACATCCCAGGAACCGCCTCAGTCCCAGGTGAACGAGGAGAGCTGGTCACCGCTCCAAGTCTGTTCCTGCACAGATCACTCACTGCCCCTACTAAGGATGGGTTTCCACAGGTGCCAGAGCTGCCAGGGTCCAGCCCAGGATTGAAAATGAGTCCAAGTTCCTTGTCCAGAGCTAAATATCTGCACATGGGAATTGCAGTGCAGTCAGGGCCCCTCCAGGCCTCTGGGGCCTCCAAAATGAGTATAGCTTCTCTCCACTCCCATCTGCCCTTGTTCTGATGTTGATTCTCAGCCTCAGGTTATTTCACTGGGTTTCATGGGCATTTTAAGAATGTTAAAGCATTTTGAAAATTGTGAGGTATTAAGTAAATGTGTCAACTATTAATATTCATCAAGCAAGTATTAGACGCCAAGTCCTAGGTTAACACCTTTATGTTCATTATAACACAATTCATTATATCACAACAACCCTATGAGGCAAGTACTATCATTGTCTTTATTTTAAAAACGAGACGATGAAAGCTCAGAGAGGTTAAGTTACTTGCCTATGGTCACAAAGCTTATTCAGTCTCAGAGGTGTGGTTTGAACCTAGGATTCTGATTCCAAAGTCTGGAAAACAGCAAAGCAAAAGAGGAAGACTGAGAATGGAAAGACAACATCAATGGCAAGACTAATCTCCCTACTGCAGGAAAAATGCTCTAGGTGTAAGGCCCTTGACAAAAAGAGCAACCCAAATTTTCCAAAAGTGTTTGAGACAAGAGCATATATTACCATCTTTAAACAGGTCTGAAGAAGAATGTATGGAAGCTTTTGAGTCCTATTCTGCCCTCTATCCCCAGCTCTGAGTAGAAGCACCTGCTGTTCCCTGTGCCTGGAACACTCCAGCCCCTCATCTTCAGCTGAAGGGAGCTCCCCTGGATGGAGATCAGCCAGGTCCCAGCCCAAATGCAACTTCCTCCAGGATGGCTCCCTTTACTAACTTAAGGAAACTTCTACCCCTCCTCTTGCTCACACATCATTCTGTCCCATTCCCTGCTTTATTTAGGTTGTAATACTCATCAGACATCTGCTGTTACCTTATGTCCATATTTATCAGGTGTGTGTGTTAATTTCTCTCTCACCATATAAGGACAAGGTCCCTGCTCCATAGAGCTTATATGGACCTTGTCCATCACCATGTCCTGGGGGCCTAGAGCAGGCCCTCAAACTTTTATTGATTATTAAGCATAATACCTGAAAAATTGTGAAATAAATTGCCAACAGGGAGAAAAAAACTTCTATGCGATTTTTTTTTAAAGAGGCCTGCAATTAACACGCAAAATCACCCTTGGTGAAAGAGCTTATTTTCTTAGTATTGATGCATCCCCATTTGCAAACTGACCAAACCACACGAGCTATATTGAAATCATCCCTTGTTGGGATAAGTTCTCATTCTCTGATTACAGATTTGAGCTGATAGATTTCAATTACCAAAAGTGAGAGGTAGTCACTCAAAGGCCTTGGCCAAGTCAGCTAGACCAGAAACACCTTCACGAATATGGTTGTGTCTTGAATCATTTCCATGGAAACGGGAAGAATTCCCAACAGAGGCTTCCTAACTTCCAGCAATTATCTTAAGGTCTGATTAGCATTTTAAATGTCACCTGTATAAATTAAAACTGTTTACAGCTCACAATGGCATTATTTTGTGATTCAAGATTCCCGCAGTAGCTAGCCCAAACTCACTTTTTGGAAAATCCCATTCTGAATGTTACCTGTGAGATTGGGCCTAGGCAAAATCTCCCTCTTGGTTTACATATCCAGCTTCCCTTTTCATTCTTCACGTTGGTAATCTCCTGGGAAGCGTTTGAATATTGGGGGTGTCACATGTGGCAGGCAGGCTATTTGAAAACAGTTCTTTGGGTTATGTAAGTTATTTGATACAATCTCCCGCTGCCTTAAAGAAGACAAATGAAGACTTCCATGCATAGTTCCAAATTAATCAAGCACCACTCATCATCACCTATTTTGTGGGTGTACATGTTACTTTTCCCAGAGATTGGGGGATGGGACAATAAGTCTTTGAGGTCACCTCTAGTCCTAGTCATTTTTTACCAAAAGTGGTACTTTAAAATAGCTCCCTTTTATGCATGCTTTATTTCACCAGCATTTCTCTGATTTACTAGTTCTGTACCACAGTTAGAGTACAGGGGCATTTCCCGCTCCTCCCGCCAAAGGCAGCTGGGGAAAGAGAAACACATGGGCTGCGAAGTCAGTTGGACAGGGATTCCAAGCTTTGCTCCACCACTTAATGCTCGAGGACCTTAAACAAGTCCCTTAGTCTCTGTTTGCCCCAGCTTTCTCAGGTCAGCTCTGCCCAGGGAGCAAACTAGAGTGCCTGCCCTTGGTCTAGCTGAATACTCAGACCAACATGAGAGAAAGCTGGACGGCCAGCCCCCTGTGCCCCACCAGGTGCCAAAGTGATCTCTCCAAACTTCCACTTCCCTGCTTTTAAGCCTCTAAAGCAGAAGTCAGCAAATTTTTCTGTAAAGTGCTATGTTGTACATATTTTGGGGTTTGCGGGCCATACATTCTCTGTCTCAACTACTCAGCTCTGTCCTAGTAGCAGCAATGAAGCCACAGACAACATGGAAAGAAAAGCGCAGCTGTATTCCAGTAGACCGATCACCTCTCTAGCCGCATCTCCTACCAAGCTGCCCCTCCTCCACCATGCTTTAGCCACAGTCTTTCTGTTTCTGGAACATTCCAAGCTCTTGCACTGGGGCCTTTGCACTTGCTGTTCCATTTTGTGGGCAGCTCTGCTTCCAAAGCAGCATATGTCTGATAGCTCTCAGTTTATCATCATCAATTCAGGGAGGTTTCCATGACCACCAATGGTCAGCTGCTCTTTAACCGTTGTCCCTGCTTTATTTCCTCATGGTCCACGCCAGTCTTTGATAAGTGATACTGATGAGGCAGGTCCCACAATAATAGTCATGCATACAGACCACTGATACTTTCTCACCTTATGTGTAAAGTTTAACAAACTTGGGTGCCTGGGTGGCTCAATCAGTTAAGCATCTGCCTTTGATTCAGGTCATGATCCTAGGGTCCTGGGATCAAGTCCTGCATTGGGTTCCCCATGTGCTCTCCCTCTGCCTCTGCCTCTCTTTCTTTCTCTCTCTCTCTCTCTGTGTCTCATGAATAAATAAATAAAATCTTTTTTAAAAAGTTTAACAAACTTATCCACTTCTTTGTTTTTCTCAGTATTATCTTTAATTATGGTAAAATTCGCATAACATAAAATTCATCTTACCCACTTGTAAGTCTACCCTTAAGTGGCATTAAGACTTTCACATCGTTGTGCAACCATCACCACCATCCATCTCCAGAATTCTATTCATCTTGTAAACCTGAAACTCTGTCCCCATTAAACAACTCCCCCCTCCTCCCTCCTCCCAGGTCCTGACAACATCTTATCAAATTTTCATATTAAATCTTACCAGGCAAAATCTGATGAAGGAAATATCCATGTCTTCTGAACAATTTTACCACCAAATTTCCTCCCCTGAGCCCCTTCAACGTGGAGATTCTGGGACCACCACTGAGATCTGACATTTTCTTGCCTGCTTTTTGTTTGATCCTTTCTCTCTCCCTCACTACAGGGTAAGCTCTGTAAGAACAGAAACTTCATCTCTTCCCTCACTGGGTGGCAAACAACCAGCAAGGGCTAACACCAAGAAACAAACATTAGAGAAATGAGTAAACAAAGATGGGAATGATCGTGATTGGGTTAGACCTTGAGCTGAGTTCTCCAAAGGCTTTGGATGTGTAAGTAAGACAGAGAACTTCAGCTAGGGGATAACAGCAGAAGACCTAAGTCCTGGAGGCCTGGGTAGTATCTAATTTTTATCAGCAGGGTCAGCTACCAGCAGGTGGAGGAGGAAAGAAAAGGAGAAAGGGGAAGTGGGAAGAGGCAGGTGGGAGGTGGGAATGCAGGAAGAAAGGAGAATGAGAATGTACTGGAATCTCCGCACAGAGTATGCATTTGAGAGTCCTAGAAAGAAAGGACTAAGGATGTAGGGAGTGAGGTTGTTAAAGATCTAGGAAGCATGGTCCTTGACCAGGGGATGTCACGATGCCAGCTGGCGAATAAGGAAAATGTCACTTGTGGCCTTGGCAATATCGAGGTGAATGGATGTGTCCTGGGGTCGCAAAAACTTCATTTTCACAATTTTAGCAACAACTGGAGGTGAATGTTGACATTTCCATGGCAGGAGTCTCATTGTAATGAAACTTCTCAAAAAGTGGAGGGAGAAAAATGGTACATCTGCCACAATGTACAGACCACTCTTTTCTACCCAAAAAGAAAGAGAAAAAACAAAAAAAAAAACGTGTCCCATGGATCTGGCATCTAATCAATACGCCTCTGATCTTGGTTCTGGCTTTTAGGCCCCATGTCCCTGCGATCCTGGGCTTTGGCCATATAGACGAGATGCTAGTCAACAGTGTGTAGGCTGGGAGGCTGTGTATTTCCTTACCCAGGAGTGATCATTCACAGAGGATGTGACTCACCAGCCAGTTCTGATCGTGATTTCGTGCATCAGGCCTCCAGGAACACTGACTCATGTGCGGGCCATGAAGAGATTGTTTTAAAGCAGTTGAAGTCTCACGGCAGATTTATACAAACAGAAGTGGGTTAGGTATGGGATTTACCGACGTAAATCTCTACTCAATGATTCAGATACTGTCCTCTCATAATTGGTCCTATGTGTAATATCTACCTGGAGGTATCGTCCCTGCCGGACTTAATAAGCCTTGGCTGAAAAATTACTCTGTGTAACTGATCCTATTAGGTAATTGAGGTTGGGTAACTATACATCTAAGCTCCAAGGTCTTGAATTTCAGTCCAGTGGAGGAAAATTAGCTCAATTCAGCCAGGATTGGATAGAAGAATGGTGTTGGAAGGAAAGTTAGAAACCACCAAATCCCACCTACCTATTTTGCAGGTGAGGAAACTGATTGGCTAAGATTAAGATTCAGGAAACTGACACACAGCTTCATGATCTGACCCGCAAGCATGGGTCTTTATGCCCTTACTGTCAAATGAGCTGCACTCTAGAGAAAGAGAGATGAGATGAAACTAAAACCTCTGCCTTCACTAAGCTCAAAGAACTTTCAAAGAAACCAGCTGGATGCGTAAGTGTTAACACAGAAATGAGTGATGTTAAGTGGCAGGTGGAAAAGTCCAAGAAGAGGGCACCAGGGGACAGCAGTAGTCAGGGAGGACCTCGTGGAGGAGAAGATGCTTGGTCTGGGACTCGAAGGAAGGGGAAGATTTGAGAGGAAGTAGTGAAGTGAGACTGCAGAAAGACAGGTGAGAACAGCAAGTGGAAAATGTGACACAGGCAGGGCAAGAGCAGACAGAGGGCCTAGAGCATACCCACCTGCAGAATGTGATCACAAAAATCACCAGAAGTGACAGCTTTGACCCATTCCTGGCCTCTTGTGCTGGTAAACGCTTAATAGCTGGCTCTTAAAGGAGAGGGGAGCCCTGATTCATAGCCTCTGCCAATTGTCATGGTACAAACACTCTCTCCAAAGATAATTGCAAAGATGGCTGAGTTTAACAACAGGCTCACAGAATTTCTGAAATCGTAACTACTGGCTCTTGCAAGAGGCTCCAGCACCATTCTGCCTGGGACCTCTACATGGATTCCTCTCTCCTAGTGTTGTGGTTTTGATTCTTTTCTAATAGCTGCCCCTTACTGAGCACTTGCAGATCAGAGTCTATGCTAACACTTGACATGCATTATCTTCTTAATTGTTTACAAGAATCTCATGGGGTAGTTAATTTTTAACAATTAATCTTGATGTTTTGCTAATGGGAAAGTGATACTTAGAGGTATTTGAAAGCCTAACACTTCTCACACTAAAATTCATACTGTTTTATACTATACTCTTCCTTCTCCTCTGACTGCTACTAATATTATCGTTCTCATTGTTATTGCTCTTGTATTGTTGATCTTAATCCTCAGAACTTTTCTGACCCAATGATGAAAAATGAAGCTAGAGCGAGGACTTGCCAGTGGATCCACTGTCTATCTTCAAATATGAAATCCATTGAGGGTGGCTGTGTACCTCTCTAAGTACATTTTATTGCTTAGATTTTGAAATCTTTATATTTCAATAAACAGATCAAGGAAGTAAAACTATTCCTTATTGAGAAAACCCAACATATGAGTAGATGAAATAGGAAAGAAACTGGATTCTGACCTCTCCTAAGTTTTAGATTTCAGAGTTTTTAGGGACAAGTTAGTAGAAATGCATGACTGCTGAATTTTGTCCTCTCAACAATCCAAGTTATTCTAAGACAGTATCTTCAGTGAGGTTCCCTGGAAACAGAACCTGAGATGAGGATTCTTTTGGGAAGGAGAAAAAGAAAAAAAAAAAAAAAACAACTCTAAGGAAGTGAGAGAGACAAGAAAAGAGGCAGCGTGAAGGTGTGGTTGCAGCTGGAGTTTAGCCCCAGTCTGATCCCATATGAAGTTCTGGAGTACAAATGGTGTCACAGCACTGTCCCACCTTAAGACAGGAGAACTGGACTTTTATATCATATCATTGGCTGTGGGAACCATAACCTCCCAGCCATTTCCACTGAGGTTGCGGCTGCTGGCCATGGGAAATTCTTTAGAGAAGGACATAGCCATAAGCCTTTAGCCAACACTCATAACAGGTAAAGGATAAGTGAGGTCAATGGGATCCAGACAGGGCACCAACCATGTCTATTTCAGACAGGAAACAAACTAAACTCCTAATCAAAACAACTTCACTTTTGCCTAAGCAGCCAATCACAGAAATTTGTCAGCATGGTTAGATGTATGGGAAACCTTGCAATCCCAATTCCTAGTTTAGGATTTCACATTAGCCATAGACTCAAATGTTTCGAGTAAAACTGCTATGAACACTTACAGAGCCACAGAATTTCTTGGGAGGGAATGCAATTGCCTTTGTCTTCATATCTCTAAGGATCTTCTAGGGCAAGGACTGTGTTTTATTTACTGTGGGTCCCTGGAGACTATTATTTGGCACATAGTAGATGCTAAATAAATATACTTATGAATCAGATGCTTAAAATCCCTTACATATGGTGACCAACTCAGTTTGTCCAAAACTGTCCAGTTTTAAAACTAAAGGTCCTCCATCCTGGACACCTGTCTCAGTGACAGCAAACCGGGACAACTGGTCACCCTTGAGTCCTCTCTGCTTCTGCATTATGGCTGCATTCAAATCAACTAATCCCTTCATCTTTCCTACATGTCTCCCCAAAAGGAAACTTTTAAAACTCCTTGGGTAATACACCCATAAGAATGTCTTCAAAATGTCTAGTAAATATGTTCCTGCTGCAGTTTGAATCATTTTTATTTTTCTTGACTCTAATAGAAATACCACTACAACCACCCCTAAGATTTTGTCATAGGAAATAGTAACCTGTGGTCCTTCTGTCCTTCTTTTTCACTTTCCATGTCACTCCCCAGGGTAGCCAGTATCCTTGAGTAGATCTCTGAATGACCCCAAAGCCTTCCTTCAAGCTTAAAAAAAAAAAAAAAAAAGCCGACTGCCTCTATGGCTCGGGAAACTTTTCTTCTATATCCCCTCTCTCAAATGTTATCTGTCCTGTATCACACACTCTCTTGTCCAGATAGTAATGATCTGGTCCTCAAAATAACATCATGGCTTGATCTAGTTAGAACAGTAGAAAGGTAAGCATTGGGCAGCTTTTCTACTAGCAGGGACCCTTGGCATGTATAACAATATTAATAATTTAAAAAAAAAAAGTTAAGGTATAAGTGAATTGAAAAGAACAATGAGGTGGGGATTACTGGTTTGCATAACCCAAAAGACAGGGGTGGTTCAGGCCTACCCAATTCTGCTTTTCTCTGCCTTGCCATCTTTCCATTCCAAACTCTCTTTATGGGAAGGGAACTACATCACTGGCAGAGTCAAGTTTCCATCATCCTTGCTGCCCACACTGCCACAAGAATAGGGAGCCCCTCCCTTCCTGAATCCATGCAACAAATCCATCTCATAGAGACTCAGGTTTTGCCCACCAGGATATGTGTTTGTCCTGAGCCAGTCACCTTGGCTGAAGACAGCAGTTTCCTCTGACTGGTCTGGCTGGGGTCACTTGCCTCCCTTGTGGCCAACGAAGGGAAGCACAGAGAAAGAACGGAAGGATTAGGTGAAGGACTGACAAAAACTAAAGCTTTGATACTCCCAACTACCTGGCTCTGTAATTCACCTACTAACAGGGCTTTGCCTCATCACCATCCTTATTCCATCATAAAATTATTCTGGCTAAGGCCCTGGAGGCTTTTTAGAACCCCTTGGGGCAGGGGTTAAAAAGTGCTATTAAAAATAATCATTGCCTATGATGAATTTAAAAAGTCAAATAAATATCATAGTTAAGATATTATGCTACAAACATGTGGGAAATTTTCCCTAAGAGTGGGAGGTTGTGCTGGAACAGCCTAGGGAAGCTTACAGGTGTTTTGGCAAAGCTATGTCTAGTGGATGCCAGAAAGACCTGCCCCCTCCCAGCTGCGTTCCCCATTTTTCAGGGCCCTCAGTAGCAACTTCACTCTCTAATTGCCCGGAGTTAGTCATTATGTCTCAGCTGCAAGACTTGGGAATGCCAAGAAACCAGCTCACCCAGAGGCCTTTTGTGTTTTAAGTGTTGAAACCAAAAAAGAAATTTCCGAAGGAAAGTTACCACTTAGATTTACATGGACCAACAGGCTCTGGTTTGGGTACATTTCCAGGCAATCCAACTTTGAAATCCCGGGGGTTCACAAAGAAACTCGGAGTAGCAGCATACACAGAACTGAGAATTTATGATCCTTTGCACTTATTCTTGTGTATGGCACAGACTGCTAAGTAAGTTGGCCAAATCAGTTTGGGGAATTCAATTCAATTCTATGAACATTAATTGAGCTCTGTTCAGTGAGGATGCTTTCAGCTGCAAATAACAGCTGAAAGAGCCAATTAAAATTGGCTTTAAATGATAAGAATTAATTACCTCACATAACACAAAGTTGGAGAGAAGCAGGTCCAGAAGTTGGTTAATCTAGCAGTTAAACAATGCCAGAAATTTTGGTTGGCTTTTTTGAGATTCCCATGGAAATACAGTCATGATTTCAAAATGGCTACCACAGCTTCAAACATAACATCCTCACACAGCCACATCCAAAGGTGGGAAGAAAGATGGGATTTCTCCATGAGCGTCTCTTCCTCTTTTTCTAAAATGGGAAATCTTTTCCACAATTCTTCTCAACAGACTTTCTCTTAGATCTCCTCTTAGAATTAGATTCCCATGGCCATCCCTAAACCAATAAGGCAGGAAAGAGGAATACAAAGGCCATAAATGCTTTAGCCAGTGGTGATTCATTCTTAGGTCTGGGCCCACCTTAGGTGTTTCAGGAGCCCCTTGCCTCCTACACAAGTGGAGGGCTTTGTTGGTAAGGAAGAAAAGGTGAAACAGAGGCTACAAAGTAGGGAACAAACAGTGTCTTCCCCGGAGCAGCCACCCCTGTGCTCTGCATTGGGCCTTTGAAAATGGATAAACCACAGCCCCTTTTCTCAAGGAGCTCACAGTGATAGAAGTACTCACTCAACAATTTCTTGTATTTATTGCCCTGGTTAATAATAAAATGATTTGAAGTGGTAAAGAGCTATGCCAGACTTCATTTTTTAGAAATTTCTACAACAGAGTCTCCCATCCCACATGCTCATCTTACAATGTGGCTTTCATATTCCTCCTATCAAGAGGTGGAATCTACATTCCCACCCTTTGAATCAGGGTGGACTTGTGACTCCAGCTGAATTGGCACCACAGGACTCCTCAGGCTAAATTTTAAAAGTCAACACAACTGCCACCTGGTTCTCTTTGGAGGCTCTGTCTTGGAACGCAGCCACCATGCTGTAAGGAAGTCCAGACTTCCCTACAGAGAAGCCCCACACCAATATGCCAGCCATGCTAGTGAGCCATCTAGATCCTCTAGCCCCAGCTGACCCACATAGCTGATGCCATATAGAAGAGAGATGGTTTGCTCTACAGGCCCTAGCCAAATCATAAATTTGTGAGCAATGTAAATGATCACTGCTTTCATAAGCCACTAAATTTTGGGGGGGGGGTGTTAGGAAGTAACAGATTATTGGATCTGTGCCAGTTTTAGAACTAAAAAGAAAGGAGTGTCGAAGATGGTATAAATCACCTGCTATCAGAGCACAAAGGAAGGAAAAATAGAAGTTTACTGGGGAGAAGAGGGAGAGCAATTACAGAGGGATCAGACACCAGGGGAAAGTGGTCAATGTTAAGTCTCAGAGGATGAGTAGATTATAGAAAATGGACAAAAGAAGTGCAAGCAAAGTGAATGTGCACTGTGGTTTGGGAAACCATGGAGTATATGGTGGATATCTACTGGGTTTGACTCCTTGATGGGGTAGACCTTCCTGATACACACCAAGATTTCTGGATCTCCTCTCCGTCAAGACTCATGTCTACTTAAGGTTAGGTGTGACCATATGATTCCCTTTGGCCAGTTAATTGTCATAGGAAGTGTCAGGAGTCTCTTTTGGTGAAGCATTTCAGAGCCCATCCACAATTCTCCATTCTCTTAACTTCAACCAATCCTGAGGTGTCATGTTGAGATGAGGAAATCATAAGACAGTAGAGTTTCTGTTAGCCTGAGCCCCTGACCATAATACAGCTTTTTGAGTTTTTTAAAAGCTGCCCTGACCCAGTTTCGAGGTCCCAGCTAGAGGCCAGTCAGTTCCTCTTCTTGAACAGCCAATGAAATCCACACCCCCAACCATTCTTTATCAGTCTCTCACACTTCAGATCGCTATACTTCTACCCTAATTCCCCCAGAGCCAAGTTTCAGACAATCGAGGACAGCCTCTACACCCCAGAGTCCATGGAAATCATTCAAATTAGTCAATCATAAGCCTGCTTGCCCTGCCTCACCCTTTCCTTCCCATAGAAACCACAATAAAGGTGCTTGTCCATAGTTCTCTTTTCATCTGCCTCCATGACCAACACCAGTGCGTCCCTATTTGGCCCTGCACGGGGTGCTGTGTTCTCCTTCTAGGAGAATAAAACCAAACTGTGTCCCTCTTTCTGGTTTCTCTCTTGATCTGCATCGAGCCTCAGAATATCTTTTGCAAGGTTTAACTCAAGTTAAAACACTAAGCTACTATAAGAACCATGGGTTCCCTGCTAATCTGTGTTGGACATGCAGCTGGTGCATCAAGTACAACTTTGTGGCCTTAACTCACTGAGGTTTAAAGTTGTTGTTGTTGACTGTAACATAATCTAACCCATCCCAACTGAGAACTGCCCAATTTCTATTTCCCTTCCTCTTGGGGAGGAAATTTCCCAAATTTTCATTGGAAAACTATCTCTCTCTGGCTCCCAAGTGATTAAGGTATTGACTTCAGTTCCCTGGCTCCAAGAGAAATGTCACCCAAACCCAGACAATGAACATAATACATTTACCTTCAAAAAATATCCCCAATATGACCACTTCTTTCTACCTTCATCAACCCGGTCCATGCCAACTCATTTCATCACTGGATGACTATATTCGCCTCTTCTCTGATTTCCCTAGTCTATTCTATAGTCTATTGTCAACAGCATAGTCAGAGGGATAATTTTGAAAAATAAGTCACATTATGTCATTCCTCTGCTCAAAACCCTCCTAAGGCTACCCATCTCACTCAGTAAAAAGCAAAGTCCTTGCTATGGCCAGTAAGGTCATACCTGATTTGCCGCCTCTTACTCCTCTATGCTCTCCTATTTCCTTCTCCCTAACTCACTCTTTTCACTGGCCTCCTTGCTTTTCCACAAATTTGAGGCTTGTTTCTGCCTCAGGGCCTTTCTATTAGCCATTTCCTCTGCCTGCCGTGCTCTTGCTCCATATTTATATAGCTCACTCCTTTATCTCCCTTCAATTCTTTGTGTAGATGTCACCCTCTCAGTAAAGCCTTCTATGACAATCAAAAATTCAAATCTGCAACTCCTCAGTATTTCCTATCCTTTTTTCTTACTTTGTTAATGACTATAGCACCATCTACAATGCTGTACATTTTAAGTATTTATCTGGCTTCACCAGAATATAAATTCCATGAGAGCAGGAACTGTCATCTGTTTTACTCATTACTATATTCCCAGAGTTGAAAATAGTGTTTGATACATAATAGTTGTTGTAAATATTTTTTAATGAATGACAAAATGATGAACTTTGTGCAGCGGCAGTATCATAGCCAATGAGTTTATCCGAGGCATGATTATTGCTAAAGTGAATGAATGAATTCCACCTCCTTAGTTACAGTTATTAATTCAAGAATGACCCAATTCATACTAAAACTTAACTTCAGAGACTCTGTTTAGAATTATTAGAAATTCGTGACAGAGACTGACAGCTGACAATCAAAAATGTATGCCCTCCTAGAGAATTAATGTCAATCCTTCCCAAACTTTTTCAAAAAATAGAATAGGAGGAATTACTTCCAAACACATTTTATGAGCCCAGCATTGCTCTCATAGCAAAGCCAGACAAGGACATACAAGAAAAGAAAATTATAGACCATATCTCTAATTAAGGTAGATGCAAATATTCTCAATAAATGCTAGCAAACTGAGTTCAAAGCACATTAGAAGGATCATACACTATGATCAAGTGGTTCAATGTGTGCAAATCAATAAACATGACACACTGAATTAAAGGAATGAAGGATCTCAATAGATGCAGAAAAAGCACTTGAATAAATTTAATATCCTTCCATGATACAAACTCTCAACAAATTAGGTATAGAATTAATATACCTCAACACAATAACCAAAGAGTTCACAGATCTACACGCTGAAAACCATAAAAACATTGGTGAAAAAAACTGAAGAGGATAGCAATAAATGGAAGGTAGTCTATGTTCATGGTTTGGAAGAGTTGATACTGTTATAATGTTCATACAACCCAAGGCAATCTAAAATTCAATGCTATCCCTAGCAAAATACCAATGGCATTTTTCACAGAAATAGAAAAAGTCATAAAATTATCATGAGAACACAAAAGGTCTCAAATATCCAAAGCAATCTTGAACTGAAAGAATAAATCTGGAGGCATCACTCTTCCTGATTTCAAACTAGAGTACAAAGCTATGGTATTCAAAGTGGTGTGGTATTAGTATAAAATCAAACACATAGGTCAATGGAACAGAAATAAACCCACACGTATATGGTCAACTAATCTTTGACAAGGGCACTAAGAATACACAATAAGAAGAGAATAATCTCTTCAATAAATGGTGTTAGAAAAACTCGATATCCACATGCAAAAGAATGAAATCAGACCCTTATCTTACACCATACACAAAAACTAACTTGAAATGGATTAAGGACTTAAATATAAGGCCTGAAACCATAAAACTCCTAGAAGAAAACATAGGGAAAGGGCTTCTTGATATTAGTCTTGGCAATGATTTTTTGGATACCATGACACCAAAAGCACAGGCAACAAAAGCAAAAATAAACAAGCGGAACTCCATTAAAATAAAAAGCTTTTGCACAGCAAAGGAAACATTCAACAAAATGAGAAGACAATCTATGGAAGAGGAGAAATATTTGCAAACTACATATCTGATAAGGGATTGATGTTTAAAATATATAAGGAATCCCTACAACTTGAGAGCAAGAAAAATAAAAACGAAAATATATAACCCAATTTTAAAAGGGGCAAAGGACCTGAATATATTTCTTTCCAAAGAAGACAGGAAAATGGCCAATAGGTATATCAAATGTGCTCAACATCACTCATCATCAGGGACATGCAAATCAAAACCAAAATGAGGTATCGCCTCACACCTATTAGGATGTCTATCATCAAAAAGAGAGGAGGTAACAAGTGCTGGTGAGAGTGTGTGGTGCGGGAGGGTACTCATGGGAATCAGGAACATTTCTGTGTGACCATCATGTAAAAGAAAAATAAGTTCTTATTGTGCTAAGACAATGAATTGGAGGGGCTTGCTTGTTATAGTAGCTAGCATGATGCTAAGTAACCCTGAAGAAGCAGCTTTGATTGTCCTCGGTACTCAGAGAACAGGTTGCAAGCCCAGGGTGCCTGCATGGGAAGAGCCTGCCTGAACTAACTGGTCACAGGGCAAAGCAGATCTGAGAAAACACCAGATTCACAAGGACATCATTTGAGCCCCTGAATAAAGCCAATGAACTTTTTCCAACAACTCAGCCCGTAAATTCTCTTTCGCTCAAGCAGGTTTGAGTTGACTTTTCTGTTGTTCAGAAAACTCCCGAGACAGAAAGTCTTGACTGATAGCAGATGGGTGGAGGAAAGGGGGGGGGGAGATCCAAAAGGAGTTTGAGTCAAGATCGTGGTGAGCCTGCACCACCCAAAGGCTTTGGATCTTAGAACCTTGAAGAGGACAGGAGATCAGGATCTGAGAATCTGCAGCATCTTGCTACATAACTAACAACAGGCAGTGTTGTTTTCCAAAGGTGTAACCCACATCAAAACTGGAATTTCTTTCTTGCCTAGAAGCGATTTGTTGCTCCATCCATGTACCTTCTAGATCTAGCCTGCAACTCTACAGCAGATTTCTATAATTTTCCCTTTGAATTAGGAATTTTCAAACTTTGAAAGACAGCAAAAAAATTGAGGTCCAGTTTTCTACAAGCAGTAGGCATCTTGAATATTCTTAGCAATGTCACCATAGAGCAAGTACTCTCCTATGAGCTATCAGTGCTTCAGCTCAATTACCTTCCTGGTAGCTACTACGGACCCCAGTATGCCAACCTGCTGGAGAACACCTCATAGCTATTTAAAGTCCTAGAATGTTAAAACTGAAGGAATCTTACCACAGTGTGAGGTTGGTTATATTTTTGACCTCACTATGCTTCAATGCCTTCCTAAAGAAAATGAATATTTAAAGGGTTACTGTAAAGAGTATATGGCATATTAGATAGAGCACCTAGAAATGTGCCTTACATGATTGATCAATAAATGTTAGCTATTTTCTTCCAACAAATATTGAGTGCACACTATATTCCAGGCTCCAGGTTTGTGCTATATCCCGGGGATACAAGAGCGCACAGATAGGTTTCCTGCCTTTGAGGACATTATAATCTAATGAAGAAAAGGAATGAGAAAATAATTATGCAGATAACCACTAAGTTACAACGGGAATAAATGCTACCATGGATCATATGGCAGAGTGTAGCAGACACTGTCAGTGGCCTGCTCACATCCCATCGGCTCCCCGCCGGTTAGTCAGATGGCTGTGTATATGAATTCCCATGTGGGAGACAATCAAACTTTCCTGGACTTCTTCTTACATATTTTAAAGTTTAATGTTTTTACTTTGAATCATACAGAGCAAATTAAAGCGGGTACAGGCAGAATCTTTTGCAGAGCTCAAGACCTCCAAGGAGTCCAACACGGCAGAGAGACAGGAGGAGAGAGTCCTCTTTCAATAAGAGATAGTCCAAATTACTTTACTGTCATAAAAATGGCTTGAAATAATTGGTTATTTAATGGATACTTAAAAATCTTAAGAGACGTAAATTTCTGTTCTAGAAGTACGTTAAAATGGAAGCTTGCTGCACTCTTCAGCAGGCAGATAGATACAAGAAAAATGTGAAGATTATTCTAAGGAGTTCTTTATAGGGCCTGCTTGTTCTTTAAGGCTCTAAATACACAAGTTAGTGCTTATTCCTTGGAAAATCTTTGTGCATGTTAGTTAATGGAAAAGATTATGAAAGCAGATTAGATGAGAGGACTAAATGCAGGCAAAAATTTGCCCCCAAAATTGCTTTACATTTTATAGCATTAGACTCAAGAAAAGTAACACTCATTATATCTTCATTTCCTATGGGACAATCCAGTTCAACTAATTATCATTAAGGTTTAAGTGGAAATTCAATACATTATGCAAATGTCCTATTTATGTACTCTCATGTCAAGCGGGTCCTGAAATGTAGCTGTAGTTAAAAGGAGTAGGATGATACCCTGGTTCTCTTCTGGAGACACTTTGGAAGCAATGAGTGGCACTCCACAGCCCAGGCCCAGTAGAAGAAATCTTGCACATAGCTACGGTCTCATTACTACAATGGCTCTCTCGCACTGCAAAGGTGCTACAGGGGAGGGATTCTTAATTCCCTTCTTTCTAAAGAAATTGAGGTACAATTGCTGGTTGCTTCTGAAGAGTGGCAAGGCTTTTTGTGTGGCTTGTCAGGAACAAATACGAAAGGCAAGTCAGCCTGTCTCACTGCAGGATAGAGAAATAGGAGCCTGCCAGGAAAGGAACAGGGCCAGGGTACAGCGAGGGACTCTAGGAAATGAACCATATTTTAGCAACAGAGGGAATGAGAGATGAGGTCCATATTGCCCCCTCCCCTAAGGGGACCCTTCACCTATCCTAGACTACCTCAGTTCACTGTGCATGCAATAGGCCCACTGCCTGGAATGCCCCTCCATTATCTCTCCTTGCAAACTCCAAACTACCAGCTATGAGAACCTGCACAAGTCATTTAACCTCTAATGGGAGTGACTATAGTAACTACTCACCTGGTTAAATAAGAGGATTCAATATAATATTGTATTTAAGTACCTCTCATTGCCCAGAGTACACTAAATAATAAAAATAATTAAAACTTATAGAGTTCTTATTATGTGCCAAGCCCCATCCAAAGGGCTTTACATTATTACTTTATTTAATATCAAATCACTAATCATCAGGGAAATGCAAATCAAAACCACAATGTGATATCACCTCACACCTACTAGGATGTCTATTATCAAAAAGAAGTGGAAAAATGGGGGTGTCTTGGTGGCTCAGTCCATTAAGCATCTGCCTTTGGCTCAGGTCATGATCCCAGGGTCCTGGGATCGAGCCCCCATTAGGCTCCCTCTCTCCCCTGCTCATGCTCTATCTCTCTCTCAAATAAATAAATAAAATCTTTAAAAAAAAAGGGGGGGGGAATGTTCTCAGTAGAGGAAAACCATATGCCAATGGCCTGCGGTGGGACAAATCAGTGTGTATATGAAGGATTAAGAAGGCCTGCGGGGCTGGAATGCAGAGATAAGGAGCACTGCAAACCCTGTATTCTTAGAGTAAAGCAGGGACCAGACACACAGGACCTCTTTATCTACGTTAAGGAATTTCGTCTCCCCTAACCATTCATGAGCATTATTCGGTCTTAGTTTCAAGGGGCTGGTCTTTAACACTTAGCCCATTCCATTTCTGTTAGAAAATTCTTGTTCACATTGGGTTAGAATCATGTTTCCTTCAGCTTCTAGCTATAGGCTGTGTCCTACAGAAAAAACCTACTGCTTGCACTGTTATCTCCCCAGATCACATTTCCTCTAACCTTCCTGGTGCTAAGTTTAACCCATCCTCAAATGACCGGGGTTCAAGATCATTTTCCATCACTGTTACCATCTTTGGGATACATTTTAGTATGACGCTGTCCTTCCTCAAATGTGACACTCCCAACCAAACTGGAGTTGGGCCAGGTAGATAAAGACTTTCACCTCCCTTGTTTAGGACGCTTAGCTTCTATTGATGGAAGTCCTCTTTTGAATGCCACCTCGATCTGCTGATTCACAATAAGCTTGCAGACAACTGAGACCTTTAAATCTATTTCTTGTAAGCTCTATTAAACCAGGTGTCTCTCATCCAATATGTATGTAGGCATTTATTTTTAATTTATACTTTGTTTATTTCTGAAATGACGGTCAGCCTAGAAATGAAACAAAGTATACACCACACAGTTCAAATACAGATCCAAGAGAAAGCAGAAACATCACATTTTCAAAGTAGTTTTTCTGAGTTTAAGGGAAGGTATGTGTATGTTCCCCCATTCAATTTCATCCTATTGATTTAGGACTCTTGGCTCTCTTTTCCAAATCTCTTTCTTTTCTCTATCTTTTCAAAACCTCTTTCTCTTTTTTGAGACGTAAGCCACTCTCAGCAATGAATCATCTGCCTATTTGCTGTTGATCACCATTCTTACCAGCTCTTCATTCTTGAGGTCAGAAATCTCAGGGCCATCATTTACTAGCTGTGTGACCTTCAACTGGTTAATTAACCTTTCTGACCCCATTGTTCTCAATGGCATAATTGTGCCCGCTTCATAGAGATGTAAGGATTAAATAAAGAAACTTAAGGGGTTTTTCCGTGCTTTCTTTCCCCTCTTGCTAGCTAGATGAAAAGGATTCTGAGCCTAAGGGAGGGTGAGGCCCTGAATCTCTCCACGGAGAAGAGCCACTCACCAATCAGGAACCCCTGCGCCCGACTGTCATGGGAGAGAAAATGAAGCTCTTACTGTGCTAAGACAGTCATGCAGGGTTGCTTGCCTCCACTGTCCATTCTTCCCACATCGAGGAGGCACTACCTGCTGCTTTGTTAATGCGGAGGCAGAGATAGGGCTGCATCGATCCTGGACCTATTTGTCCCCAGGTCCACTCCTCCCCATGCCCCTGCTCTGTTCTGCATCACAGCAAAGCCCGTAGGATGTCCTTTCCGGGTACCCCCTCAGCTTGCTTCCTGTGGTTTTCGCCAATGGGAGGCCCTGGCAAGAAAGGCAGGAAGAGAGATCAACAAGGGTTAATTCCCCCCACCCACCTCTGGTGGAGCCTGAACCTCCTTCCTGCAGACACACCCACTCAGTTCCACCAGCCTACTAGATGACCCAGGTCCTGGGCTCCAGGTGCACCATCTCCCGCCTTTGTCCCTCGAGCTGTGGAGTGCTAGGGGCTTCCCAGGGTTCTGATCTCTGGTTGTCTCACTATCCCCTGCTTGGCATGTGAGGCCTTCTGTCACCTATGCATCCAACTGTCTCCATGAAAGAGCTTCTGTATTAAATATTCAAGTGATTTCTGTTTCCTGGCTAAATCAATACCCAAAAAAAAGGAATCATCACTCTTCACACCATGACTGAGACATTTACTAATAATGAGCTTTGATGACTTTCCATTTCATCTCTGATGCATTTTGGAGTTTTTGGTTGGGAGTGTGGAGTGTGTTTTTTGTTTTATTTTAGCCAGACACAAGGAGGCAGATTCTTAAATTCCTCTGTTTCCCCCGATCCCAATGTAATGTCGGGATCCTGCAAGATCCTCCTAGGTTGTCTTGCTCCTTCTACTCTCAGCCCCTCAGCAATCTGATTTCTACAAGCAGGCAGAGTGAGCCCTTTAAAAATGTAGAGGTCTGATCATGTCACTCCTCTACTTAAACCTGCTAATGGCTTCCCATTGCACTTGGAATACAATCCCAACAGCTCATGGCATGCCTGGGTGGCTCAGGTGGTTAAGCATCAGACTCTTGATTTTGGCTCATGATCTCAGAGTGGTGAGATCTAGCCCCACATTGGGCTCTGCACTGAGCATGGAGCCTTCTTGGGATTCTCTCTCCCTCTCCCTCTGCCTCTCCCCCACTCACATGAATGCTCTCTCCAGCTCTCAAAAAAAAATGAAATAAAACAAAAATGAAATAAAATAAGATAAAATAAAGCCATTTAAAATCCAAATGGCTCACCATGGTCGTCATGGCCCTACGGCATTTGTAGCTGCCCCCATCCAGATCTCCTACCTCTGCTGCTCCCTGGCCCATTCTGCTTCCAGCACATTGCTTCCTCCTGGTCTCAGTCCATTTGTGCTCCTCTGCTGCCCTGTCCTCCAGAACTTACCATAGTCTCCTACCTTGTTGTTCAAATCCAACTTAAATTACCTCCCTACCCCTCGGTCATTTTCTGTCTCTTCAACCTGGTTTTTTTCCCCTCATAGAAGTGCTAATTAACAAAAAATAGCTGGTTCATTTATCTGATTGCTTACGTGAGAGCACAACCACAATGATCCTATTACCCTGCTATATCCCCAGCATTCAGAAAATTCAAGACACATAGATATTTATTGAGTAAATGACCAAATCTCCATTTCTCAGATGAGGGGACTAAAGCCCACAAATGTTGATTGACATTCATAGGACCTCTGAACCCAAGATCTGATGTTATATCTTCTTGGCCCCTCTGCCATGCCTGTTCAAACACACCCACTTTCCATCCTAGAACTTCTAATGCTATATGGCCAACACTTTACCCAGTTTGGTCAAAAGATCACCCCACCCTTATACTCTTCTGTGGCACATTTATTTAATAACACAGTCCCTCTTAGCATGCCACGTCTCAGTGAACTGCAGCTTTGTGAAAACCAAATCAACAACCACTAATAATTTCACATTGAATTTCATTATGAATATATTCATTGTTGAAATGTAATTTTTCCCAGTTACAGATCCCCATATAAATGAATATATGTTTGCATGTATACATGAATGTTTAAATAACACCTCCTTCTCCTACTGTCTTTCACTTGCCCTTGGCAATTGGCTCCTGCACTTTTACCTGGCTGAAATATCCACCATGGTGCGCTGTTCTTTCAAAGATATTTCCCTCGAGGCCCTGGAGGTTTTTGTTATAATCTGACGTTAAAAATAAAAAACGGAATCGTTCAGCCAGTTCAGGGATCTTACCCAACTCAGCTGAGCTTCAAGCTCACACCAAGAATCTAAAAGTTCTGAAAGAACTGAAAGCCTATTCTTTAGGTACTGAAGCAAATGGAAAGAGGTGTGCCATACCCATGCCAGCAGCCACACTAAGAGAGAGCAGTGCCCTCACACTTCATCTGCCAAAGGCGAAGACAAAGGGCTGGTGTGGACTTGAAGATCAGGTCCTGCTTCGGGGACTGAATTCTGAAGCCATTCTTCAGGGCAGCTAGGAGAAAATGTCTCAGGTAATCATATTTTCCCAGACTGAAAATTAGGACAAACAAGTATATGAAAGAAATTCCTTTTTTTGTTGTTGTTTTTGTTTGTTTGGATGTGTGCAAATATAGGTAGGGGTGTGTGTGTGTATTGATTCTGTGTATATGAAGAAATCAGTCAAATTTAGAATAAACTTTAAATGCTGGATTTTTTTTAGGATCCTGGGATGGATTGGTTTCAGTTATCAAACTGGAAAGATTTTAAAACACAATTATCTCAAAAAGTGCTATATGTAATAGACACCGTTGTGTCTACCTTTAATTCAGTTTCTAAAAGAGACAAAATACTTTGCATTTCTTGCACAAAAAAAAAAAACTTGCAATCGTTCAACTTGCCTATAAACTAGATAGGAAAATTCTTTGGCCAAAATGCAGGATTCTTTCAATTTTATACATCTAATTTTACCCTCTTTATAACTGCACTAGTCAGCATAGGCTCGGCTTTTGCTGCCGCAACAAATAAGCCCCAAATCACAGCCTCTTAACCTGACAAAGTGTACTTCTTGCTTAAGCTATATATCCATCAGAGATACGGCTCTGCTCCAAAAAGTTACTCAGGGACGCAAGCCACCAAAGGCTTCATGATCTTATAACGGTACATTTAGAACACAAATCTACTCTCTGGATCACCCAAGCAGGAGAAGAGAAGCTGGAGAATTATGTATAGGTCATTCAATGCCTGAGTCCAGAACATATACATGTACCTTCTGCTCACATTCTTTGGCCTGAATTAGTCATGTGGCCTCACCTAACTGCATGGAGCCCTGGCCTCACCTAACTGCATGGAGCCATGGAACAAATGCAATTTTGGGTGACCACTATTAGCTCTGCCACATAAACCCTCCAGCCCTCAAGAAGAATTACAAGGGCCCCTCTGAATCAGACAGACCTAGTTCCCAGGTCCTCTACTTAATTACTTGCATGATTAGTGCCAATTTCTTTAACTTCTCTAAACCATGGTTTCTTCATGTATAAAATGGCAATACTACTACTAATAATAATAATAATAGTAGTAGTAGTAATAACAATAATAATACATATGTTATCAGGTCTTTGTTAGAACTAAGTGAGCAGATTCATGGAAAGTACTCAGAACAGTGTCTAATACACAGTAAATCCTCAATATATGGTATTTCTATTATGGAGGAGGATAAGAAGAAGAACATCCAATTCCATAATTCTTAGGGTGCCTTAAAGAATCTGTTGCTCCAGGTCTTTCTCATCTCCATATCCACAGGGCAGGATAGTGTCTGGCCTATAAGGGATGGTCAGAAATTTTAAACAAATGTTGACTTAGCTGCCATCTCAATACTTCTCGATCCTTCGCCCCCGTAAGCCACAGCTCTCACTACTGCTGCCTCTTCAACCCAAACTCCCTACTCAGGTCCACTGCCTTTTCAATACTATTCATCCTTTAAGCCCACCACCACCACAAAGCTTTGTCATGCCGTACTGGTCCACAGGCACCCATTTCTCCTTCCTCGCAATTTCTACTTCTCTTCTGTGGTCATTTCACATTCAACTTTGATCTTCCTGTTAACGAGACTGTTCATCTCTTAGAGTAGGGACTGTCTATTTTGTACTCCCTGTAATAATTCATAACAACAACAATGATAAAATACTATTATTTTGAGCATCTACCGGCCAGTTTCTGTACAACAGCAATTCTCAAACTTCAGCATGCCTCAAGGTCACCTGAAGTGAAACACAGATCACTTTTGTTAAACCACAGATCACAGGGCTCTGCCTCCGTAGATTTTCCATAGAGCCCGAGAATTTGCTTTGCTAACAG
>NC_048221.1:45675220-45739952 GCF_002007445.2 Ailuropoda melanoleuca | reverse complement strand
AAAAAAAAAAAACTTGCAATCGTTCAACTTGCCTATAAACTAGATAGGAAAATTCTTTGGCCAAAATGCAGGATTCTTTCAATTTTATACATCTAATTTTACCCTCTTTATAACTGCACTAGTCAGCATAGGCTCGGCTTTTGCTGCCGCAACAAATAAGCCCCAAATCACAGCCTCTTAACCTGACAAAGTGTACTTCTTGCTTAAGCTATATATCCATCAGAGATACGGCTCTGCTCCAAAAAGTTACTCAGGGACGCAAGCCACCAAAGGCTTCATGATCTTATAACGGTACATTTAGAACACAAATCTACTCTCTGGATCACCCAAGCAGGAGAAGAGAAGCTGGAGAATTATGTATAGGTCATTCAATGCCTGAGTCCAGAACATATACATGTACCTTCTGCTCACATTTCTTTGGCCTGAATTAGTCATGTGGCCTCACCTAACTGCATGGAGCCCTGGCCTCACCTAACTGCATGGAGCCATGGAACAAATGCAATTTTGGGTGACCACTATTAGCTCTGCCACATAAACCCTCCAGCCCTCAAGAAGAATTACAAGGGCCCCTCTGAATCAGACAGACCTAGTTCCCAGGTCCTCTACTTAATTACTTGCATGATTAGTGCCAATTTCTTTAACTTCTCTAAACCATGGTTTCTTCATGTATAAAATGGCAATACTACTACTACTAATAATAATAATAGTAGTAGTAGTAATAACAATAATAATACATATGTTATCAGGTCTTTGTTAGAACTAAGTGAGCAGATTCATGGAAAGTACTCAGAACAGTGTCTAATACACAGTAAATCCTCAATATATGGTATTTCTATTATGGAGGAGGATAAGAAGAAGAACATCCAATTCCATAATTCTTAGGGTGCCTTAAAGAATCTGTTGCTCCAGGTCTTTCTCATCTCCATATCCACAGGGCAGGATAGTGTCTGGCCTATAAGGGATGGTCAGAAATTTTAAACAAATGTTGACTTAGCTGCCATCTCAATACTTCTCGATTCTTCGCCCCCGTAAGCCACAGCTCTCACTACTGCTGCCTCTTCAACCCAAACTCCCTACTCAGGTCCACTGCCTTTTCAATACTATTCATCCTTTAAGCCCACCACCACCACAAAGCTTTGTCATGCCGTACTGGTCCACAGGCACCCATTTCTCCTTCCTCGCAATTTCTACTTCTCTTCTGTGGTCATTTCACATTCAACACTTTGATCTTCCTGTTAACGAGACTGTTCATCTCTTAGAGTAGGGACTGTCTATTTTGTACTCCCTGTAATAATTCATAACAACAACAATGATAAAATACTATTATTTTGAGCATCTACCGGCCAGTTTCTGTACAACAGCAATTCTCAAACTTCAGCATGCCTCAAGGTCACCTGAAGTGAAACACAGATCACTTTTGTTAAACCACAGATCACAGGGCTCTGCCTCCGTAGATTTTCCATAGAGCCCGAGAATTTGCTTTGCTAACAGTTTCCCAGGTGACGCATTGCTGGTGGCCCAGGAGCCACACTTTGAGAGCTCCTATTACACAAAATGTTTTATATGTGTCATTGTGTTTACTCCTTGTCACCATCCTTGGAGGTTGACAGAGCTTCCTCGTGCATCTAGCCAATGACATCGAGGCTCCTGGAGCTGAAAACACTTGCCCAAGTCTACCCTCCCAGTAAGTGGCAGATGCGAGACTGTGACTCAGCAGTGGCTAAGCCTCTGCTTTTCATCACCAGCATGATGCTGGATATTGATTCTGTCAAGATATACAACAGTTCATTACTTACTGCAAGAAAGATCCACTTTCCCTTTGCATTAAAATTTTCACCAAATTTGAAAACCCAGAGCCCAGAAACATTAAGGTATTTTTTGCTCTTAAAGAAGTTTGCTCCACCTCAAAATAAAGATGAATCCTTCCTAGTAACTGCAACCCTAAATCAGAAGCATAATAATAGCAACAGATACAAGAACAACAAAATGAGAGCCGCAGACACCACCCAGGGCGGCTGACAGAAGAGCCCTTTCTTCTCTGAGGCTCAAGCTGTCTTTCCCCTGGGACCTCTACCCTTCCTCAGTGTTTGCCTTTATGCACCGGCTGACATTTGACTATTTCCTAAGGCATTTGGTGAGAAATAAAAATAAAAATAAATTGAAAGAGTAGAGCACTTTCTCAGAGTAGCAGCCCCGTGGGCTTAGCGCCCAGAAAGTCCAGGGAAACCAAGCCGCTGAAGTCTATTCTTGTGACTACACTGCCCTCTAGGGGCCACTGGTTTCCAGACAGAGGGACAGTTCCTTTGCCTCTCGGCCAGGATAAATGTTGTTGAGATCCAAAGATGGGGTGACCCCAAGGATCTTGATGGCATGCCTTGTGATATTTGGAGAGATTTTTACATTGGAAATCAAAGAAAATTTGGAGACTGGCAATGATCTACGTGACCTTCCTCTTCTGCCATGATTCTCTTGCCACACAAAGCCCAGCGTCCTAGAGGATGTCTATCCTTGTCTAATCTAATTGTCCACCATGCCTAGAATTGTGCACTCAAGTGTAGAATAGGCAAGAGCAAATATAAATGCACGGAACACATGAAAAAAATGATAATGATGGTAAAAGAGACTCAAAATCATGGGACATAGTTAAAAGAATAATACTTGGCAAGAGAAGATTGAGGACACTATGAAGCCTTTGCAAATGTCTCAGGTGTTGTCAGCATTTCCAAAATGGTGTCCTGCACGATGAAATCTTAAGGGGAGTTCCCTACAGGAAAGCTCCGATGGCAAATACATTTAAGGAATTTGGGTGAGCAAAGTCCAACAGATTTCTTGAATGCAGGACTTCTCAGGGCCTCATATTACCATAGGCCATGTGAATCTCCAAGAGGGTCATGGGTACAGTGTGTTTGCCAGGCTTATTTAGCGAGAAATTCTTTTCCCCTAGAAATATCTTTTACCTGTTTCACAGGATATGTTTTCCTGGAACACATACTAGGATTCACAATATTTACAAGACACTAGTTTTCCAATGTCCAAACTTGTTCAGACATGAGAATTATTGTGCTAGATGCCTATTCTGCACAGCCCTGGGAAGCAATAAAAATAATATAAGTTGCTATAGCACTTTACAGTTTACAAAGCTTATACCTTCTCTCATTTGATCCTTACAGCAATCCTGTGATGGACACCAACGAGCAATCCTGTTATTTAAAAGTAACAAATCAGGGGCGCCTGGGTGGCACAGCGGTTGGGCGTCTGCCTTCGGCTCAGGGCGTGATCCCGGCGTTATGGGATCGAGCCCCACATCAGGCTCCTCCACTAGGAGCCTGCGTCTTCCTCTCCCACTCCCCCTGCTTGTGTTCCCTCTCTCGCTGGCTGTCTCTATCTCTGTCGAATAAATACATTTAAAAAAAAAATCTTAAAAAAAAAGATTTAAAAGTAACAAATCAGAGCCTCAAATTACGGTCACCTCACTCCCAGTTTACTGGGTATTTTCTGAACTGAAGGAAAGATGAAGCTAGTGAATTCTCCATCCCTGCAAGTATTTGAGCACTGTGGGAAGTCTACTTAACAGCCATACGCTAGCTTTTATTAAGTTATTAACATCCTGTGCTAAGCTCATCTCATTAATTCTCACAAAAATCCTATGAGGTGTAAACTATCATTACACTAATTTTCCAGATGAGGAAATGGAGGCTTACGAAGGTTAAGGGACCCACCCTGAGTCCTATAGTCAGATTTACATTAATCCAGAGCTCCTGTCTAGCCAGCTGAACTGTTTCAGGGAAGCTCTAAGTATAAAAAGGGGATTGGTGACATCCAATGTTGTGATGCTCTCTGAAAGTCCTCTATTAATAGACAGGTTTTCACTGCCCATGTTCCTTTCCATTCCCTTCCCTCCACCCCCTCCTCCAGGCTTAAAAGCAGGCTCAGCAGTGCCAGGAAACACCTGCTAGGAACAAGCAAAGTCAGTGTGTCTAATTATCTACCCCACAATGGTTTGCAAAGTGTGTGGTTTCTCCTATCTCTCTCTTTTTAGTAATTTATGGTGAACAAGTGAAAGTTACTTTGGGGGACTAGACACAGAAGGAAGCACCTTCTTTTCCCAGCGAGATGATGACAGTGGCAAAACCCTTACTATTCACAGGGTTTATTAAAAGAGATACTCTGTCAACACCTTCTAATGATAATCGGAGGTATTAATTAGCTTTATAGTTTTGTTGCTACCTGTGCTTCTCCCTCCTCCCTCTGCTTTGTAAAAACTGAAAGTGGAGACCAAGAAACTTCCAAACATTTTAACAGCAAAAGTTCAGGGGCTAGGTAGGAGGAAGTGATTATAAATCACACCCAATTCAAAATCTGTGCTACAAAACAGAACAAATTCTCATGACATGTTACCTCGAATCAGTAACCATTCAAGATCATTGGAACAAGGTCTTTATCCCTCATCTTTCTTTCGTAGGAATGTCCATGTGTTCTCGCAAATGAGTTAGAGCCACAAACTCAGAAACACCACAACCAGCTATGAAATTTTTAATTGAATCCCTGTATTAGCTTGCTTGGGCTGTCCTAACAAAATACCACAGACTGGGTGGCTTAAGCAACAGAAGCTTATTTCCTCACAGTTCTGGAGCCTAGAAGTCTGAGATCAAGGTGCCAACAGTGGGGCTGGTTTCTTCCAAGGTTTCTCATTCCTCATTTTTAAGGTGGCTGCCTTCTTGTCTTTGTCCTCACCCGGTCTCCCTCTGTGTCCGTCTGTTGTCATCTCCTCATGGGAACACCAGTCATCCTGACAGGGCCCACCCACATGACTTCCTTTTACCTTTATCCTCTCTTACAGGCCCTATGTCCAAAGACAGTCACATTCTGAGGTACTAAGGATTAGGATTTCAGCATATGCACTTGGAGGAGACACAACTCAGCCCATAACAATCCCCAAAATTTACTCATCATCTACCATGTATGTGGGACTAGAGATTCAATGCAGAAGAGAAGATGCAAAGATCCTGCCCTCTTGGCGCCTACAGTTTGGTGCAGACTCCAAAACTAATGTCTAATACCAAACGGGCAGCTGGTTATCACCGCCATGCCGTCAGTCACAGCCACAGTGATGAGGGAGCAAAAGGCAAGCTGAGGGCAAAGCACAAGCTGACACCCCGCAACCCAACTGCCAGGTGAGATCTGTGGGACATTCCTCAGACACTCCAGGCTGCCCTAGAACAAAGGAAAGGGAAAAACAAATGGTTCACTGAGAGAGCTCACCATCCTGTGGGACCTGAGTCTCCATCAGTCTGCAACTGTCTTAATGATTTACAAGAAAAAAGCAATCTCCAAAAACCTATAGACTCAATTTCCTGGAGCCCTAACATCACCCTTCTCTCCATAGGATAGAAAAATCTTACATAATCGGTCACCCCTCACAACCCCAGTGCAGCTCTTCCTGTCCCCGTGTTTTCATAAAACCACCTTTTTACACCCAAGCTGTCTCAAGAATTCTTCCTTGGCCCATGGCTCCGAACTCCACCACTCCGAACCACATCCGTAGCTGAAGTCACGCTCACAGTCTTTTGTTAACAGCGTTCTGCTAGTGGTTTCTCAGCTTTTCTCCCACCGCGCTGGTGGCCCAACCAAGATGGCGCCTCTGAAAGCTCCCCACAACCGCAAGGATTTGTTCCCTCTTCTGTCCCTTCCAGTCAGCAGATGTACCTGCACCCTGACCCAGGAGTCCTGCCCTGCCAGCATCTTTGTATGGGCGGCTTAGTGAGACCTTGAAGCCTAGGAAGGCTCTCAAAAAGCAATAAATCGAGTCACTACTCCAGCGTTCAAATCCCATCTTTGTTACTAATTTCCTGATGTCGTGCGAGTCACCTCACCTCAGGCGTCAATGTCCTTGTGTGCAAGTGAGAGGTCGAGAGCGCAGCGTGGCTTCACACTGCCCTCTGGGGCGGCGAGCAGGCTGTCTGCAGGCAGCAGCTCCAGACGACTGCACAGGGCAGCCCCGCCCTGCAGGACCCCCAAGGGCTCCTGGGGAACAACTTCAGGCCAGTGGAGGAGGGGAAACCCATCAGCGGCCTCATCTCTTCCACTTCTGCATAAAATATTGTAAGGCTTCTACAGCTGAAAAGCTTTGAAAGCCACTACTGATTCAAAGGCTCATTCCAACGTTAATACTCCAGTTAAGGACTCTGTGTCCCGAAGCCAGAGGTCCTGGAGGGTGACGCCATTCCCAGCAGCCACTCCAAGTGCAGGGTCAGAGACTGCATTCCACTCCCTGGACTTGACTCTCTCAGGGATGGGTGACCTGACTGTATTTGGGGAGGCAGACAGCATGTCACATTGCAGGGATTTAAGGGGTGAGGGGAGGGAATATCGCGCTCCGGTCTAGGAAAATCGCATGTCATTTGTTCACTTTTCAACAGTGATAGGATTCCCCCCCTCATTAAGCCTTCTAAATGTATTCCTCTTCCTCACAGCACAGAGCTGCAGACACTGGGTGCTGTCACAGGCTGCCCGAACGGAAGAAGCCCTCATTGCTGTTTATTTTTAGCTTCCTTGCTTAGGTTCTTATTTCAGACTCAGCTGCATGTTTTCTCTTCTTCGTGGTCTCAAATTAGCCAGAAGATCCAGATCTTGGGGTGCAAGCGTTTAAGCCTGCCAGTCTTCTGAGGGAGACCTTTGCAGTTGATAGGTGGCAACCCCTACATGTGTCTCAGTAAATACATTGAGGCACCGACGGTTTACTCTGTGCAAGTCTCTGTTCTAGAACACTAGAGGTTTCAAGAATGAATCTGATCTGGATCCTGCCTTGACAGACTTCAGAGCAATGATGGGGGTAGGGGGGAAGTAATGAGGGAATGCATGGCCTCAGTGCCACAGAGCTGGAAACCACCCCTCTGTAGCCTACAGGAATGTGGCTAGTGAGAGACAGTCTGCCTGGTGGACGAGCAGTGAGGGACATCAAAACGACAACCATGGCCTACTACTCCAGGGAGAAGGGTTCTCTGGGTCCCCACACCCAGAATGCCTGCAGTTCTCACTCCACCCAATACCACAATGCAGAAATCATCTCAGAACATTCTTTGTAGACACTCAAAAAAAGAATCCCCCACCTCTGCAAGATTCTCCCTAATACCAGGGGGGCAGCCATTCCCATTTTTGACAGAATTATGGTTTAGGTGACTGTGTAGACAAGAGTTTAACACAGCAGGTCTACAGCTGCTATTCTTAGAAAGATCTGCTTGCAGAGGTAGCACTCAGCTGGCCCCGGGAATCTGGGCTTCAGGAGGGCGCCACCGTTCCTTAACTGAGGAGAGCAGCTCACTGTGCCTACATGGGCTGTACAAACAATATAGTTTATGCTGGGAGCCTGGAATTTTGTCCCAGGCCATACGTGACCAGCTCCCAATAGAAACCCTGGACACGGAGTCTCTTGTGATCCCTGGTAGACAGCATCCACACATAGGTCGCAAGTCAGTGCTTGAGGAAGTGAGCATGTCCTGTGAGACTACACGGGGAGAGGACTCCGAGAAGCTCATGCCTGGTTTCCTCTGGACTACACTCTATTTGCCTTTTTCATTTGATGATTTTGCTTTGCATTCTTTCCCTATAATAAATCCTAGCTGTAGATATGATTTCATGCTGAGTCTTGAGAGCCCTAGAGAATCAACAAATCTTAGGGACCTGCAATACAGTGACCCTATCCCAAATCCCCAAATTCTCGGACTGCTCTGAACCTCTGTGCTGAAATATTGTGTGGACGTGCACCTCCCCTACACCCCCACCATCACCAAACACACCTACATTGTCTCTGGAGACATAGTCAGGATCTGTCTGGTTCCCTGCATCGCATACCGTCCCTTGGCTGGCATCACAAGAAGGCTCAAGATACCCCCAAGATCCAAAGCCAGTTCTTGCCCTGACCAGTGGAACTTTTAAATCTCTAGTTCAACCAGTCACAAGATTCACCATGAAGCTTTTCTTGCCACTAATTGTGCTCTCACCTTATACACCAGTCTCATTCCAAAGACCAAGGCTCTCGCCTGTCACCTTAGTTTGATCGCTCAACCTCTGTCTTGATACCATTCCCAGCCCCTCTCGGGGCCTGTTTAAATTGTTTCACTGACCAGTACAACCGTTCACTCTCACTGTGACCCTGACATCTCTACAGGCCACAGACATTCCAAGGGATTTGGAAGCAAACAACAAAAACAACAAAACTAATAGAAATACAACAAAACAAACTAAGGAGTGAGAAGCACACACAGCTATATCCACACAGGCCTTAAATTGTTGATTGGGTTAGTTATTACTCACACATACTAGCTTGATTACTTGCAATGTTGTTGCCAACTTTTGCAGAGCAGGAAGTAGACTTGCAATCAAAGCACCCTGTTCTACAATACTACTGTTTCTAGAACGAGTGCTCAGAGGTTAGCATGCAATCACCCGGCCATATAGAATGGTTGGGACTTGCGATGCAATGAAGATCATAGACTTTTGTCCTGTAAACTTCCTTTATTCTCCATGACATCAGAATTGTTAATCATCCATGAACATAAAAACTGCTTATTTATCTAGGATCTAACCAAGAAATGGTGAAAATTCTATTTCCTTTATGCACTGTGGTAAGTGTGGTAGAGAATAAGAGGGTAGATGGGTTAGCAAAGATAGGTACACAGGTTACAATGTTGGCAAAATGGTGACAAGCACCAAGCACGTGTGCGGACTGAAGGGTCTTGAGAAGGACAGCAATGGTTTCCTTCAAATAGTCAGAAAACAGAGATCATTTATTTTCCCTTATAGATCCTCTCTATCTGGACTTCTCCTTCCTTACTTCGATTTTTGGGCATTAGTAATCAAGCTAGATTTTTTTTCCTCTTTGTAGGTAATGCTCTAATTTAGATATTCTGTTACCAGGTAGTGGTAATCTACCAAAGACAGACATCAAAGCTCGAGTCTTATTTGGAACATGGTCTACAATCATAACTCTTTGTTTAGTCCACATTTGTTGACAATGAAATTAAATATATGTACATGCATTCAAATAGGTCTATATATTCAAATATGCCTTCACTGCATATTCAATGTATGTTTAAATATATATTCAAATATAATATTCAAATATATATTTCATACATATATCAAATCTTGATGAAACACATTAAATCACTATTTCTAAAGCAATCCCGAAGTTAGTAGACTCTACGTATAAGTTAGTAACTTTCCTTTATGAGCTTACTCTTTCTTTGGCTACAACATTGCTTTTAACTCTCCCTGATCCACAGCCCAGAGTCAACCTGAGACCCTATGCATCACTGAGGGATTAAAGGTAGTTTAGCTTCAAGAACTCCAGAGCTCCTTCTCTTTGCTGCTGGCTAGCACTACCAAGTCCCATTGACAGGTGAACTCTTCACCTTCCTAAGCAGTTTGAGTTAATCAAAGGACAATCTTTAACCTTGTGGTTCTAGCACACATCTGAACAGCAGCTAGAAAGGTTCTTCCCACTCCCTCCAGTCTCTCCTAGAATGTGCTCTGCCTAGTTTTTCCCTTTGGAGCAGAGCGATAAACAAAACATCTCCCTCTTTGGACAAGGCTTTCTTTATCCCTATCAGAGAGCGGTATTTCCCCATCTTGTTTGCCCTGGAGTTCACTCTAATTTCAATCTCCACACCTTCCCTGCTCCTTTCTTCAAACATATTAAATCTGAACACCGAGGTGATATACTAACTCAGGACTTTTGGTTTTACTTGAAACCCATTTTAAATATAAAATGTCTCGATTGGTGGCAAAGAATTCCTTTTAACAGAACTGAAATATTTTAACACAAATATTTTTATGAATAAGACTGGAGTTGAACCTGAATTTTGGATTACACAGAGCTACACTTGAATATAGATAATCCTTCCTAGCTCTGACCTTGACGATGACGTGAAATTCACCTCTCTCAGCCTTCATTCCATTATTTGTAAAATAGGAAGGATACTATTGACCTTAAAGTGTTATGGGAACTAAATTAGGATGGCATGCAGCAAGTGTCTAGTGCGTGACTGGTAAGCACAGAAAAACTAGCAGCTGCAATTGTCAGAGTCCTACACTGTATCTAATGCATCAGAATTTGGGTAAAAAGCAAATGGCTTTGAGTAAGAACATCTGGGTTCCAGTTCTGCCCAATCCAACCGCAGGTCTTCAAATAAAGTTAGAGTGATCACACATGTCCATTTGCTAGGGCCAACCTGGCTGGATGCCTGTCGTCTGAGAGTAATTATTAATAGCACCATCTTTCACTCTCCAAAGGTCCAGTTTGAGAGAATAAATTATACAAGTACTCTAGTTAAATAAAATTAATTTGTTAATTAGGCAATTAGTTATGGCTTTGTGCTTCATTTTCCCTGTAAAACTGGGAAAATACCTGTCCAATATATCTCCATTGATTTATGAGGAAGAGACTAAAAGTGTTAGTTTTCTCATAAGGGCCAGCAAAGAATATTTCTATTTTATGACAATGAATGAGGATTTGCACTGTCACACTAAAAAATATAAGATCCTGGGGGGCCTGGGTGGCTCAGTTGGTTAAGTGTCTGCCTTCAGCTCAGGTCATGATCCCAGGGTCCTGGGATGGAGGCCCGTGTCGGGCTCCTTGCTCAGCAGGGAGTCTGCTTCTCCCTCTGCCTACTGCTCCCCCTGTTTGTGCTCTTGCTCACTCTCTCTCTCTCCCTCTGACAAATAAATAAAATCTTTAAAAATATATATATATAATATAAGATCATTTATTTATAAATTTTTCCTCCTCCTAGCCACATTTTGTGATGAGCAGAGCTGAAAATCAGCAAAACTCTGTAGTCCTTCTCCTGAAAGCAAACTATGAACAACGGCAGTGTTTTCATGCCCGGTTAGCTCACAGCACACTTACCATTACCTCCTGTCTGTGTCCAAGGTAGACATTACTAATCAATCACAAGGATTTTACTGCACAGCCCAAAGCTGAATGCAGACTCCTCTGGGCACTTTAAACAACCACTAAAATGAGCTAGAGTTGATACACAGAACAAATATTTCCCCTTCTGATTTAGCTTAGCTCTTCATTTTATGGTCAAGGACACAGGGACACTGAGAAAGAAATGAATCTGAATGAGTTGTACCCAGGCTGGTTATTTCCATTATACATACTGACAGATGACTGGCCTTAAAAAACACGTTTTGTGGATCAAATCAAAGCAGACAAAATTACATTTGGAGCAAATGTTCTACTAAGAGTTTGGTAAATATATCCACAAGAATTATGGATATAAAATAAGAGTGTCCTTTTCTTATTTATTCATCAGCATCTAAATCGAGGTATTTACAGTGGCTTGCATGGTTCTGTATAATCTTCTCTGATTACACTTCCTCCTGCTCCCTACACTAGCCACACTGGCCTCCTTAGGAACTTCCTCACACATACCCAGCATGCTCCCACCTCAGGGGGTTGGTACTGGCTGTTCCCTCCGCCCAAAATGCTCTTCCCCAGATACCTGCATGCCTTGCTCCCTTACCTCCTGCCATCATTGCCCAAATGGCTCCTTGTTTCTGAGGTTCCAACTCACTAACTTATGTAAAATGCCAACCCACTCCCATTCCATTGCCCCTCCACGCCCCCACCTCAGTCAGCCACGTGCATTTCCAAAGCCCTGATCACCTTCTCGCATGCTGCATCATTGAATTATTTACTATGTTTACTATTTAGAGTATGTTTCCTCTAAATAGCATGTAAACTCCAGGAAGGTGCCTGTGTGCATGTATATGTACACACTCACGTGTGTGTGTGTGTGTGTGTGTGAGTGAGTGTGTTTGTACTTCACTGTGTTCTCAACATCTAGACTAGACCTGGGCATACTGCTGGCGCTCAATTCATGTCCAATTTCCTAGGAGGAGGCTAGGAGGAGGAAGCAAGATGTAGCCATAGAGATGTGAAAGAGCCATATATTTGTGATAGTTCAGTTACACAAATCATCAAATACTTTTCTAAGGTATTTGAGGAATGCCGGGAATCCCATAGGCCTCGCTCAAAGTCAGCCACCCTCCCTGCCCCCATCAGCAGAAAAGCAGTCTGAACACAATCACCTAGGTAATTAGAAACGAGTAGAAAGATGTGTACCTGTCTTTGTGATCTCACAAAGTCAAGAGTGAGTCTGCCTGACAGGCAGAGACCATAAATGCCCTGTAATTTGTAAATCTAAGATAGACAAGAAGCTGACCGGCTGGCTGTTTTGTCTGGGAGTATTTGTTTCTAGAATGAGGTTGTGACTACACTGGGTTTTTAAAGGTGCATCACAGTCACTGGAAAATAAGATGTCATCCTTGGCTGTCTTTGATTCCTCTGAATGCCACAAGGACCAAATTGCCAGTACCCATACAACCTAGCAGTTGACTTTAATCTTTTTTTAAAGATCTCAACTTATTTTTTATGTGTAGATCTTCACTGCCTAACTAAATTGTAAGAAACTTAAGGACGGAAACTGCATCTGTTCTTTGCTTTGTGCCCTCCCAGTGGGTTCTGTGCACACATCGGATGCTACCAAATCATCAGCACTGTTCACTGAAGGTTTGTTTCCTCCTCATTCATGTTCCAAAGAATCACAAATATCTCTGAAGGACCTTCTTTCTCAGCAAATGTGAATAAAAAAGCTGCATGATAAAGGACTCAGAACGAAAAAGGTAGGATCCCATCCTTGAGAAGATCATGGCAAAGCTAGAAATACAGATGTGGGATATAAATGATAAATGTTCTCCAGCACAACAGTGAAATGCTCCAGAGGAAGCAAAAACAGAGAGTAGCCTGGGGTTTCAGGGAAGGTTTAGGGAAGTGAGAGGAAGGGACGGTAAGTGACAGAATGAAGATGAAACCAGGTAACATCGTTACTGTTTCTGGACTATTTCTTGATGCTCACTTCTAATCCAACATGTCTGTTTGTTTAGTTCTAACTGGATCACGGAGGGGAAAGGAAGAGATCTAATTTCACCCCAGAAAGAAACTTCCTGCAGTGGCTGACTGTCTTCCTCAGAAAAATGGGAATTTTCTGGGTACCAAAGTACTTCCAGGATTGCTCAGAAGCCATAACAGAGAAGAACTGATGGTTTCAAATGAAAATAAGAAAACACCCAAGCCCTCCTTTTTTCCCTAAGTCTATTGTGCCACACATTCATTTATTAAATTAACAAATAATTATTAGGTACCTACTATGTGCCAGCAGGAGAAATAGCAGTAAGCAAGACCAACAGGATCCTTGACCTCAGAGAGCTTCATTTGCCCCCCAGTATGACTGAGAATATGCGAGGAATTTACTCTCCAGTAAAGAGACTTGAATTATTAAGAGATAGGAATGTGTTGCCTGGAAAATCCCATCCAGTGGGGTGGGTGCCCCTGAATCTCACCTTCCTTCACCTCTGGGTCCCCAAATGCCATAAATGCAAAGTTCCATGCTCCCATGATAAAAGGACATTCTACTTCATGCCCAGTACAAAGCTCCCTTGCTAAAATCAAAATCAGGCCTGGGATGCCTGGATGGCTCAGTTAGTTAAGCGGCTGCCTTTGCCTCAGGTCATGATCCCAGAGTCCTGGGATGGAGTCCCGCTTTGGGCCAGGGAGCCTGCTTTTCCCTCTGCCTGCCTCTCCCCCTGCTTGTGCTCACTCTCTCTCTGACAAATACATAAATAAAATCTTTAAAAAATATATCAAAATCAGTCCCTGTCTCCACCTTCTTTGTTTAAATATGTTCAAATAAAATAAAGACTGTTCTAGATGACCACTGTCAAGAACACCTGACTATACATAGCCCGAGATAGAAACAGCTATCAAGGAATTCAAAAATTATCCAGCCCCTCATTCATTTTACATATGAGATGTCAGAGAGGCCGAGTAGGGAAGTAACTTACTTGGGCCAAGGAACTTCATAAGAAATAGCCCAGACTGGACCCCAGGTCTCCTGACTCCTAAAACAGCACGTTTGCTCTACTACTGTATCTTCCCTCAGGCTCCAATCCAAAGTAACTACTTTTTAGGAAGTTGTGTAACCCCTTGGAGCTACCTGCAGCCAGCCAGCGTGCCTGCAAAACGTCCCTCGGCAAAGCCTAGGACGCATGCCATGCCTTTGGAGAGCCCCAAATTCAGAATCAAAATGGCACACTGAGTCAACCACCAACAAGGATTAAACGTTCGCACATTTTATCACCTTATAATTGCTTCTCGGGTGGTTTTTCCTCAGCACCACTGGTTTCTGAATAAAAATTTTAATTTCAAGGTAGCGCTGTAATTTATTGCACCTGTTCCTTTTGTGGTATAAAAGCCAGTGTAATCTCTCTTCAGGCAAACAAGCTCATGTTGCCACGATCTGTGTTGCCCTCCGTGTCATGTTTATGCACTCTACCTTAATCAGTTTATAATTAGAAGGTGAGGAAAATGGTGATGTTTACAAATAGAATCTGAAATGGAGGATGAGGCAGCCACCAATAGATCTGTCTGGAACGTTCAGCATTGACTCCTTTCATCCATCAGAAAAATAAAGGCACTAAAATTCTCCATACCTGTGGCAGAGAAGGAAGGCCTCCGTTTAGCTCGTGACGCGGGGAGACCGGATGCGAGATGTTGCTCTGTGTGTAATGCAGGATGCATAGGGGTAATTAATCATCAGGCTGGAAGGAGGTGAAGTGTCCTGCTAATAAAATCACCATTTCAGGGGAGAAAGGTCACAGAGAGGTGATTGATAGAGGTGTCGAGTGCCATGAATTTTAAAGTTTTGTTCCAGCCTCGTTCCCCATCACATGAACTTCTAGAGAAGCCAGAAGTTTCCTGATGTGTGCCACACACCCTTAAGATTGTTTATTGGATATGCTGATGCATTTGGAACTGCACTAGGCAATGTGATATTCAAGGCAAACAAGACAGACCAGACCCCTGCCCTCAGGAAGCTGACGTTTCTGGTAAGAGAGACGGCTAAAGAACAAGTAGATAAGTAAGTAAAATGAGAATTACAGATGGTGATAAGGGCTTCAAGGGAAGAATTAAGATGATGCAATATAGAATAACTGGGCGGGGGTGAAGGGAAGCCTTCAACAATCAGGGGTGACCTCTTGGAGGAGGTGACATTTGAGCTAAGACCTGAAGGATGAGGTCAAGCCACGTAAGATGAGCTACAGGCACCATTCCTGTAAGTGTTAAAGGGGGTCCACTTTATTAAGTACCTGGGACTATACTCGGTTTCAGTGACTTCACAACTCCAGAACTTTCTGCCCGCGACCCTCTGAGTTCACAGTTTCTCTCTTCTCACACCTAGACGCACTATCGTAGGCATGGCTAAATAGCAGTTACAAGCCAGGCACAGCTCCTACACTTCAGGTCTAGTAACTATTTCCATCCTCACAATAACCCCATGTGGTAGGTATGTCAGTATCCCCACTTAATAAAAGAGGAAACTGAGGCACCAAGAATTGGAGTGATTTGCCCAGGTCAGACATCTGGCAAATGGGGAAGCTGGGCTTCAAAGGGTCAGCAGCTGGGGGCTGAGCTCTTAATCCTGCACCAGGCCATCTCTCAGGGACAGGTCTGAACACAATATAGAAAATCAAAGACTAGGAGTTAGACAGCTCTTAAAAGATAGCAATGTGATCTTAGACAAGTCAGTGCATCTCACACTCAGATTTCTTGAGTGGGAAGTAACCATAACAGAAACTAGTCCCAAGTGCCTCAAACATGGTCATCAGCATGCAAGCTCCTTGAGGGGCAGAAATCTCTTTTCAGTTGTAAGATGGCACCTTTGCTGTGATTTGCAAACTGAGGATCAGCTCAAGCCCTAAAAAACCACAGGAGGGTTATCAGAAGAACCATGATCCTCCATGAGAATTCCTCTTACATTTGGCATCTCTGCTCTCTGACCCTCAGGCAGCACATCCAAACTGACAGAATACCCACCGACTGAATTTTCTCAATTGACTTTTCAAAGTTTTGGATTCAAGGAGACCTCAGGACCTACCCATCTTTAGGCCTGTTCACCCAGTGAAGCCAGGAATCACGAATCTACTCATTTCTGGTCCCACCCAGGCATCTATACCCAAGTGGCCTCTTGCAACTGTAAGAAAATAGTGAAAAGATGGTATTTTTTTAGGATCTTTCCATCCTCCTCTCAGTACCTATGCAACTTCTTCTTTGCTTCTTGTCTGCTTCTACTCCTATAACTTCCTATACACTGCCTGCCCCTGTAGCCAAGATGCCAAGCATTTGAGCACTCTGCACCAAAGCTCCTACTTCCTGTGTCCCAGGATTCAAGCAACTGCCCTAGTGACTGGCGAGCTTGTCTAATGAACAGATACCATCATCTTCCATCCACATAGCTCTTTAAAGTCTACAGAATTCTCTACATACCCAATCTCACTTAATAGTAGGACAGCCCTCTATATTAGGTATTGTCATCCCATTTTACAGCTGCAGAAATTGAGACTTGTCGATTTTAAGCCATTTGCTTAAAATCACTCAGCTAGAATGTGACAAAGCTAGAACTTGAACCAGGTCCTGGGATTCCACATACAGTTCTTCCCACTCTATCATACTGTCTACCAAACAAATTTCTATTAAATGATATTCCCAAAGCAGGAGTTTTTAAGATGGCATCCATTAACATCCAAAAGCACAACAAAATGTTAAGCATATGATTGATTTTTTTTTAAAGATTTTATTTATTTATTCAACAGAGATAGAGACAGCCAGTGAGAGAGGGAACACAAGCGGGGGAGTGGGAGAGGAAGAAACAGGCTCACAGTGGAGGAGCCCAACGTGGGGCTCGATCCCACAACACCGGGACCACGCCCCGAGCCGAAGGCAGACGCCCAACCGCTGTGCCACACAGGCGCCCCAAGCATATGATTTTTAATGAGAGATTTGGGGAGAGAATATGTCCATGGCTATAGTACTCGTCAGATTATTAAGGATACTCAAGACCCAAATAGTTAAGAAGCACTGTTAATATACGTGATGAAGTACTCACTCCTCAGTTAGGTGATGAGTCTTATTAACCTTCCAGAAAGGTCAATTTCCTGTATTCATCCTTAGCTGAGCTGTGTTGTAAAATTCCACACTTTGATTAAAATCGAAAATTAGAGGCAAAATTGCTTTTACTTCTATTAAAAACTATTTTCCATTTTTTAATCATCATTCTTTATTGTATCTTAAGGCTAGAAGGGGGAAGGCATCAAATAGTCCAGTTCACAGAGGGATAATACAGCCTCTAACACATTCCCAGTGAATTCTCCTTCTTTCTTTTCCCCAACATCCTCTCAAGGGCTTAACTCACTGTTTTCCAAACTCAGCACTAAGGTTGGGGTGGAGTAGGGTGGAAAAGGGATAGTTGGTGTATTACTCAGTGTCCTTCCAAAAAACAGAACCAAATGGATGGATGGATAGATAGATAGATAGATAGATAGATAGATAGATAGATAAGATAGATGATAGATAGATAGATAGATGATAGATAGATAGATAGATAGATGATAGATAGATAGATAGATAGATAGATAGATAGATAGATAGATGATAGATAGACAGACAGATAGATAATAGAAGATGATAGAACTGGAGGATTTATTTTAAGGCATTTATTTAATTTACTTATTTTAAGGAACTGGCTTACATGATTGGTAGGCCAATGAGTCCAAAATCTAGAGGGTGGGCCAGCAAGTTGAAAACCCAGAAAATAACCAATTCTGTAGTTCAAGTCTGAAGGCTTATCTGCTGGAAAATTCGTTCTTGCTCAGGGGAGGTGAGTCTTTTTGTTCTATTTGGGCCTTCAACTGATGGCATGAGGAATACCCACATCATGGGGGGCAATTTGCTTCACTCAAAATGAACCAAATTAAATTAATCTCATTCAAAAACACCCTCACAGAAATATCCAGAATAATGTTTAACTAAATATATGGGCATCATAGTCAAGTTGACACGCAAAATTAATCATCACAGACAAATTCTATCTACCACTGCCCCATCCCCATCTGGGCCAGAGCAGTTTTTTTTTTTTATGAAGCTTAAGGTTTTATTTGAAAGATGGGTTTTGCTAAACAATTGTAATAAGTACTTTTTTAAAGGTTTAATCCAAAGTAGCAATGAAGATAAAATCTGGTTCTGTACGCATGGGCAATATTTGGCATACTGTTGCCTTTGTCATAAAGGTGCCTTTTAACTAGTTGACCCATGTTCACTCTTAACTCCCTCCCATCAGATCTCCGTCCGGAGTGTAAATGGGGAAACTTTCCTAAACACAAATCTGGTAATATCAACTCCCCATGGTTTTCTCATTGATCTAAAGATAGCTTTTAAAAATCCTATCTCTAACCAATAAAACATGGATGGTTTAGCTTCTACCTGTTCCCAAAATCTCATCTCATATTTCTACTCTACTTTTCTTGTTCCAGTCATATTGGGTTTCTCTCTCCTTTGTCTGTCCTACCTTCCTCCCACCACAGGGCCTTTGAACATGTTGTTCCCTCTGCAAGAATACCCTTCCCTTCTCCTAGGTTAACTATGTGACTCCTATTCAAATCTCAGTTCAAGCATCACCTGGTCAGGAAATTCCTTCTTGACCTCCGTGGTTGTATTAAAATCCCCTATTAGAAGTTTTCATTGCCACATGTAACTCTTCTCCATGGTACTTAGAATACTAGCAACTAATACATTTACAGTGTCAAACACTCTCTCCACACTATCCCCAGTGACTGCCATAGTGTTTGTCTTTGGTAAATATTTGCTGAATGAATAAATAAATAAAGCACATTGCTCTATGATGCATTCAGCAGTGGGTAATGCCACAGCAGGAGAAATGCATCCTAAAGAATTTCCTTTCCTGATTTGATCATTCTAAATCCAGACTGTCTGGAAAGAAAGAATTTTTTTTTTAAAGGAAGACCTTCTTGAGAAGTCCCACATCTCAGTTTTATCTGCATCTACATTTAATCTGCCACTTCACGTCTCCGTTAGCAACCCGCACTATAAACTATCTTCAAATGTCATGTCCCATTTTCCCAGAGTTACCTTTCTTTACTAACAGTGGAGCAGCTCCTACATTGTCCCAGAAGCAAAATAAACCTTTTGTTCTCACTTTGGAAAATTATCTCATTAATGAAATTCATAGTATTGAATTATGCACAAGCATCTGATTTCGAAGCTTCTGCCATACTAGCTCTCAGATTCAAAATATCCCCTCTTGAGCAATAATGTTTTTCTCTTTCCAAAACAAGAAGTCTTTGTTCCTAATACTGGGTCCAGGAACTGACTCAACTGAAGTCTTTCCTTGTGAAAGTACCAGTTATGTATAAAAAGGACTCACAGCACCCCCGTTCCCCACCCATTGCCTTGTCAATTAAAAGCCAAACCCCTGAGCTCAGCATTCAAGGCCCCAGGATGAGGCACCCACCTGCCGTGGCAATGTCCCTTCCTGCTACACCCTCCATGTATCCAGTGAGCATACAGTATGGAAAAACAGATTCTTGCCTTTCTCTCAACATGACTTGTGCTTTCTCATATTTTACTTAGCACTTAATATTTATAAATGTATAAAGAATTTTCAAAAGAGATGTTGGCTAGTAAACTTTGTCAAGATTTTCCAGGACTGTCATTATTCACACTATTTAGGTCACACAAGTACTCTGATTCCCTAGACCATTTTATCCTGCCTCGGAGGTGGGTCAGGACCTCCAGCCTTTTTGAAGCTGGACATTATGATGATCCCTGTACTACTCAGTGCTCACCACTTGGACTCTGGCTGCTGCCCATTTTAACTTCAGAGAGAAAATACTCCAGACAGTAGAAGGATTCTTCTGGATTCTTGGGAATTACTGTACTATAGTGTGCCTATTTTGACATTTTAACACTTCTGAAATGAGATGTATCTTCCCGTCCCTGCTGACCAGGTAGTAATCACGAGACTCCCTAGTGCCGGAGTACAACTCAGAAGAGACCTCAGAAACAGAGGCTGGGAGCATTGTTAACCCCACCCTCCTGAACCAAATATTTGCGAAGGATGGGGAGAAAAAAGGAGGTAAATCAATGAATTTAGGAACATTCTAGATGCTGGAGTCTATGGTCACCTAGCTCTCCATAATTAAACATCTGCCTTAAGTGTCCAACATTAAAGGCTTAGATTTTTTTTGACAGATTCTTTCACAAAATGTTTTATCACCCACACACTTCAAGGCACAGAGGACAATACTGTGTGGGAAAACACAGACAACAATGACTCTGAGTCAAAAAGTAATTCTAAAGAGTCAAACTCTGAATGAGAAGTTCAAAGAAAACCCTAACTATTTTATTTCACTTTTCCTTTTATATATGCACAAGATTGATGTATGATTTTTAAAAATCTATATCTGATTATAAATGCATTTTTCGGTAAGTATAAAATAGCAACACTATAAGATTTTTTTAGGCATCAAGTCTTAGTTTAATTGGCAGTGTTTTTTGTTTCCTAGTAGTTGTGATATTATGATTTATAATAACAAATATATATATTTGGTCTTAGTCCACTGTTCCTTGCACAGAGCTCTGAAAGCCCTTGGAATTTCCTAAGAAAGTGATAGAGGAGTCTTTTATTATGTTAATGAGGTGGCTTTTGGACCCCACCTAAGGCCAGGGGCTGGTTGCTAGGAGAAGCAACCACGTGATTGGAAGGTTGAACCTTTCAGTCCCACCCCACCCCCACCCCCATCACCAGGGAGAAAAGAGCGGCTGGAGGTTGAATCAATCACTAAAAGCCAATAACTTAATCAATCATGCCTAAGTAATGAAGTCTCCATAAAAAAACCCAAAAGGATGGGGTTTTGAGAGCTGCCAGGCTGGTGAACACAGGGAGATTGGGGAAGAGGGCATGCTCAGGGAGGGCACAGAAACTCCACACCCCTTCTCCATGCTTTGCCCTATGCCCATCTTCCATCTGTTTTTTTCTGACTTGTACCCTTAATAATAAACTAGTGATGTAGTAAGCAAAATGTTTCCCTGAGGTCTGTGAGTCATTCTAGCAAATCAATAAAATCCAAGGAGAGGGTCATTAGAACCTCCAATCTATAGCCTGTGAATCAGAAGCAATAGGTGACAACTTGGGTTTGGAACTGGTGTCTGAAGAGGGTGGGAGGGGGATTTCTTGTGGAACTGAGCCATTAACCTGTGAGATCTGACCCTATCCCTAGGTAGATAATGTCAAACTGAGATGATTTGTAGGAGCCCAGCTGTTGTCAGAGAATTGCTTAGTGGTGTGAAGGAACACACACACATAGACACAGACACAGATACACACATTGTAATCCGTATCAGAAACTATTTAGTAGTACATAAAATAACGGCATACCTTACGATGGATGGTTTCTTAGATTTGATGAAACATGATGTGTTTCTCATTTCAAAGCACTGCAGTGATTTTCTGGGTTAACCCATTTTCCTGAGATTGGTCAGCATGTAGGGGTCCCCTGAGCCATCCCAAGTATGAAAAGAAAACATAGTACAGATTTGCAGGAAGTGCAAATCTGGGGGCTGAACCCTGGGATGTGATAAATCCTCTGAAGTCCTCACACCCTGTGAGAACCTCCCCCTACATGAGACTCTTCTCCCTAGTGCACGTCTAAGCCATGCCTCTGAACTCCTGGAAATTGAACACTATTTTATATTCATTTCTGTGTCCCTCAGAATGCCTAGCACAAAGTCTCACATATGTTAAATCCTCAGTGAATGTGTGTTGAGATGGTGATGGCTTCCACTGGACCTTCCTTTCCTCTTTGAGCCCATTCATCCAGTATCTCCCTGCTCCAAAGCGTATATCAAGTCACTGAGATGCTGATCCTTAAATGTTGCTCCTAGCAAAGCTTACCATCAAATATTTGCTATGGTTTCGTATTAACACTGCATGTCTGCTGTTGTTGATCTCTTTTATCTCACTGCTGAGAAAACCTATGCTGTTTCCACCAATGGGATAGAACTCATCTTTTCTGCATGCCACCAGCTTAATCCAGCTGGGTTCTATAAGGAAGCAGCATGGGCTTATGTGTGTCAGCTCTGATCAGTTGATAATAGCTCACCAAAAAAACCCACAAGAATCCTGAGGCCCCATCTGGCTCAGCAGGGAAGAGACCTATGATTGATTATTAATATCTGCAGTGGGACACCTAGGTACCACCAGCCACCATGTGTCACACCACAGGATTCATGCAGCAAAAAGAGTTTCCCTCACAGTCTCCCACAATGTAAACATTAAAATGAATTCTATAAAAACTTCTTTTGGTGTTTATAACTTGTTTTTCAAGGTTGTCTATGACTTTTTTTTTCTGTACAAAAATGTGTGTATGTGTGTTGGTTTTGCTACATAATCAAATCTATAAATTTTTCTTTATTGTTTCTGGCACATTTTTTCATTTTAAAATGATTCTATTCCAATATTATGGAAAATTACATGCATCATTTTAAATAATATTTTTCAGGGGTTTTTTTTCATATTTAAATCATAGATTTACTTGGAATTGATCTTGGTATAAGGAGTGAAATTGGGAGCAAGCTTTTTTTTTTCTCATGTAAAATATCAACTTCACATCATTTATTGAATATTTTCTTCCATTTATATGAACTGCCTTTTGGATCAACGTTGTATTCTATTGTACTTCATTTCTGCCCATTTCTTTGCGATTAGCATAACAGCTCAATTACTGTAGCTTTACAACGTAGTTTAATGTCTCCTGGGACAAGTTCCCCTGTTCCTCTTGTTTTTCCACAATAACTGGCCAATCTTACATGTTTATTCTTTCTTTTTAAAAAAGATTTATTTATTTATTTATTTATTTATTTATTTGAGAGAGAGCATGCATGCGTGTGCATAAGTGGGGGGAGGGGCAGAGGGAAAGAATCTCAAGCAGACTCCCCGCTGAGTGCAGAGCCCCATGTGGGGCTTCATCTCAGGACCCTGAAATCATGACCTGAGCTGAAACCAAGAGTCAGGCGCTTAACCAACTAAGCCAGCCAGGTGCCCCTAACCACATGTTTATCCTTTCAAGGAGACTTTGGGATCATTTTTTTTTTCAAGTCCAGGAAAAGAATTCCTGATCTTAATGAATTTTGTATTTATAAACTACATAAAGAATAATTAAGTTCTTTGTAATATTAAACCTTTCTCTCCTCCCAAATGATTATCTCTTAATCTATCAAGAGATCCTTTATGGTCACACAGCAGATCCATTGTTTATCTTTATCAATACCCTGAGCATTTCTTATGAAGTTTATGCCTAAGTAACTTATGTTTCAAACATCACTGGGAAATGAATCTTTAACCAGTACATTCTCTAGCTAGTTACTGCTGATGTTTAAAAGAAAGTTACTTTTTGTACAATCTTTTGGTTATTATACACCTTACTAAATTTATCGCTTCTAAAGTTGTTAATTAATTTTCATTGGTTTTTTGCATTATAAGATCATATGATAACATAATTCCCTCCCTTTTTTGTTTCAAAACCAATTCCTCTTGTTTATTTCTCTTCTGTAACCACATTTGCTAGCAATACCAGAAAAAAATGTTCAAAAGCAAAGGTAAGAGCAGGCATCTGGTCTCAACTTCTATCATAAAGAAAAAATTCTAGTGTTTTAACATTGACATGACTCTGGTTGTCAGTTTGAGATTCTGTTAAGGAAGATTCACTTAAGGAGCCACATCAGAAAGGCGTGCTAAAGCTAAGCAAGGGCTTTTGAGCATCTACTGAAATAAAGATTTGCCTTTATTCCTTAGTCCTTTGTATTAGTCAACTGCGGTTGCAATAATGCTGTGTAACAAACTGGCCCAAATTTAAAATTAAAAATTTTAAATACTGTTCACAATAGCACTCCAAAAAATGAAACAGGCACAAATTTAACAAAATATGTACAGGACCTCTAGACAGAAAACTACAAAACTCTGATGAAAGATACCAGAGAAAATCTAAGTCAATAGAGATATTCCATGTTTACAGAAGAGAAGAGTCAATATTGCTAAAATATCAGTTTTTCCCAACTTGGCCTATAGATTCAACACAACAAACTGATTTTAAAATTAAAAACAAACTGAATCTAAAGTGTATACAGAAAGCCAAAAGACCTAGAATAGCCAACAAAATACTGAAGTAGAAGAAAGTAGAGGACTGATACTATGCAATTTTAAGAGTTATTACAAAGCTAAAGTCATCAAGACAGCCTATTAATGAGGAAAGAATGGACACATAAATCAGTGTAATAAAATAGAGAGCCTAGTAATAGCTCCATACATATATAGTCAACTGATCTTTGACGAAGGAGCAAATGCAATTGAAAGAAGAAATAATAATCTCTTCAACAAATGGTGCTGCAACAATTGGATGTCCAAATGCAAAAATAAATGAGCCTACCCACAGACCATACACCTTGCACAAAAATTAATTCACAATGGATCATTGACACAAAATCGTACAACTTTTGAAGAAAATATAAGAAAAAATCTAACTTTAGGTTTAGTAGTGATTTTTAGATACAACACAAAAATAATACACAAAAGAAAAAAAATTGATATATTGGACTTTATTTAAATTTAAAAACTTCTTCTCTGCAAGGACATTGTTCAGAGCCTCAAAAGCCAAGCCACAATCTAGAAAAATATATTTGCAAAGCAGAGCTGTGATAAAGGACTTGTAACCAAAAGACATGAAGCATCTTAAAACTCAACAATAAGCAAACAACCCAATTTAAAAATGAGCAAAAGATCCGAGCAGACACCTCACCAAAGAATATATTCACTGACAAAGAACACATCAGTCTGCCTAGGTGGTATTGGGTCAGCTAGGATGGTTTGGTTGCAAGCAACAGAACTAATTTTGACTACCTTAAACAAAGAAAAAAATTATCAGAATTACGTGGAATAGTTTACAGAACCAAAAGAAAATCTGAAGAATGAAGGGTCAGAAATATGAGAAGCAAGGAAACCACAGGGAATTGGGTAACAGAAATTAAAGCTGTCACCCAAACAGGTGAGCACCTACCATTTCTTACTCTTGTATCACTATATTCTAAATTCAACTTCCCAGAAGAAAGGGTACAATTCATCCACTTTAGTTTGACATTCCCCCCAATACTAGGATACTAGTACCTGAATCAGGAAGAAGAAATGTGCTTCTAGAGTGAAGTGAATTCTGCCTGATTGTGTTGCTATTACCTTAATATACTGCTAAATTCAATTAGTTAATATTTTATTTAGAACTTTCATATATATATATATATACACACACACACACATATATACATACAAGAGAATTCTCTGGGTGTGTGCTGTCTTATTTTTGGAAACAGTGTTACCATGCTTCTGTTTTCAAAAATATGGATCCTTGTCCCTATTTATTTTTGTTCCAATAGCTTACAAACTAGGAATTATGTTTCTTAAAATTCTAAAGGAATCTATCCATGAAACCATCTGGATGAAATGATTTTTTAAATATACATATTTGTTTTTCCTACTTCTTAAGTCAATTTTAGAAATTCACATTTTCCCTAATAAAACATGCATTTTATCTATGTTTTCAAGTTTATTTTCATTGGCTGTATCCTCTTATTATCTTCTTACTGCTCTTCTGATTATTCTGCTTTTCTGCTATTTATCACTTTCACATCCCTAACTCATGTCTTTGTGTTTTCTCTAACTTTTTCCCTTAATTTTCTTAGAGTCAAGTTATGTTTTTATTGGTTTTTAAAGAATTTTTAGATTTATCTATTCTATCTTTTCTTTTTCCAATGAATTACACTATCATTAGTTAATATTAACTAAATAGTATGTATGATGTCCATATTTATGCTTTTGTTAGGTTTTTATTAGACTTATTTTAACTTCTTGCACTAAACGATTAATTTATTTTTCTCTCACTTAACACAGATAGTTAAGGTTATAAATTTTCCACTCAATACAACTTTGGCTACATTCCACTACTTTTTATACATGGCTATTTCACTTTGTATATTTTCTAAATATCTAGCAAATATCCTTTTGATTTTCTCTTTGGCCAAGGAATTACCCAATAAAAATATGTATAATTTCTAATTGGTGAAGTTTATGTCTAGGTTTACTTGTCAGAAAATGTGGTGCAGCCTATTTCTATGTTGAAGACTGAAGTCTCTGTGTGGCTGGATGTACTCAAGGACTTCAGAGAGAATCAGAGATGATACAACTTTATAGCCTGAGGAGCCATGGACTCGTGGCTAGTGTAGAAATCCATCAACTGTCTACCCCTGCTATTTAATCAACATTTTTAAAAAGTTGCCTCCCAGGAAAACCTATGTGAATCCTAAAGTAAACTGGTAAAGTGAAGTTCTCCCTGAGTAATAAGATGCTACAAAGCATGGCACTGGGTGATATGAGTTCTGGATCCAAACTCCCAGTTCTACCACCAGCCAGCTGTGTGACCTTGGGCAAGCTTCTCATCCTCCCTGAACTCCAGCTTCTCCAGCACCCAATAAAAGAAGCTGAAGCACGAGTCTTTGCAAGCTCTAGCCTCTCTAAGCCAGGAGGCCTCAAAGGGCTGTGGGGAAACACTATCTCCAGCTCCACTGTGCAACATGAAGTGATACAACTAAATGACTTGTAAGATCCCAACCGGCTTTAAAATCTTTTTTTTTTTTTTAAAGATTTTATTTATTTATTTGGCAGAGAGAGAGAGAGAGCCAGCGAGAGATGGAACACAAGCAGGGGGAGTGGGAGAGGAAGAAGCAGGCTCCCAGCAGAGGAGGCCGATGCGGGGCTTGATCCCAGGACCCTGGGATCACGCCCTGAGCCGAAGGCAGATGCTTAACAACTGAGCCACCCAGGCGCCCCCCAACTGGCTTTAAAATTCTACAAAGGAAACAAATCAGTCACCCAGGGTCCTTGCTTTTAGCTGCCTGGATTAAACAATTGTACCTGGATTAAAAGGACCCACATTGTAGAAAAGAAAGGAGGAATTAGGTCCAAGTTTTGACTCTAGCTGTACTTAGACAATAGATGTCCAAATATTCTGACCCTCACTTATCTCATCTTTAAAATGGATATGATAATCACCAAACACTTACAAAGCTTAAAAAAGATAAGTAGACACGTTATAAACTGTGAAGCACTGTAAAGCATTAGTTCCCATTATTAAATACTCATGCACATTGATGCCTCTAATGTCTTATGTGTGTTTTACTGGGTGTTAAATTTAATGGAATTGTTAAACTTACTGCGTTTTATTAAACAGGCAATCGGAGGCAAGTCTAAACAGTAAAAGCAAGGGAATAGGTATTTTGCCTGAATTACCTGGGTAATCACAGCTAAATCACTTTGATGCATTAAGAAGAGTAAGAATTAAGAGTATCTCAAGGCTGGGGAAGGACTTAATAACCTCGCTACATCTCCTTCTCCCCCATTATTTTATAAAATTGAGACTGAGAGAGAATTCCATTATACTACATACTGAAAAGGAAATGAAACCATAAATTCACACCAGACTAGCACATTAGCATGGGACAAAGTCATGCCAGGTGACTAGTGTGTCAAATGAGTTTTCGTGTAAGGTGTAATAGTTTGTATTTTACAGAAGGTAATAAACCAACACTCTGTTGCTTTCTCCTAACTCAGAGTTGTATAAGGACCCATTTTGTAAATCCCAGCCCAATGGTACTAGTGGACACAAGGAGTCTATTATCTCATTTCCCTACATGCAGTTTAGGGAAAATGGATTCAAAAGATTTCTTCCTCCAGCAAAGAATAATCCAGTGTTTGAGCAAGTCTGTGTGCTTACTGTCCTTTTCAGCTCTTGGGAAAAGCATCATGATGAGCAATGATAATAAACCAACCATCCTACCAACAATTGAGAAGTTTAAAGTCATGCTTCCTGGAGCTGGGCTCTGAAACCTAAACCACGCCAGCTGGCACAGAGAGGTCAACGCGAGTGCCCCTCAACCACTCACATGGTAAGCCCCGCTGAATTGCTCTCATTCTAAGGGGAAACTTAAAATCACACTTTTTTTTCCTTTTCAACAAAAGTCCTCCTTGGGGTGCCTGGGTGGCTCAATCGGTTAAGCATCTGCTTTCAGCTCGGCTCATGATCTCGGGATCCTGGGATAGAGCCCCGCATCTGACTCCCTGCTCATCAAGGAGCCTGCTTTTCCCTTCCCTCTGCTCCTCCCCCCTGCCCCCACCCCTGCTCATGTTCGCTCTCTCTCTCTCAAATAAATAAATAAAGTCTTTTTAAAAAATCGTCTTTGTAATGTTCATTTTTCTTTTCGGAGCAAAGGATGATGCTAAAAAGGCCGATGTCACTGATTCAATCTGTATTCAGGACATTTAACTTTATCCTCATCTTAAGCCATGATTTATCTGCCTGTGTACCTGTATCCTTGACTCTGAAGAGCATGCATCTATCAAATGGAAATAATAATATGCTCACTGCCTACCTGTAGTAGGGTGAATGGTTACCCCCAAAAGAGGTGTCTACGGCCTCAGCCCTAGAACCTGTGAATGTGACTTTATTTGAGAAACATAGTCTTTGCAGATGTAATTAAATTAAGGATCTCAAGATAAAATCATCCTGCATTACCTGAATGGGTCCTAAATCCAATGATAAGTGTCTTATAAGAGTCAGAAGAGGAGAAGATGGAGACACACAGAGACAGAAGGGAGATGGGAGTTATGCAGCCACAAACCAAGGAATGCCTGGAGCCACCAGAAGCTGGAGGAGGCCAGAATTCTCCCTCAGACATTCAGAGGGAGCCGGGTCCTGCTGACACCTTGATTTTTTACTTCTGGCCTATGGGACTGTGAGAAAATAAATTATCGTTGCTCTAACCACCCAGTTTGTGGCCATTTGTTAAGGCAGGCACAGGAAACAAACACACTACCATAATGGGATTGTTACTAACTGTGAAAAAGAGTTTAAGTCATTTCTGGACTGACCAAGGCCTGCCTGCGAAAATGAAGGTCAGAGGCCTATTTTTTTGGAAACTACCACAGAGTTGAGACAAATGTGTGTAGAATGTTATGGCGGCCTTCTTGGCTACAAAAGCCTGGTGTGCAGAGCTGTGAGTTGACATGCAGACCATGCACTTACGTGAACAGAAGTGTGTAAAAGACCGCTGGCAAACCGGAGGCCTCAACTGCTCTTTGTCAAAGTGACCCACACACAAGGTTCTCATTCTGGATATGCCTACACACCCCTGTGGGTGAGGGAACAAAGGAAGCTGTGTCCTTGGGTAGCCATTGGGTCTCCCGAAGAGATAAAGACGCTGTGGAGCCTGCATTTCCTGTCCTTTATACAGCTGAGAAAAGGCAGTATGTGATGAAGGCCTATTGCATCTTGTGAACATAACAGCCAATTCCAACCTACACTCACCCCTGTACCAATAAAATGCATGAATAGGTAACATACTGGCATACCTGTATACATGTACAGGGTGTTACATGCTGTCTTTCCATGAATCCTCACATCCTTATAAAACTGGCATCATTATTCCCATTTTAGAGATGGAATGTAACACTTAAGTAACCATTCAGTAATAATTCAGATATACTTTTTTTAATTATAAACCTCACATTACACTTCTCCCTGTTGGCAAGATCAAATAATTTTAGAGTATCTCATCCAAAAGTCACAATCTGATATCCCTCAGGTTATAGCTATGTACCAGACATATTCTATCTCTATTTAAGAAATGTATTAGTTGTCAGTTGTCTAAAATCAGAAAATTTCACATTAAAATCTCTGGCTTACAGTGAATAAATATATCTTGCAACACAGGGCTCACCTTCTGAGCATATGTGGGAGCATAGCAGTGAAGGTGCCTTTTAGACAGAACCCTTCAGTTGACCACAGTCCCCACTATTCCCTCTCAACTCCCCAGACACTGAGTCAAAGGGTCAACTACATTCATCATTCTTTATGCAGCTCAAGAAATATACATGTACCCATTTATATTTCTTCTTGGCCGCTACTGATGTATGAATATGTAGCCCTGATATATTAGTTTTCTACTGCTGCCATAACAGATTACAACGGTCTTAGTGACCAAACAACACCCATTAATTACCTCACAGTCCTGTAGGTCACAAATATAGATAAAGCATGGCTAGGCTTGTTCTCTGCTCCAGGTTTCACAAGGTTGAAATCCTGGTATAGCAGGGCTACATTCCTTTTTGGAGGCTCTGGGGATAGATCTGTGTCAACCTCACTCAGGTTGTTGGCAAGATTCAGTTCCATGTGGTTGTAGGACTGACATCCTTATTTCCCTGCTGGCTGTCAGCAAGAGGTCATTATCTCTTAGAAGAGCTGGCTTTCCAGGGCTCAAGGCTTTCTTCCTCCATTTGAAAAACCAGCAATGGCAAGTCCAAGCTCCTCTCATGCTTCAAATTTCTTTGACCCCCCCCCTTTCTAGAACATTTCTCTTTACCTTCCTTTTCTACCACATTTTCTCACTTCCTCTTCTGTTTTTATGGGCTCATGTGATGACAATGAGTCCATCCAGATAATCCAGAATAATCTCCCAATCTTAAAGGGAGATGATTAGTAACTTTAATCTGAAAATCTCTTCACAGCAGTACCTAAATTAGTAGCTTTAATGAACAGAAAAAAGCAATTTATATTGGACACATTAATTTGTTACATGCAAATGATTCTTATTAGCACAGCATGAAGACATCTTAGGCAAAGCTTATAAATGCTCAAAAATGTGCCAATATCAGTAAAATGGAAATAGTATACACCTCATATGGATAATGTAAGGATTAAATGAGCTCATGTAAAGTTTTTAGCACAGTAGCTGGTAGTAGATATTATTATGTCTGCCTCCCGAGATACACTCTTCATTCTCTGGGTAAGAGAGATCCTATTGAACTCTGTGACTCTTGCACTTTCCCATTCACTTCTAGATAAACTCTTGCAGAGCCCAAACCACCCACTTCTGAAAAATGAATGGGCACATTACCTAAGCCAGGAATCATAAATTCCTCCACGGAATCTGAATCTTGAGTGGAGTAAGCCAAAGATTACATCTGCTACCTAGCATAATTCCAAAACTGACCCAAGAAATAGCACATATAAAATATAAATTTATCAAAAGTTGATTTATCAAAAAATGATTATCAAGATGTCTACACTGAAAACTATAATACACTGCTGAGAGAAATTAAAGAATACCCAAATTAATGGAGATACATACCATATTCATAGATTGGAAAATATTTATATGATGTCAATTCTCCCCAAATTTATCTAGACTCGTGGACATGTTTCAAAATTTCCAACAAGATTTTGTACAAATTGACAAGCTAAGTCTAAAATGTATATAGAAGGACCTAAAATATCCAAAACTATCTTGAAAAATAATTTAAAATGTTGAAGGACTTTTATTTTCAATTTCAATAAAAACTGCTAATCAACAGTAATCAAAAATGTACTAACTTAAAGATAACCAAATGGATCAATGAAACAGAATATAGAATTCATAAATAGAGCTACACTTCTACAGTCCATTGATTTTCAACAAAGTCACTAATGCAATGCTGTACAAAAGGAAAGTATTTTGAACAAATGGTGTTCAAATAGCTGGATATCTATACTGAAAAAATGAATCTTGACCTCCATCTCATATCATACACAAAATATAACTGATGATAGACCTAAATATAAAAGTTAGAATTAAAACACTTGTAGGGGAAAACGTAGGAGAATATCTGCATGACTTGGATGTAGATAAAGGTTTTTTTTAGACAGGGCACGAAAAGGTGTGCAATAAAAAATATACATAAATTCAACTTCATCAAGATGAAAGACTTCTGCTCTTCAAAAGAGGCCATTAAGAAAATGGAGAAGTTAGGGGCGCCTGGGTGTTGCAGTCCTTAAGCATCTGCCTTCGGCTCAGGGCGTGATCCCAGCATTCTGGGATTGAGCCCCACCCGCATCAGGCTCCTCCGCTGGGAGCCTGCTTCTTCCTCTCCCACTCCCGCTGCTTGTGTTCTCTCTCTCGCTGGCTGTCTCTGTCAAATAAATAAATAAAATCTTAAAAAAAAAAAAAGGAAAAGTTAGCTACAGAATGGGAGAAAATATTAACAATGCATGTTTCTGACAAAGACTCATACTCAGGACATTTAAATTCCCATAAATCCAGAATAAAAAGGTAACCCAATATTTAAAAAAAAAAGTCAAGAAGGCAGAGGTGGAGAATTGAATAAGCCCATGGCAAAGTAATGAGTACAAAGAGCCAAGAAGCACGTACACAAAAAAGTGCTCAATGTCATTAGTCATCAGAAAAATACCAATTAAACACACTGTGAGATACCACTACACACTTGTTTGAATGGCTGCAATTTAAAACTGACAATACCAATGTCATACAAGCATTTTGGAAAATTATTGAGCAATTTTTTTTTATTACCTACTCTCTGACCCATCAATTTATCTCCTAAGATTTATTATACAAGACTGTTTGTAGCAACTTTATACATAAAAGCCAAACTGTGGGGCAAAGAGGACCTAAATGCCCATCAGTGGAGGATAGATAAGCACACTGTGGCGTATTCATACGATGGAACATTACTCAGCAAAAAAGGAGAACTAACTGATACAACACTAAAGGTGAATCTCAAACCCCTGTTGAATCAAGGATGTCAGAATAAATAAAGTCCATACTGTAAGATTTCATTTATATGAAGTTCAAGAACAGGAAGAACGAATCTCTGCTGTTAAAAATCAGAAAGTAGGTGCCTCTGGGTGAGGGGATTGTTTGGAAAGAGGCACAAGCCAATATTCTGCCACACTGGGAATGTTTTCTATCCCGATGGGAGCCACAGTCACCTGGGCACATCATTTTTCACAACTCATCAAACTGTATACTTAAGATCTGCAAATTTTACTATATGTAAATTAAACTCCACTACAGAAATATATGTTGATTTTTTAAAGGATACAGAAGAAGAAATAAATGCCATATAAAACTTGTAATTGCTATCCCCGTGCTACTTTATAGCAAACATTTTCAAACTTAAAGCTTTACTGACTCTTTCATAAATGCCATTTTTAGCTTCCCATTACTCCCACACTTCACTAATGCCAGTTTGATTTTTTTTCTCTTAGTGTTTAACAATTCTCTAGCTGAGCATCTTCCATGACATGCATCACGCAAACACTGCACTGAGAGAGAGAACGTGAATATTCCTAACCCCAATTACATGGCGTAAAATAAAGGCCTTGTTATTGACCATGAGAACTATGCGAACAAATTAAACATGGCTTGATCGTGCAGAGGAAAAAGGCAGTAACAGTTAGAGCTTAATAAGGTGATCCATGGGGTTCATTAGCATGGAATGGAATTTATCAGAAGAGGTTTTTGGAACCTAATTAATTAAACCCCCATCAAATAGATGCATTCGATTATTATGATCCCAGTCTGAGTTTAAACATCAACACTAATTAACCCCATAATTTATATATTTCTCAGCCATGTGAGGAACATTAGTCACATTAATCAAAAAAGGATCACATTATTAATGAAAATAAATCAAGAAGCAAATGTAAATGAGATGATGTGACCCTTTGGCCCATGCCATTTTAAATTCATTTTCATAAATGGACAATATAGAAAAATGTCAGCCAACAGTATGTGGCAGAGGAAAAGTTTTAAAATTAGGAAATATATATTCTATTCTCAGCATGGCCACCAAAATAGCATATGACTTCAGCAAGTCACCAGGAGATTTTGTTTTGGATAACAAAATACACAACCTCCCTGTTTCTCATGGCTTACCCAAGAAGTGGGCTTTTGAGGAATCTGGGCCATCCATGAGTCCTATTCTTTATGGATTCCCTGATTAGTCATGGCTACCATCAGAAAGTTACTGATTCATGGTCTATCTTGAGATGCAAGGCCTTTAAAAAATGCAAACAATTCTATTCTAGAAATACAACCTGTTTTCTTTTAGAAATGTTTTCTTTTTCCAGGAGGAGGAAAATAAAATTTTTTAGGTAGGTCAGAGCTAGACTGAGGGCAAAATGGCAGGGCTGCTTTTTCCCCCACGAAGAATTCAAAGATGTGTTCAAGTCCCAGTTGGTTTAACTTGGGAATCCCTTAACCACTGGTAAAGTAAAAGAAGATAATACTACTGCTGTAGGATAACTCTCAAACAGTTAAAAATACAATACTCATGAAATATAAAACATATGTTTAAAATTTTTATTCAACTCGTTCATTAATGACACGGCCAGTAAGATACTCAAAGGAGAGTATGAGGAACAGAAATATATTTAGTCACTCAAAGGGATGCCAAAATAAATTTGCTCATAGAGGCAAAACTGGTTAATACCCTATAAGGCAATAAATGGTAATATTTGGGGCTATCCCTTTTCATCACAGGGAAATCAATTGCATCTCTCCTGGGCAAGATTTATTTGCATCCCTGTGGAGAGGAATTATTTACATTCCTCTCAGACAAGAATAATTTGCAATGTTATTCATTTTTTACAAGTTAATTTCTATCCCTACAGAGTTGTAAAATAGCCTAGTTCAAGAGCCTGAAAGACAAACTACTGCCATGGGTCAAATCCAGCCCAGGGCTCACAAAATAAGCATGGCTTTTACATTTTTAAAGAGCTGTTTTTAAAAAGCAGGGGAGAAGAAAAATATCCAACAGATAATGTGTATATTCCGCAAAGCCTAAAATATTTACTATCTAGTGCTTTACACAAGTTTTCTGACCCCTGACTTGGTCAGTAGACAGTCTACACCTTTGTAGACTTAGATAGCCCCTGGAGGATTTGCTGAATAATGTTTGTGTTGCAGTGAAAGAAAACCATCCTTCCTTTTGCCTATTTTCAAATTTTGGATAATTTTCTTGACACTATCTTCCATACCAACCTACCAGAATTTTGTGAGGTCAATTTAGCTAATAAAGCAGTTAGGAAACTCTGGAGTGTCATACCTGTATAAAGGGGTGCTGTGCCTTAAGTGAAGGGTTGGCAGTTTTCAGAAGTAATTCTTCAGGGTCGCCTGGGTGGCTCAGTCGGTTGAGCGTCTGCCTTTGGCTCAGGTCATGATCCCAGGGTCCTGGGATGGAGCCCTGCGTCAGGTTCTATGCTCAGCAGGGAGCCTGCTTCTCCCTCTCCCTCTGCCTGCCACTCCCCCCGCTTGTGCTCTCTCTCTCCCTCTCTCTCTCTCTCTTTCTGACAAATAAATAAATAAAATTAAAAAAAAAAAAATAAGGGGCGCCTGGGTGGCACAGCGGTTAAGCGTCTGCCTTCGGCTCAGGGCGTGATCCCGGCGTTATGGGATCGAGCCCCACATCAGGCTCTTCCTCTATAAGCCTGCTTTCTTCCTCTCCCACTCCCCCTGCTTGTGTTCCCTCTTTCGCTGGCTGTCTCTATCTCTGTCGAATAAATAAATAAATAAATCTTTAAAAAATAAAAATAAAAATAAATAAAAGAGGAAGAAGAAGACGTGTCTGTCTCCGTGAATTCTGCTCCACTGCGTCATCTACAATACCATTAGGTTTTATAAGAAAATCTGCACTTGTGTCCTTCAGCATTGGCTCATAAATCACTAAGAATATTGGGCCTTTTACTAAGTTTGCACTTTTTTTTTTTTTACAGCAACTGCTTTCATAAAGACAGCACTGTCCCTCCTCCCCCACAGCCCAGTCAAATGCCTTCAGAACCACTTCAGAATATTAAACTTTTTCCCATGCCAACCAAGACTTCCTGAAGCTATTAATATGTTTTCTAATAAATGAGGGTGATTAATAAAATTAAGCAATGCTTTCTGCTTGCCCGCTCCAAAATAAAACTCCTACTGATAATATATGAAAATCCATTCCAGCTTTATGAAATATACCATCTATCTCCATTAGTTGGTTTTCTAGTATCTATTGACCTCCCACTGGGTGTGACACATTCTGCCATATATTTTAGCAGATGGAAAAATAAGATCCCATGCATGTCCCTAAGAAGCTCAAAATCTATTTTGAGCAATGCAAGCCATACACTGAAAAGGGCAAACCCGTGAAATGCAAAATCCAAAGTAGGTAAAATCAGCAGGGGTGATATCTTAGCGTTTGGAATCAGAAGGGTTCATGTACCTAATTCCATGAAGTAGTCAAAGAGTGGTTTCCTATTTTTGTAAGTATCTTTGCAAACATTAGTTACTACCATGAAAATTAGGGTATTTCAGATAAAACAGAATTACTGTTTTTCTTAAAAAGTTCTGATGAGCTGGCAAACCTGGACCGACATTGTCATATTGCAACAATCAAACAGATTCTTACTTCTCAGAGGATGGAAGAAGGAATCAGCAGGATGGAATCACCTAGGAGATACTTAGAAATTCTCAAACTGGACACCTACATGTAAAAGAATGAAACCGGACCACTTTCCTACACCATACACAAAATATAATGGATCAAGGACCTAAGTGTGAGACCTGAAACCATAAAAATCCTAGAAGAGAGCATAGGCAGTGATGTCTCTGACATCAGCCATAGGAACATTTTTTAAGATATATCTCCTAAGGCAAGGGAAAGAAAAGCAAAAATAAACTATAGGGATTACATCAAAATAAAGTTTCTGCACAGTGAAGGAAACCATCAACAAAACTAAAAGGCAACCTATGGAATGGTAGATATATCTGATAAAGGATTAGTATCCAAAATAGATAAAGAATTTATGCAACTCAACACCAAAAAAACCACAAATAATCAAATTAGAAAATGGGCAGAAGACATGAACAGACATTTCTCCAGAGAAGACATCCAGATGCCAACAGACACATGAAAAGATGCTCAACATCACTCAGCATCAAAACTGCGATACCACCTCACACCTGTCAGAATGGCTAATCAAAAACACAAGAAACAACAAGTGTTGGCAAACATGTGGAGAAACAGGAACCCTCATGCACTGTTGGTGGGAATGCAAACTTGTGCAGCCACTCTGGAAAATGGTATGGAGGGGGGTGCCTGAGTAGCCAGTCGGTTAAGCATCTGCCTTCAGCTCAGGTCATGATCCCATAATCCCAGGTTTGAGCCCCATCTTGGGCTCCCTGCTCAGTGGGGTGTCTGCTTTTCCCTCTCCCTCTGCCCCTCCCCCTGCTCCTTCTCTCTCTCTCTCTCTCTCGCTCACTCTCTCAAATAAATAAATAAAATCTTTTTTAAAAAATGGTACAGAGGTTCCTCAAAAGTTAAAAATAGAACTACCCTATGATCCAGTAATCACACTATGCAGTATTTACCCAAAAAATACAAAAACACTAATTCACTGGGATACATGCACCCCTATGCTTATTGCCGCATTATTTACATAATAGTTAAATTATGGGAGCAGCCCAACTGTCCATTAATAGATGACTGGATAAAGATGATGTGGTATAAACATAATGGAATATTATCCACCCATAAAAAGAATGAAATCTTGTCATTTTCAACAACATGGGTGGAGCTAGAGAATATAATGTTAAGCAAAATAAGTCACTCAGAGCAAGACAAATACCATATGATTTCACTCACGTGGAATTTAAGAAACAAAACAAACCAGCAAAGAAAAAAGAAAAAGAGGGAGACAAAGCAAGAAACAGACTCGTAACTATAGAGAACAAACTGATGGTTACCAGAGGGAAGGTGGGTGGGCGGATGGTGAAGGGGATTAGGAGTACACGTATCATGATGAGCTCTGAGTAATGTGTAAAATAACTGAGTCACTATTGTACACCTGAAATGAAACAGCACACTGTACATTAACAACACTGGAATTAAAATTAAAAACTTAATAAAAAAATATGGAATCTCAGCCTCCTTCCCCCATTCCAAAACCATAGCCCCAAAGACAAGGTGCCCAGGAGGTGCCCAGGTATATTATAGGCATTCAATAATGAGAGTATGAATGTAGTAACAAACAAACCATGAATGGAGGAATGTCCTATTAGAGCCAGAACTTCAAGTGACAAATACTTATTGCCCCTCAGGTACTGTGCTAGGCCAAGGGGATACAGGGTAAATATGATATCATTCCTACACTCAAGGAGTTCCCAATGCATCTGGAAAGCCTGATAGATAGGCCATAATTGCAACACAAGAGAATTTGAACTGTAATAGAAGTGTAACGGTTATCTGTTGCTTTAATAATGCTACATACCAAACAACCACAAAACCTCAGTGGCATGCCACAATTATTACTTATTGATCATGAATCCGGGGCGGTCAGCTAAATGACTTTGTTGTTCTTGGCTTGATTACATACCAGGGGGCAGACTGAAGGTCATGTGCTCTTGGTTCAAGGACTGGCTCACCTCCATGTGTCTCTCCTTCTCCAGCAGACTGGCCTGGGCATTTTCCTGGGAATGGCAGATGTGTACTTCTTTTTTTTAACAACAAAATGTTTACGTTTTATTTTTTTCTTTAGATAAGGCAAATCTGTTTTCCCAAGGAAATAACACAAATTGGCACAAAGACCAAAGGAGCTACCTCTGTCTTGTGACTGAGGTTTGTTTTACAATATATGAACTGCCAACACCGCCCCATCACCCGGCAGCACTTCTCAGGGACGCCCTTGGCTTTGAAGCCCAGAGCAGGAGGCAGACATGGCAAGAGACAATTTGAAAGAAATGACTCGCTGCCGTGCCAGACTCTGTGAACTGACCAACTGGAACCGACCTTCAAAGGAATTTTCATCGGAATGTGGAGAAGACTCGGAATTTCATTGTGGAATGACTCAGAACTGGCAAAGACACTCAATGGCTTTGTCAAGTCTTTCTTTGTATTATGTCCACTAACATCTCACATGACACATTCAGAAACAAGAGGCAAGAGCTTCCAAGTCACATGGCAAAGGGTGTGGACAGAGGAAGAGGAAGAACTGGGCCATTTTTGTAACCCACCATAAGAGGTATGAAAAAGTGCTGTAGGCAGAAGCTTAAAATCTAAGCATGGAGAGTGATTTTGGAAGCATTTCCATTCCACAATCCCGAGATCATTTTGTCTAAATACTATCTAAACTGGAAAGAACACTGCCATTCAGAGCCATAACAAATAGAAATATAAATAGAATTCACCGAGCCCTTTCAGTGTATCAGGCCCTCTGCTAGGCTCTGCACATGCTCTAACTTAGAACTTCCTCCCCAACTACTCTGAGATGTGTATGATTACTCCAGTTACAGATAAAGAAACTAAGGTCCCAGGAAGTTTGATGGCTTGCTTGCTCGAGGCGGCCCACCCAGGATTCACTCTGGAGCTTCTGCTCTCCTCACCTCCGGCACAGAAATTAAAGTCATGCCCATCACCTCCTACCTTCTTTTTCTTGCTGAAAGAGGCTAAGTAACGGTTTTCACATATTGATCATTTTTGCCAAAGGTAGAGTCCCAAGAATTAAAATTTCAGTAAGTGAACCACCAGGAGTAAATTCTAGCATAGGTCAGCCATTAACTGGTGGTGTGTATATTTAGGGCTGTTGCATACTAACTGACAAGGCCCATTTGTTTTTGTTTTTTTCTGCAATATTGCATTTTCAAATTGCTTCCTTGCTCCAAACAGTCCTGAAGCCATTTGTGTTGTGCCGATTGCAACACAAATTCAAGTAATCCTGAAGAATCTAATAATCATGTGTCAACCAAAGACGAAGGCTGTGGTTTTTTTCTCACTGTATGAATAATGCATTTTTAATGAAACCATTTCACTTCTCAAGTTTGAAAACTGTAGCCTAAGTATTCCCTCCTATCACATTATTTTGTTCTGGGTGGTCATCTCCCTGACTTTGCTTGTACCTCCAAGATACAAGAAAGGAAGAAATTGAGTCCCTGGACATGAGCATTCAGGGCCAGTGGTGTTGACTTGCAATCAGAGAAAACTTTCTCACCCTAAAGAATTGGATTCGCCCTTGGTGTGACCCATTTGCTTTCTCTCCTGAAATGCACAATTTTCCATCTGTTCCAGAAGTTGGCTTCCATCAATGTCTGGTGTGGAGTAAAAAGCTCAAAAACTGAAATGAAGCCTTGCCTCAGCAATCCTGTCCAATTCCCTAGTGGAACTTCTAAAATGGCCCACTTTTCAAAGTGACATAACAAGCAATGAGCCGTTTAGTGATTCAGCTGGAAATCCAAAGCCCAGGCTGCTTGTCCTCAAGCATTTCCATATAGAAGAAGAAAAAACCAGCAAGGAGAGAAGAGAAATACAACTTTCCCTTATGATCTACATCAGGGATGTTTAAAAGGCTTCATTTCATGTGACAGCTCCCCTTAAGTGGTTGTTCTGCCTGGAGTGCTCTGTTGAGAAGAATTCTGAGCTCATGTAGGGCCCTAACGGGACCTATGCAGCAATCAATTAGTAATGTCTGCTTGCACAAAGAGAAGCAGCAGCCTGTGGGCCATCCTGGCTTCATTCTTAGGTAAGTCGCAGTTGGTTGTTTCTTTGTTTTTTGTTTTAAGATTTTATTTATTTGTCAGAGAGAGAGAGAGACTGTGTTCAGGAGCAGGGGGAATGGCAGGCAGAGGGAGAAGCAGGCTCCTGCTGAGCAAGGAGCCCGACGTGGGACTCGATCCCAGGACCCCGAGATCATAACCCGAGCCAAAGCCTGACACTTAACCGACTGAGCCACCCAGGAGGTGTTTAAACATTCATTCATGCAGAGTTATCCAGTCTGACTTACTATATGTGGACAGTAGAATAACTCTTGTAATGCCCGGCAAAACTGATAGCATTAAAGAAATTAGTTGATATCAGCATCTTTCCACAATGGGCCACTGTGAAGAAGAGGGATCCAGGTTTTTCTCTACATCACGGTGTAAGAAACCTATACCATGCTTACATTTTTATTCTTCATAACCCAGCTCCATAAAACAGCCTTCACCCATTTGGATTTGTCTTTAAAACTAGTTGTTCTTTCCTATTCTCTCCCCACAGTTAAGAAATTGAGTGCTAAAAAAATGACCACGTAGCCATGTCTTCCCGCAGTCCCTGCATCGAATCAGTGGCTTTCTGCTGAACCCACGGTCATAGGATACCAAGAGCCTTGTTCAATAAAAGCAATGTAACCCCAGAGCATGACTCCGAGGACCACAACAGATCGTTAGGTAGAAATTAACTGCCTTTCTTGTCTGGTACCTCATTAAAGTTCAAAAATAATTGTTGTTCCTACTGGTTAGCACTTATTGTACATCTCGCCTTATCACCTTGTAGTGCCTCAGTGAGAGAAACAGCCTTATTGATTGATGTCAGCAGACACGGGGGAACAAATGGTGTTTTGTTCATTACATCAAGGTTGGCCCACACGTGGTGTGGCCCCCATGGCGGAACAGGACGGCTCATGGCTTAGCTGATGTCTAAGCAGGAAAGGCTAAGAAGCCCCCTACTCCCTTTCTCTTTTCTCTGCTCTTTCCATGTCTTTTTTTTCCTTCTGTTCTAGTGTGTTCTTCCTTTTCCTTTTCACTTTCAACTTTCCTCACCCTTTGTTTCCTTTCAACTTTTCTTCCTGTCTTCTTTTTCCTTTCCTTTTTTGCTTTCTTACCTTCTTCTTCCCCTTTTTTTCTCCATCTACACCATTATTTACTTCTAGCCATTGAGACTGTGAGTTCAACATGCATCGAGTGAGCTTTTTCAGAGGGTCGCATGTTTCACATGGTCACGATAAAGCTGCCATTAGATCCTTTCCAGAGAAGGGATTTGCTGCTGGCTGGAGAGGGATGGGGAGTGAAGGGGATGAAGGGCACTGCCCGGCCCGCCACTGAGCAACGGCTCTGCCATTGCTTAAACAGAGTCAAAGGAAAGTCTGCTTTGAACAGTTCTGAAGCTTCATCCAAAATAATGGGATAAAATGGCTACAGGAAAATTAAGATGGAAAATAATTTTAATCCATATTCTAGTTCTTTTATTCTTATTATTTTAATAGGATTTGGAAGGAAAAGTGTCATTCCTTGGTTGCAGCCAATTTTGGCCCAATTCTCAGCTTGCCTAGCACCCTGGGGCACTCACCTCAGAAAACAAGACAATGGACAGGAGGCTCATTGGGCTCCATTGGCCAGGGGTTTAAATGGGTGGTTGGTCATGGCTAAGAGCCTCAGAGCTGAAAATTCATTAGAGCCCACAGAGTACTTCAGCCCATCTCTCTGACAGACTCATCATTCTTGCTTTCTTGCTGAGTTCCCCAGTTCCTATAAGCCACATTTGACTTTGCTGAAAGAAAGATTTAGGATAAAATCGGGATCTGTGTTTAACTGATTATTAAAAGATTGCCTTTTTCAAGGGCTTACAGATACCAAGATTTTTGCATAAATTAATCCCTTTTAATTTTCACAACAATCTTCTGAAGTGAGAACTGTTGTTTCCATTTAACAGATGTGGAAACAGAAGCCTAGATGTGCAATTTATTTGCCCAAGGTCACGTAACAGTACATCCTGTAGCCATGACCAACAGCACAGCAGTGGGAGCAAAGCCCTTGTTCTTTGCATCTACACTCCACTGCCTCCTTCAAAAGCCTACAAATGCATCTGTACGATGACTAACCTCAAGTCTACAGAACCCTGTAATGGGTACCCAACCTCCTAGGCCCTGCTCAAGTTTCATTTACTCTGTGAAGCCTTTTCTAATGCCCCAGCCTCCATGGGTCTCTCCCCACAGAGAACGGTCAGCATACATTTAACATTTTGTACTGAAATTTTCCTTCCTTTTTACCATGTTCTCTGTCTCCCTACCTAGACTATGAACTCCTTGAGGGTCAAAAAAATTCTTTCCACTTCTTATTTTTGTCCAAAAAGGACAGAGGTTCTCCAACCAGGCTTTGCATATCAGTGTCATCCAGGGAAATTGTAAAATACAGATGGCCCACACCTGTCCCTGGGCTCCTGAAGTGGCCTCTCTGGGGAGGGCCTCAGCATCCGTACTTGAACCCATATCACGAAGTTCTTCTGAGGCACAGCAAGTCATGTAAATAGCTTACCTACAATATCTACAACAGGTTTAAGCAATTCTCCTCTCAAAATGGCTGCAGAATCGTCAAAAATATTTTTCGTGACCAAACTGCCTCTCTTCCTCTACCTCTCACAGCTTCTGATAAAACAACAGGTCTGGATGGTCCCTTGTGCCCTCAGGTGACCCAGACCCAGGACTGTACTAGATCCCGGCCCAAGGGTGTTCCACTTTCCAGTGGAGGTAGAAGGCTAGGCCCATGCATACAACCTAGGGAGTTAAGCTGTGCCAAAAGCTGTGACAGAGGTGTGTGCAAAATGCTCTCTGAAACCTGCAGAGGAATTGGGGAAGGCCTCTCCAAGGAAGTTAAATTGGTTGAAGGATGAATAGAAGTTGCAGAGTGGGACTGAGGATAGATGGTGATTGATTTGTGAGGTGACGCAAAAACATGTACAAGGGCAAACGGCGGGACTCAAAAAATACCACTGTTTTTTTAAGCAACACTTAAATTGCCAATAGAGAACTAGTTATAAACGATAATATAGCTATACAGTGGAATACTATACACATGCAAAAATGAGTGCAGAACTCTATATTCTAATTTGGAATAATCTCCAAGACACATGGTTGAAAAAAATCAAGGTACATGAGTGCTGGGGAAAAAAAAAAAACATGGGGGGAGACTGTGTACATACACACATTTGTGTTGAGGCAAGAATATTCTGGAAATACACATGAAATGCACTGGGAAGAGTGCCTGGGGGATAGTTGGCAAAATAAATTGTTTCATGATATGCCCTTTTATACTGATAGGTTAATGTGTGTATATTCATTCTTTGTTTACAAAATCTGCAAAGTGTTTTAAAAATATTTTGTTGGTAATCAAATAAAAGGATAATGAATGCCATTCTAGAGAACTGTTTCCTATTCTGGTAAAAAGTGTCCCACCACTCAGGTGTTCAAAAAGGACCTGGTCAAAAAATAAAATAAAATAAAAGAACCTGGTCAACTGCCTGGACAGATGGTGTAGACAGGGAGAAAAATGGATTCAAGCAAGTTAGTTGGATGAAATGACCTTCTGGGTACCAAGCCACTGGGAAACTCAAAGCATCTAAGTTCAAACATCTGGGGGCAGGGCTTGCATCACCGAATTCAATTAAACAAGCCCATCGTTGGCACTCGATAAAGCTATTGAATCCAAAATCTTATTAAAATGTCTACATTGGGAGAGTCTGCTAATCTATAATAAAGCCACATTAATCGAAGATTTAAATGAAGTTAAATTTGTGTTAACAAATACTCTAAAGGTCAGACTCATTACTTTCAACTCAGGCAGCTCACATTTACTGCAAATATTTTTCTCTTGTATGTTACACTTCAGTGTCTGTTGAAACTGGCTTGCCCGCTGCACCTGATTATCTCCCTCCAGCCGGAGAAGCCCTAATCTCATTCCTGCTCAACTCCAGGGTGCATTGCCTTTGTGATATGATCGGGTAGCTTTCCCAAGAAATGTCCTTTGAGCTCCTCATTGTTAGAAAAGAAATTTCCTCTACTGCCTGAACCCCACTGGTGGGTGTAATTTGTGGCATTGTGCTCACCACCAGGAGGGTGCATGAAGGCGGGAACATTAATCAAATTTGGAAACAACGAAGAAACAGTGGGCTCCGAGTAGATCAGCGTGTGATTAGCGGCCCACAGTATCAGATTTTAGAATGTGAAAACCGAAAACCCTGGGGCTAAACTGTATGAGATTGAAGTGCCAATCTGCAGGCCACCCCAAGGGCTTTGACAGCAAATATTACCTCCAAACGCATAACGTCAACATCGTTAATGTATTAGTTGTTTGTGTTTCCGATCTCTATAACGAGCTGCAATGTTTCCAAAAACTATTAATTTATCAAATTTATACAAATTTGATATCATCCCTAGCATGATACCAAAGGCATGGGGTTTAATAAGTGCTCCTAGCTGATGAAATGTTTGTTAAGCACCTACTATTTACAAAGGGCACCCTTGGGTTCCCTTTCACCAAAATAAGTAATTGGTCTATATGGTATTTTTTCACCTCTGGGCTTTTCATACATTTCACCCTGCCAGAAACATCCTCAGTCTTTCAAGATTCTACTCCTCCTTGAAGGCAGTTAAATCCCTTCCCTTCTGTCCCCAATGCCCTGATACCTTTTTCCTTTGAGACCTCATAGTGCTTTGTATGTTCTGAGAGTACGCTACGTGAGTGACACTAATAACAGTTACCTGCATTCCCTACTCTCCCTCCCAGAGCTAAGGAGCCTGTTAGCTTGATCCGTATCCCTCTGCATACAGTGCCCAGCACGGAGACCTATAAACATCATGTTCTTAATATTTTTTTAAATAAAGAATAGGAACTACCATGTGAAATTGTACTGGATTGAATAGTTCCCCTCCCCATCAAAAAAAATGTGTCCGCCTAGACCCCATGAATGTGCTTATTTGGGAAAAGGGTCCTTGCAGGTGTGATTCAGTGAAGGATCTTGAGGTGAGACCACCCTGCATTAACAGGGCAGCCCTAACCCAATGACATGTATTCTTAGGAGAGACAGAAGAGAAGACAGAGACGCAGAAAGGAGAAGGCCCTGGGAAATCAGAGGCAGAGATCAGAGCGATCCCACCACAGCAAAATGCCTGGAGTCATCAAGCCTGGTGAAGGCAAAGCAGAATCCTCCCCTAGAACTTCCAGAAAGAATATGGCCCTGCCAACACCTTGATTTCAGACTTCTGTCCTACAAAACTATGAGAGAATAAATTTCTGTCATTTAAGATCCCATGTTTGTGGTAATTTGTTACAGCAGCAAGAGGAAACAAACGCAGATATGGTCTCTGGCTTTAAAGGAAATTATTGGAGAGACAGTGACATGCAGAGTTTAAAGAAGAATATTCATACATAAAAAGACAACAGTAGGGGTGCCTGGGTGGCTCAGTCAGTTAAGCACCTGCCTTTGGCTCAGGTGATGTTCCCAGGGTCCTGGGATCAAGCCCTGCATCTTCGGGCTACCTGCTCAGCAAGGAGCCTGCTTCTCCCTCTCCCTCTGCCCCCCACCCCACTCATGCTCGCTCTCTCACTCTCTCTCAAATAAATACATAAAATCTTAAAAAAAAAAAAAAAAGAAAGAAAGAAAGAAAAAAGACAACAGTAGAGTCAAATGTCATTAAGAGCTGGGTCAGTTGCACGGATTTTAGACACAAGGTGCTTGTTCAGTCAGTAAACATTGATCATCCCTGATGCTCCAGGCTCTCAGAATTCAGCGGTAAACAAGGCGGACAGACGTCTAGCCTCATAGAGCTTAGACTGGGCAGAAACTGAAAAACTCAAAAGCCTGCAGGGGCAGGCACATGATAGAAAGCCCTAAGGTAGGGTGAGGGGATCTACCATCCACCTGCCCACTTTCGATAACGAGAGTTATTTCTTTGAAAATTTCTCCGAAAAAAGATCAGCCACAAGAATGAAAAAGAGCAATCAACACTCAGACCTCCTTTGGAGTGAAACAGCAGGGACAGGTAGAAACTGTGGAGAACTGCAGACACACGTCCCAGCTGAAAGGGAGTCTTCACTCAAGCCCCAGTTGCTGCCACATGCAAATGAGAGCACAGTCTTGCCCGAGTTTCACTCTTAAGAGAAAATGAGAGAATCCCAGGGTTTTGTTTGGTTTTTTTCCCCCCACTTTTATTGAGAAATAGTTGGCGTACATCGGAGTATAGTAAGCAAAGGGGGTTAAGAAGATGAAATTGGGGAAATAGCTAGAAGTCAGACAATGCAAGCCTTTATATGCCTTGGTCGGGCCACTGGACTTCCAGCAAATGAGATGGGATGCCTCTGGAGGGTTGGCATAGAGGAAACATAGCCTCGACTTGCACCTGAGAGCTCACCCTGCTAAACCAACAGATATCCAGAGAAAGCAACTCTGCTGAGGGAGTTTCCGATGACCTCCGGAGGTGCTGGTAAACACTCGGTTATAAAATATTCAGAAGAAGCCAGCAAAACAAGTGGAGAACAACCAGAGAGGTTGAAAGATGGACCATATCAAATACGGCATTAAAGATAGAGCAGCCGTTTAGAAGAGCAAATCCATCAAGAGCGATCCCACAAGGCAGCCTGAAACAACCACACTGCTCACTTTCTTCAGCTCTCGCGCGCAGTAGGACCAAGGCGTTCAGGAGACAGGTTTCGCTAACAAACATGTCTGTGCTGTACAGACCCAGGCTCGGGAATATCTGAAGCTTGCCCCCACACCATCTGGCAGATGATGAACATGTGATTAAACCTGATGATTAACCATGGCCAGGAATTTGATCGCTAATAGTCAGAGACTCAGGGGGCAACTTTTATCGGCGGTTGAGTGCTTTGCCAGAAACTGCCTCCCAGAGGGGACTGGGAGATCGGGGAAATGATGAAGGAGTCCCGTGGTGGGGAAAAATGAAACTGTAGACCAATGAGATAATAACAGCAATAGAGAGAAGGAGAGCCTCCCACACACATGCACCAAGTCAGAAATACCTCAGGATAATTAAACCCTGCTCCAGAATTTAGCACCTTTTTGTAATAAGAATCTTTACTTGCAATCCTCAGCATCCTGTTGCCTTGGCAAAAAAACCTATCTCTTGACATTCAAGAGGTTTCCGTCCCATTTTCAAAGAACAGCTCCAGCGAAGATGCGTTTCAAAAATGTGTTTGTATCTGCAGTGACTTTGCTGATGAATCCCCCCTCCCCAGCAGAACTGGTTCCCATTCTCTCTCTGCATTCTCTCCACCCCCATTTGCACTGGCAAACCTGGGGCTGGACGCACTGTGGCTGAACAAACTTTAGCCATTTTTAGCAGGAAAGCTGGTGGTTGTATGGAAAAGGATAAAGATAAGACCCAGAGAGAGCGTGCTTTTAGGAGAGGAGACTTGGGTGTGGGAAGAGAATTTCAGAATCCTGTTTACACGCAAAAGGAACCATGCAAAGACCCCATTTCATGAGGATCGATTCAGCCCTATGTTCACAGAAACACAAGATATGGCCCTGGGGAGTTTGCTTAAAGCCATGTAAGTTTGAGTATACTATGTTTGAAAATCCAGTGATGGAAAACTCACGTTATTCCCTCTCTCACCTTCTCCATCACAGTGGTGATAATGAGGATGTCTTCATTCAATAATTATGTGTCAAGTGTGTGCTCTGAGCTAGATACCAGGTTACTGCAGAGAGCAAAGCAAAGTCCCTGCCCTCCTGCATCTTAACGGTCTGGTCGGGAAGATAGACAATCAATATATACATAGCGTAAATAAGTCATCACAGTCAAAATAGTGGTATGAAAAACAGGAAAGAATCTCTTTCGGAGAGGGTGAACAAGCAGGCCTCCTTGAGGAGAGCCTGGGTGGCACAGTTGGTTCAGCATCTGACTCATGATTTCAGTTCAGATCATGACCTCATGCGTTGTGAGAGCAAGCCTTGTGTCAGGCTCCATGTTCAGTGGGGAGTCTGCTCGAGATTCTCTCTCTGCCTCTGCCTCTGCCCCTCCCCCCACTTGAACGCACACACACTCTCTCTCAAATAAATAAATAAATCTTAAAAAAAAAAAGAAGAAGAAGAAGAAGAAGGCCTCCTTGAGAAGGTGACATTCAAACTGAGGTTTGAAGCAAACGAGAATAAACAAAGCAAGCAAAGAATGGGAAGAATGCCCAAGGAAGACCTATAGCGGGGAAAATGACAGTAATCACTTACCATGTATTGAGCTCCTATATGCCAGCTCCCTTCCAAGTCATCTCCCCACAACTCTGCAAGGAGGGTACGATTTTTCCAGGAGATAACTGAGACTCAGGAGCGCAAATAAATCACCCGAGGCAAGTTACAACACTAATACTGAATCACATCAGCATCAGGCTGTGGTGCACAGCTTTGTTTTGGAGCCCCAAGGTCAGAGCAAAGCAAAGGACCAGAACCAGGAAGAACAAAAAAGACAAGCTTTCCAGGCCAGGGGGAAAGGCCAGCAGCCATTATGATGGATCTTAAAGGACTGTCTTAAAGAGAATTGTAATACCCATCGCCACGTTCTCAGTGATGGTCTTGTGCCAGGCACTGCTAAGCCCCCCACAAGCAGCTCTCATGTCCTCCTCCCAACCCCTTCAGGTAAGCGACGCTACATGAAAAAAGGGATGGAACACCCCCTGCCCTGCACCACCATCCCCTCCACCACCAGGTCACACACAGACCCAAGTGGAACCATGATTTCAATCTGGGATACTGACTGCCAAGGCGAGTGATGAGGGAGATTTAAACCATGTCCTATGAGCACTGACAGAACACAGTTAGCCAGGAGGAAAGAGTACAACAGAGAGCCAGGGAGAGGACACCACAAGTGTTTGGAAAGTTATTTCGTAGGGAAGCTGGGCTAGATTTGTTGACCTCAGAAAACAGAACTCAAATCAGTGGGTGCAGAGGAAGCCGTCAGCACCCCATTCAGATCCGCGTTCCCAGGTCCATCCTCTCAATGCCCAGTGGCTGCGTGTACTCGCTAACACGTTCTCACAGCGACACCCTTTTCTGGAGAATTGGCACAGGGGGTGTACCACGAAGCAACTCAATGTCTGCTCTGTCCCAGCCGCTGTTTTCGAACTGAATTTTGACACGTACAATGACTGTCTGAAAATCCAGCCCCCTCTTTGTACAGCTTGCTATAACAATAACTAAAGCACAAAAAGACTGTGATTTGGAAACAAAATGAATCCCACAGTATCCTGTTTGTCCCCAGCAAGCAGACACAAAGCAAACCAAAAGATGACACAGGTAATGAGCCCTCCAAAAATACAGTTTGGGAATTTGTCCCTGCTGGTACTTTATTTAAGCCCTGGGGCTTTCCCTCCCTTGGCTAATTAACAGGTCAGTGATTTCAAGTCTCTTTGGACACCTAATATTTGCCTCCTCGGTTTAATCAAGGAAAGATGGAGGAAAAAGCAAGGACGTCTGACTGTAGCAAAAAGCCGAGATCAAATATTTAGGCTTCGTCAAGCTACCTAACTGATTGTAATATTCAAGGATAAAAAATCTTTTGAAAAAAATGGAGAAAAAGCGATCAATGTGAATAGTATAATTTGCCTTTCATCAGGAGCTCTTGATTTTTTTTGTTGTCGCTGTTCATCTAACAATGATAGTTTCTGACTTCTTTTTCTTCTCATTTAAAAATACTTTTCCTTTCCCTGCCCTCACCCCTGGGCCACTCAGATGTGCAGTGTTATTACAAGAGGTTTTGTGAAGGAGGCACTGGATTCCATATTTTGTGAGCTGCAAAGGGGGACATGTGTACTTTCCTTTAGCTCTTGTCTCTGTTTCTGCGGCTCCTGCTGTGGTTACATGATTAAGAAATTGATTGAACTTCGAGAGACCAGAGCATTTCAAAGAACAGCCGTGTTCAAATTACGGATTGCAGTAAATGAGACTTATGAGAAACATTAACAGCTGCCAACTGGCCAATAGCTTTCATCCCCAGCCCCCCCACTTCCTCCCGGCCAAGCCCACATGGGCACCAGCTAATAAATGAAATGTACATAACAGATGAAAAATGATAATGAACAATTTGACGTTATTCACCATTAATGTTTTCTAAAAATCTACCTTTTTAGTATTTGAAACAGTACCATTCATCTTGTTGCCTTTTTAAATTTTTATTATGTGCTTCAATTACATAATCTTCCCAGGAAAGTCTGCAACAAGGTCATACCTGGAAGATAAACTGCCCTGCGATTTATCATCAGACTATGAAATGACCTGATCCTTGGTGTTTATGGAATTTGGTCCTCCTGATTTTTAGAACTTACTTATAACGGCTTTATCGAGATAAAATTCACATAGCATACAATTCATCCATTTAAAGTATACAATTCAGTGGCTTTTACTATATTCACAGCGTTGATGCTCTTTTGAGTAACCACAATTCCGTTGTTTTAAAAAGGTCTTTTTGGAGGGAAAGCCATAGAGAAGAATCTAGAAGAACTTCCAACCTCACAAACTTTGAATTCAAAGAATTGACTGCTACTTTCCTTCCACCCCGTGGCTCTGTTCTTTGTAAATGTTTAATTTTTGGACACATTCATTTAACCAATTCCAACATTCCACCAGAAGTTCTCTATGCCCAGTGTCAGCAGAGAAGCAGTTGCATTACGTTAAGTCTTGCACCCTCGCTGTGGAAAGCACAGTTGGGACTTTGCTGCTGGAACATAAAACCTCCGTTTCCCTTAGTTCTCCTCACAGACATTTTTGGGCACAGCTCATTGCAGACTGAGCCTTATGATTTCATTATTTGCTCAAGGCACGTGATTTATTACTAGTAGTACCAACATAAATTCATAGAGGAAAAATCTTTATAAAATATCAATGAACCAAGTTTCACTTTTTATACTTTGTGCTGCCTATGTGTGACTTACACACACACACACACACACACCCCACACACACATTCAGTCATTCGTAGTATGGCTGATGGGTCTGATTCTGTTGTCTTTTCCTTTTATAAGAGGAGATAATTAAATCTGAACACTTACCGTTCGCTCAATTCCTGTGCACCATGCTTCTCACCCCAGGCTTCCTCATGTTCTTGGAGGAGTGAGGCCTGGGAACCTGTATTTTGCACAAAATTTCCAGGTGACCCGGATGGCCTGGCATGGGGAACCAAGACTCCTCTGTCACATACTGAAGACTGGATATTCAGTGCAAGCCGTGGATGGCTTTGTGGCTGATGCACCAGAATTAAATCACCAGCTGCTAGAATCTCAGTGTCTGTTTCTTCCCCAAATTCCTCTGTTGAAATTCTGACTCCCATGGTAATGGCATTACAAGATGAGGCCTTTGGACATTGATTAGGACATGAGGACGGAGGCCTCATGAATGGGATTAGAGCCCTTATAAAAGAGGCCCATCTCCTCCCTTCTTCTTCCCCAGAAACCCCTCACCTCTTCTATCATGTGAGGACACAGCGAGACGTCACCAGCTATGGACCAAGAAGAGGGCTCTCACCAGATTCCAACCACGCTCATCACTCGATCTTGGACTTCCAGCCTCCAGAAGTGTGAGAGGCAAGTTTCTGTTGTCCAAATGCCTCCCAGGCTGTAGCACTTTGTTATAGCGGCCCCAGCAGACTCAGATACGAACGGTTCTGAAGCCTGAGAGCACCCAAATCAGCATGTCCACTCGATGCCACATGCGGGAACTCTAAGAGGAACCAGACTTGACCTCTCTGTCTTATAGGAATCTGGACATGTAAACCAGCAAATTACAATAAAGTATTAAAAGCACAAAACCAAAAATCTGTATGTTACAAGGCCAATCTGAGGAAAAGTGTTAAAATCCACCTTCAGGTTTCCTGTATCTCTTCTTTCTTTCTTCTGACCTCCCATGCCCCCACCCAAACACAAGCCCCACACAATTACACACACACATACACACCATGTACACACACACCCTTTCCCCACATACTCCCCACTCACACATCACACAGATAGGGCTGCCAAATTTAACTAACCTATTAAATTAGACTTTCAGAAAAACATACTTGGGACATATTTCTATTAAAAAGAAATTCATGATTTATCTGAAATTCTCATTTAACCAAGGTCCTATCTTTTACTTGGCAACTCTTCACACCTCTTTCTCTCTCTGTCTCTGTCTCTCTCCCCCTCTCTCTTTCTTTCATACACCCACACCCACCCACACACAGACACACAGACACACACACATACACTTCTCTACCCTACTTTCACATAGGTCTGTGATACTGCTAAAAATCCTTACAAGAGAGCTCTGAGTCACTATCTTTTTTAACTTAATTTTTGCTTGAATTTTTATAATACATATGTATTCCATTTGAAATGAGAAATTTAAAAATTGTTCAGAAATCGTTAAATGCATATTTAGTCCCACTCAGCCATCAACATTCCTAGGAGCGTAACTTCTCACCAAGTTCATGAACCACTACAGAAAATACCATGTTTCTGGGGAACTGTGGGAGCTCTAGAAAGGGAAGAACATGGGTCCAGTAAAAAGGGCAGCTAGGAAGGGACACTGGAGAAGGCAACCAGGCATGGAGACTGCTAAATGTGTTGGCTGTTTTTTTAAATGATAAAACCTACTACAAACCAAGACTGCTATATTTGGCTGTATGTCAAATATGTACTGGAAGAGTGGCTAACCCAAGGCCAACAAGGCTGTACTCTGCTTGCCCTTCCCCCACATTCAGAGGCCATCTTTTTCCCATTTATATAAAGGCTCCGCAGAGCTTAACAACCGCCTCCATGAGTTAGCATTTAGGAGAAATTGTTACATGCTCACTAGTGTGCTAATTGGCTTAGGAGGCACACCATTCCTGGAAGAGATCTCCCTGCTACAGAAGGAACACCACTCCAGGAAATTCAGAGCCCTAGCAGGTGACATGGGCACTTGTCTGGTGCATACAATGGAAGCCACCACCCCCTCCTTAGCCTGGCCTCCCTCACACTGAGCTCCAGAGGCAGGTGAAGGGATGCACTTGTCAATGACGGCTGCACTATGCTCTTCTGCAATGCGACTCTCCAACCCGGAAACCTGGTAGGGTCGCAGGTGCTTCAGCCAATACAGTAGCACAGAGGGGACACAGGTAGCTTTGGAGGCTACATCTAACAGGTGAGGCAGCTCCACCTCGCCTCTAGCTACCCTGAGGCTGCCATGCTGTAAAGAAGCCGGTGAGGCAGACTCTGAGGCTCCGAGCCTGGGCACCAGGTGTGCAGGAACGAACTTTCAGGAGACTCCTGCCGTTGCACTTGCATCACAACCAACCTTTGAGCCTTCCCCACCGAAACCCAACATCCTGGACTACTGGCATGCCATTTCACTCTTCCTTGTCTGATCTCCTGACCCACAGAATCCACAGGTGTAAGTCACTATGTGTTGCAATAACTTGTTACACAGCCTTAGCACCTGAAACAGCAGAACCGAATGCCACCTATGGACCTGGTGAGGGCCAACAAATCCTATCAAAGTCTAGAGAACAGAGTGGTATAATCAAGGCCAACGGCATTGTCCTGAAATCAACCAGATGGGCTTCTTCCCTCTCTGGCCTCAACAGTATTTCAAGTCCATGTGATCACATCAAGACAGAAACCTTAGGACGTAAAGAATCAGCAACCAGAAAAGTGGCTTTACTCTCATTATTGCCTGCAGAACCACGCTAAGCTATATCGAGACTTCCCCACACTGCTCCTCACCTCTGGGCAAGTTTGGTTCCTTCAATACTCACAACACCCCCTGGAGACCCCAGGGCTTGCAGAGCCTACTCCACAATGTGGCAGGACAGAAAACTTTGCAGGTATAATTTGGGGGCTGCTATTTCTCAAGGAGAGGGACAGTTTGATGCCTTATAGTGCTCTTCCCTGGAAAGAAATTTTGGGGTTGTGGCATTATTCCATCACGACTCTCTTGAGCCTTTTTTGGCCTATGAAGTAAAAGCTTCTCCTTAATATGTATAAGAACATGCCTAAGAACAGATATAACAAGCAAGCATGATTTGTAAATGAAAGGGAGTTAAGCAGATGGTTTGCAAACATTGAGAATTCTCTTACTTTGTGCAGACAGATTTGCAGCCCGTATCTGGGAAAAGACACAGAAAACTTAGGAAACCCCACAAAAAGGTTGTTAGAAACTAGCTCCAGTTCATTAATTCCATGGATCACCCATGAAATAGAAGAGTCACTCACTACATAATGTTGTTAGGGGTCTCAAGGGTAAGGGATTTTTCTGAGGGGCTCCAGTGACATTTGCATATAGTGTTTTTTAAGATTTTATTTATTTGTTGAAGGTTTTATTTATTTATGTCAGAGAGAGAGAGAGAGCACATGCAGGGGGAGCAGCAGGCAGAGCAGGCAGAGGGAGAAGCAGGCTCCCCACTGAGCAAGGAGCCCAGTGCAGGGCTCAATCCCAGGACTCTGGGATTATGACCTGAGCCGAAGGCAGACGCTTAACCGACTGAGCCACCCAGGCGCCCCTGCATATAGTTTAAATAGGCACGTGTGATTATTTAATAAGTTCCAAGAGGATGCCCCAAATCACTTCTGCACCCTGACTGTATTCACAATTTAGGATGCTCATTGTCTCCAAGAAGTAGAATAGCCAGGAGTCATGCAAAAGTCTTGAGTCAGTCAAAGAGGTTGTGCACAGCTATTTAAAAACAAAACCAACGGCACTCATTTTTCAGGGAGGACAACAAAGACCTCCCCCTTGGAGTCTCTACTGGTAACAAACCCTGTGTGGGATGGAACTGCTAGCAAGGTCCTGAGACTTTGTTTGCTTCAGCCAGCTCTGCTATGTTATATACTAACAGTCTCCCCGGAAGGAACATCATTAGTCCAGGATCCCTTCTGAAAGGATGACAAGCCAGATACTTCCAACTCTCCATAAGTGACACGATGCAGTGGTCCAAGCACTGACCAAGAAACAGCCCAAGTCTCACCAGTAAGACTTCAGTTGTAAAAATATTACTAAATGAGTTCTCTGGAAACATTTTCATCATCATGCCTCAGGTCCCTATTATGCTTTATGATGCTACTGCCACCACTGAGCCATTGCCAGGCTGACTGGGGTAAGTCATTCCTCCTTAACAGCCCCCAAAATAGCAAAAATGTTCCCCTCTTTCCCAGAAACAGTGAGCTCGGAACAGCTTCCCATTGCTGTCCTGAGAACTGAATATTTATCTTGCCCCATCTCAGATAAAATGCCTGTCCCTAATGCGTGGGGAGCAACTAGGTTTCTGAACTATTTTCTCCCCTGTTAGGACCATAGGAAGAGGAGGATCCAAGGCCATGTCTGGAGTCATGGGGAAAGAGTTTCATGATTGATTAATGATGTCTGGATGGGACCAAGGAGCAAAGACATCCGCCATGGGTTTGCTATCCTGGCTCTGACCTAAAAGCCGCTCTCCCAAAACAAGAGGGCTGTTAAAAAATCAGTCATAACTTAGCAGGAGAAATGTAAACAAATGCTTGCTTGGTGGTGTTTGGGTTTTTTAATTTTTTTTTTAATATTGCTCTTTTTACACCACTAGCACTTGGGGGGGAAAAATGTGAAAAATGAGTCCATTTTATTATGCTCCCAGATCCTGCTACTGATTCTAGTGGGATTAGCACTAATAAACCTCTGAGATGGAAGATTGAGCTGTAGGGCTGCAATCCCCATTTTATATCGTTACAGATAATATGTACTCGCCAAAAGTAACTTTATTATTCTTCTGACATCTTTTATCTAATTCAGAAATGGCAATTCCAGCCATGAAATGTGTGTGCTGCATGCCAATATTTCCAGAAGCAGGCAAACACGGCATGCTGATTGCACATGAAGGAGGATTTGGCCTTGGGGCCCCCACGCCTCCACGCAGCCCCCGCCGCTGCCCTGGGATCGCATTCACAGGAGCAAGTCAGTAACAGCTGCTTCCTGCTTCTCAGGCACTACCTGGGCGTGCAGAGGGCAGGAATCCCTGAGCCCTTTGGACTGCCCTCTGTTTGAAGGGCTGGGGACCACCTTCAGGTCAAGCACAGTCTAGAATTGCTGACCTCAGTTCCCAAACATTAAGAGGCTCCAAACTGAGGAGGGACGGCATCAGGCTGTGCCTTAGGCTAGGAGCTTCGGGACACATGGACTCCACACGAGTGTCGTCCATCAGCACGTTCCAACACAGTGGAAATGTGCTGCGACCTGCCTGTCGAGTAAGGTAGCCTTATGTGTCTACTGAGCACTTACACTGTGGCTGACGTGCCCGAGAAAAGTGAGAGGTCTAATTTTATGTCATTTTAATTAATATAAAGTATTTAAGTAGTCTTTGGTGATGTTGGTCAAGTGATTTAACTTATCCAGCCCTCAGTTTTACATCCTACAGACTCTCAAACCCACTCACTTCTTCCCCTCTCTCTGCAGCGCTGTAACCCTCTAACGAAAGCTATTATGTCTGTCTCTCCCCAGGATAGCCACCACAGCCTCCCAGTCAATTGTCCTTGCTAATTGTGGATGGTGAGCACTTACAAAAATAAAAATTGGACTAAAAAAATCTATCAACAGTTTCCCAGTGCTTTTCAGATAAAGGACACAATCACTATCATGACCAGTTTATAAGGCCCTGTGTGGCCTGCTCCCTCCTACTTCCCCAGCATGAACCCTCACTGCCATATCCTTGACCCTGGGCTCTAGCCACTCTGGCCTTTCCCTGTCCCTTGAAGCTCCATGCTCTCTTCTACCCCAGGGCCTTGGCACATTCTTCCTCTCCCATTGCTCCTCTTCCCTCCTCCCCCTCTCCCTCGGCCTTATTTACTCTTGTACATCCTTTAGAACTCAGCTTAAGCTTTCCTCCTCCATGGAAGCCTCCAGTTTGGGTCCCAATTCTCTTTTGTAAAGTCCATGAGGATTAGAGTCCACCCCTTCAGAGCACCATGACCTGCCAACTTCAAGTTCATTGCTCTTGTGGTGAAGGAGAACACAGCCTTATCAGAAATGTAGTCACATCCCAGAGGAGGGGGGCACAACTGGAATATCTAGGAGATGTGAGGGAACTATTTTAGGCAGCTCTTTCAATGCAGGGTCTGACAGGCATATGCAAGTTTCATAACACAATCACTTAGGCAAGGCAAGGGTTTTGAAAAGTCTTGAAAAGTCATTTGATGAGCCCTGTTAAGTAACCTACAGCCCTGAGAAAGGGACATTGACCCTAGTGAGAGATAGCTGGGAAATCTCCGTTTGGATAAATAGATTTTCCCAAACAATACAGCTATTTTTAACTTCAGCTTCTGGTATGCTAAGTCCTGTTATGTACAGTCAATAGAAAACTCTGTTAATGAAGACAGGGAGCTGAGTGCTTGCAAAGGGTCTGCTTCTCATCGGGGAATTTGTGAAGTATGTGTCTGGTGATTATTTGATTCACGTCTCTCTCTCTCTCTCCCTCTAGGTTGCAAACCCCATGGGAGCAGGAACTATATCTGCTTCTGGAATCACCACTGTACCCCAACACTTAATCTTGTGTGATGTCTGGCAACATATATTTGTGTAACAAATAACCAAACAACCATCAGGAAGAAGTGGACTGGTGAGATTTTGCACAGGGTGAGGTCATTAAAAGAACAATCCCAGGAGGAGGAAGAGGCGGTTTTTTAGAGGGAAGGAGAACGGCACAGAATGGAGACCACGCCACCGAGTCCACACACATCCTTCTCCGCTACAGACATACTCTCAGGGCTCAAAGTTGTTCTGCCTTCTGCCTTAGTATCTAGCTGCCTATGCGTGTTTCTTGCTCTTTCTGCCCAGGCATCTAGGCCGCCTCCACACCCCCTTCCCAGCTCACCATTCATCTATCAAAACCTTGGGTCAGTCATATACCATCCATTCCTGCAAATTAAAGTCATGCAGCCTTTCTCCCAGAAGCTTCTTCATCAGCTTTGTTTCTTGTTGTGGAATCAGAGACAGCCTCTTTCCTCTGCCTCGAGGAAGCAGAGGGTCACCCATAAACCCTCAGTGAGCCTCTGCTGCATGGATAGGCACTTCCTGAGCCAGCCTGAGGCAGAAAGAGGGCTGACGGCCCTTCTGACCATCTGCAGAGTTCTCTGCGGGCAGGAGTTCGCCCTGCAAAAGTTCTTGCAGGCAGGGTCACAGTTCCCTCTGGGGCTCCAGGGTGAGCCCAGAGTGTACTTAGGATTCCTGTGTGACAAGGACTCCCTCCTTGACCAAACTTCACTCAGGTTCCTCTGAGCCTTCTTGTCAACTGGGCCTTGTCCTTGACCACCCATGTCCTTGGCCTGCTTACTCCAGTTTTAGCAAAGTAACCTAAGTCAGGGTAGCAAGACTCTCGCCACTCTTGCTATCAGTCAATTTTCTCTTAGTGATTTTCCAGCCACCGACCCTCACATTTTGCTCACTGGCTGTAAACCCCTAGATGATTTTGGCACATTTGGAGTTCAGCTTGTTCTCTACTGAAGTCTCTCTCCCTACTGTAGCACAAATGAAATCCGTCTTGCCATTTGTAACCGGCATCCAGTGCCAAAGTTTTCCTTTACATGTGAGCTTACAGAGAGATTCCCATGAGCAAGACATCGTTGCTCCTTGTCCACATTAATATCCTCCCACGTTCCAGGGTATTGGACCCCGGGATCAGAGCCCTTCTAATTGTAAAAGACAGAAATCTAATGCAAACAAGCTGGGAAAAAAAAGGAGTTTGCTCATTGCCATTTCTAGGAAGACCACAGCACGACTACACATGGGGCTCAAACTTCACCCTCAAGAGAATGTCTCCTTTCATTTCCTTGGCTCTGCTTTCCCTTTGTTGACTTTATAGTCACACAAGTTCAAGGCTCACTTGCTCCTTTGTATTTCTAACATCACAAGAAGAGAAATGTCATCTTTCATCTCATATCCATCTTAGTCCCTCCAAAAAAAGCCTGAATGGCCCAAGTCATACATCAACCCATGGACTACCCCCTGGTCCCCCAACCAACCTGAGACCCTGAGATCTTCAGGGCAGAGATGCTCAGGGACCATTTGTAGGAATCCCCACCCAAACCAAGAGCGGGGAGGCAGGGGTTCTCAAAGACAGCGATAAAGAACAGACAGACATCCACTACCTAGCGCTACTCCAAGTGTGGTACGGGGACCAGGCAACATGTAAGAACTCATGAGAAATGCAGATTCCTAGGCTCCATTCCAGATGAACTGATTCAGTATTTCTGGGAGTGGAGCCCAGCAATCTCTGCTTTAAGAAGCCTTCCAGGGGATTCTATGCACACTAAAGTTCGAGACCCACCGTACTTTTCTACCACTTGGTCAGAAGTCACACACTGAAGAGTCGTGCTTGTACAGTGAGCCATCACTCCTGGAAACAAACAGTCTTGAAATGAGGATCATCCAGCACTTAGAAATGCCTTCCTATCATTTCTTAATCCCTAAGTGGGCCCTACTATGTGTCAATCACTGAGCTAGATTCTGCATATCCAGAAACAAACACAGAGCCACCTTAGTCATACAGAACCAGAGAGTTTCAGTCTAGAATAAGCTATATAGATGCATTATCACATTCTATTGATAAGATTATGAAACGAGACCAGCATTCTGGAGAGCAATCAGGCAATATAGACCAAGAACCATAAACATATTTGTGCCCTATTAATTCAACTTCTAGAAATAAAAATTCCTAGGAAGTGAACAGTGATGTGGATCAAAGGTTATATATAAGTCTTGGTAGCATTGTTCATCATCGGAAATAATGAAGACACTTGGAATAGCCAAGGTAATAGGAAAATAGCTAAATAAATTATGATCCATTCATGAAAAATCACATTCATGACTAGTTTTTAATAGCTTCAAAAAATGATTACCATATGATACTAAGTTTCATAGAAGTACAATATTGGCTCTGCCTCAGTTTTTATTTCCCAGACTCTTTGTATTAGTTAGCTCCTGCTGTGTAACAAATTGCCCACAAGCCTAATGCCTTAAAACAACACCACTGATCCTATCACAGTTTCTGTGTGTCAGGAAATTAAAAGTGGCTGAACAGGGTCCTCTGACTCTGGTTCCCTCACCAGGCTACAGTCATATTAAGACTCAGGTAGGGAAGGACCAGCTTCCAAGCTCACTCTGGTGGTTGCTGGCATGATTCAGCTGCTCATGGGATGTGGGCTAATGCCTCCTTCAATTTCTCATCACATAGGCCAATTCATACCATGGCAGCTTGCCTCATAAGAGCAAGCAAGAAAGACCACCAGCAAGACAGAAGTCACAGTCCTCAATAACTTAAATGTGGAAGGCACATCCCATCACTTCTGCCATATTCTATCCATTAGAAACCCATGCTGACAGGTGACTACTCTGTGACGAAATCTTGCAGGCAACGTCGCAGTCCCTTCCTGAGCTTGAGAGTGAACCCATTGTCCTCAGGAATTGTACTAGCAGATTATGCTTAGGATCCCCAGGAGCTCAGGGAGCCCCTAAGTCCAGCCCACACACAAGACGGGAGGACTACACAAGGCCATGAATGCCAGTAGACCGGGATCGCTGGGGGCCTTGTAAAGCAGCCGGCTTCACCTTCGACAGTCAGCCAGAGGCCTGCAGCCTGAAGCTCGCTTCACCTTTCCCACCACCCTTATCAAGGTCAGGGGAACAGAGAAGATTCTAAGCACCTGACGGTTTGAGCCAGACACCAAGGAGAACATGGAAGCAGCAGATGCAAACAGGGAAGAATGAAACATTTGGAAAGATCATCGTGTGTAAACACAAGAACTTCAGATGACAAACAGGAGAAAAGCACAGATGAAGCAGTCAGAGGAAAGTCAGGTCTCTCATGGGAGTTTAGCCCCAGAACCAGGGCCTCGGCCAAGGTCAGAAGTGACTTTTTCAGAAGCAAAACAGATACTTAGCCAGGTGCACAGAGCCAGAGGCTCTGTGGTGCCCCATCCAGATCCCCCTTCCCAGGAGGGGCGCTAACCCCCTTCCCCCCAACAGCACCCAGTGGGAATGGTGGCCACTAGAAGTTCAGTGCTCCATTCTGTAGGAAGTCCCTTCCCCCAGGAAGTTTCGTGTATACCCCCCCCCAGGCGGCCCACTGCCTGGCAAGGAGATGGCACCGTGCTGCCAGGGCCAGACTCCCTGGATCTCCAAACTTGCCCTGTTCTTTCCTCTTAACTACACTGCTTCCCTCCCTCCCTTTCATGCTTCCCCCCAACCACCCAAAGAATCCAAATTCCTATTTCAAGTTCTGCTTCAGGGGACTGAACGAAAATAGTGATGAAAAATACAAGACGGCAGGCACTGTCGAAAAGGCTGGTCCCCCAGGACATGTGACAAGTGCTGGAACACTGCTGCAGCTGGAAAAACCCAAATATCCAAGCAACAGGGTTTGGGATGGAGGAAGTAAAAACAGTGGCCCTGAAAGGAGTATTTGCCATGTTGGCGTTGGCATTACAAACTCAGATACTTAAAAGAGGAAGAGAATGTGGCTGCTATTAGCCTTAAGAGTCTCGAGCACTTGGTTAAGGTATTGATCCCAGGCCACCTTTGCACCATGGTCACCAAAAGCATCATGTGGACCAGGGTTCTGCTCCTTACCCCCAGATCGGTAAGAGAGAAGCATAAGCAATTAGCAATAGTCAATCTCAACACAGAAGCTTAGCACCAACACTACATGCCTTGAACAAGCCTCCTCTGGACTGTGGAAGTGAGAACAGGCTTTTAACACAGGGAGGCCTGTGTTAAAACTCAGGAACAGCTTCCTATTAGCCCTGGCGCCTTAAGCAAACACTCAACTCCTCCTTCCCAACATATTAGCTTCCTATGGCTGCTGTAACAAATTCCCACCAACTTGGACATTTAACACAACACACATATTCTCTTACCATTCTGGAGGCCACAAGTGCAGAACCAGTTACACAGAGCTAACATCAAAGTGTAGGCAGAACTTGTTCCTCTGGAGGAACCTCGTGGCCCCTTCCTCCATCTTCAAAGCTCCTCATTCTTATCTCTGCTCACATCACCTCCTCTTCTTCTGAGACAAATCTCCCTCCACTGCCCTCTCATACAGACACTTGTGATTACATTCAGGAGCAACTTGGACAATCCAGGATACTCCCCCACCTTCAAGATCCTTAACTTAATCATATCTGTGAAATCCACTCTGCCGTATAAGGTAACGTTCAGAGACTCTAGGTATTAGGACTTGGATTTTGGGGAGCCTCCCACACTCAGTTTCTGTGTAGTGGGAAAATGCCTTTCTCCTCATGGTATTGTTCTCGTCATTATAACACTCAAATAATAGGTCTTTTCCCTTCCATAAGGATCCAAATTGTCTTTAAATCCCAGCCCCACCACTGTGCAGTAAACAATGTGGCCTTACCCTAAGGGAGCTCTGGACTTTGTCTTCAGCTTCTGGAAGGTAATCCATGTTGCACCTGATAGGAGTGTCTTTGTGGAGGACAAGGATTGGCCATACTGGATCTTGGAGGGGGGCTGGCCATGCCTGATAGTCAGGGGTGAGGGATGACCACGTTCAGAGAAACAAACCAGGTGATTTTGATTGGGGGCTTTGGTCAAGCTTTATCAGTTGCCCTGGAGACTGAGTTGAACCACAGGAACAATTAATCAATCAACCACTCATGCCTATGTAATGAGGCCCCAATAAAAACTGGACACCGGAGTTTGGGTGAACACCCCCTGGTTAGCAATACTCTGTGAATATTGTCACACATTGATACCATGAGGGTAATGCACCCTGAGGACAAGAGATACTTCCCATTTGAAACCTCTCCACACTGTGCCCTATGCCTCTCTTCTTTGGGTTGATTCATCTGTATCCATTCATTGTAATAAATTGTAACTATGAGTATACTAGCTTGCAGTGAGTTCTGTGAGTCCTTCAAGCTAATGATCAAACCTGCAGATGGTTTGAGAAGGGGAACCGCTCCCTTTCATTTTGTAGTTGCCCAAAACTCCTTATATCTGGTGTCAAAAATGAGGGACATCTTGCATGGAAACTGTTCCCTTAACCTTGATGTGGAGAACAAAGGCAAAAGAAAAAAATTAAACCTCTTTACAACTTACAGCCCACTAACAGGTCCTTGAGAAAGGCAGAGGCAGAGTGACCTTCCTCTAGGAACTCAACTGCCTCGATGTTAATACTTTGTTAAGGGCAAAGGCAATGTTAGCCTAACATTAATGGCAAAAGCAAAAGACAACCTTAGCTTAACATTAGCCCAACCCCCAGGATCCCATGTCTCCTTTAACATACAAAAATTCCTTTGGAAACTTCCTTTATCTCTACCCCCCAAAATACATATTAGCAATCATCCTCCAAGCATATGGCCCACTGATATACACCTGATGAGGGAACGGAGGGCAAGTTGAGGACAGGGCAGAAATTGACATCCTGCAACACCCCCCCCCCCACCATGGGATGTACGTGACATTCCTCAGGCACTCCTGGCTGCCCTAAAGGACAAAGAAATAGTTAACCTATAGATACCACAATCCTGCAAGACTTGAGTCTCCCTCAGTTTACAAATGTCTTAGCAGTTTACAAGAATGAAGCATTTCTATCAATAACCTAGCTTCCAGAAGGGAATGTAAATACAATTAAATGTTCTTATAATCTGCAGCCTCCAGGAAGTTCCCAACCATCTTAATGTTAATGCCTTACTAGAGGGAAAAACAACCTTAACTTGACAATGGCAAGGCCTCCCGCACCCTGTGAATCTTCTTTAACATACGAAAGTATTTTCTCAACCTCCTTTTTTCCTTACCTCCCCAAACCCCATGGTATATAATCAGCCACCCCTCACAACCCCAGGGCCGCAGCTCTTTCTGCCCATGGGTCCTGTCCCCATGCTTTAATAAACCACCAATTTTGCACCAAAGATGCCTCAAGAATCCTTTCTCGGGTGTCGGCTCCAAACTCCACCCCACTGAACCTCACCTATGTCCCACAACCTCATCACACCTAAAGGGTCTCATGACTAAGGGTTTACTAGAGAGTAGTAAATGACCTTTTCCTAACAACAGCTAGCCCTTCAAGGTCCTGGAAACCTTGCTTCCAAATTCCTTAGAGATTTACGCTATCCCTAATCCTCTCCCAACTTTAAAGTATATAATCAGTCACCCCTCACAACCCCAGTGCAGCTCTTTCCGCCCATGAGTCCTGCCCTGTTTTTTTTTTTTTGGTTTTTTTTTTTTTATCTTTAAAAATATTTTATTAGAGAACACGAGTGATGGGGAGGGGCAAAGGGAGAAGCTCAGCAGGGAGCCCAACTCGGGGCTCA
>NC_048221.1:45545171-45675120 GCF_002007445.2 Ailuropoda melanoleuca | reverse complement strand
CACCCCACCCCACCCCACCCCGCCCTGGAAATGCTGGAGATGCCCATTCTCTAAGTCTTGGGTAGAGACCATGAGTTTCTAACAAGTCCCCGCAGGTGCCGCGCGGCTGTTTTAGGAACCGCACTGTGAGAAGGAGCTTTCCCACCAAGACAGCGTTTTCCAGCTGTATTCCAGAGCGCCGGGCAGCTACCAGGTGGCAGGAGTCCTTGGAAGGGTACAGCAGGAAGCAGCCTGGATGAGCTGCATTTGCAAATGTTATTAAATCCATCCCGAGGGAAGCCTTGAAATGCAGGCTGTGGCGCCCTTTCCCCCCAGCGAAGTCCCAGGCAGTGCAGTATTCAAACTGTGATCCTCTGACCACTAGCCTCGACAGCCTTCCCCGCCCTCGGCCCAGCGCCTGTTGAAAGGCAGATTGTGACTCAGGGCCATCGGGGATGGTTTAGCAGTCGCACGAGGGTTTGTGTTTGTGTTTTTTTTAGATATATAGAAGGATTTATTGTGAAGGATTGGCCTCACCTGAGTACGGAGGCTAAATTCTCCCCGGCTCCCAATCTGCCGTCTGCAAGCTGGACGCCCAGGAAAGCCGCTGGTACAGTTTCAAGTTCAAGCCCAAAGCCTGAGAACGAGGGGAGCCAGTGAGGGAGCTCCCAGTCAGAGTCCTGAGAGCCAGAAGTCCCGGTGTCTGAGGGCAGGAAGACATGGACGTCCCAGCTCGGCAGAGAACAGATTGCCCCTTCCTCTGCCTTTCTGTTCTGTTCAGGCCTTCAACAGACCGGAGGTCTGCCCACCAGGGTAGGGCCATCTTGTTTGCTCAGCCGCCTCCCAGGCACGGAGGTGGCCGTGAGAGCCAGTGAGTGGCCCGCCATGCCTCCGCGAGGGCGACCGCCAGAGCCCCAGCCTGCTCAGCCATCTTAGATTGAACGGGGGATTCTCACTGAAATGTTGGAACCACTGCCCCACCCCAAGGGCTGCAGGGTTGCCGCAGAACGTAATTAGGTCTGTAATGAATATTCTGTGAATCCTCTCCGAACCAGGGCTCACAGCCACACGCGCAGCCCATCTGAGGGTGAGGGAGGAAGAAAGGGAAGGATATCCCCACAAACCCCTGTGAAATGGGTATAACTAGCCCCATTTTACAGATGACTAAACTGGGATTCAGAGAGGTTTAATAACCCACCCAGCTAATAAGGAGCAGAGTCCAGATTTAAACCTACAATGACGACTCAATATACCGCCTCCTGTCTCCCAAATTGGACAACGGAAACCGAAGGCAGGACAATAACTGGAATGGAGGGCTCAACAGGACCCAGAAGTGTCTACCATCCAGAGTACAAGTTCAAGGGGAGAAACTGTGAGGAAGGAGAGCCTAAGGAAGCCGTCATCTGGGAAACTCCCCATTGTGCAATGCACTGTGGGTGCCCAAGTTGCACCTAGAACTACTGGGTATCTACCCAAATTCACAGCAAGCCGAAAGCAACCTCACAACATGACAATTAAACCACCCACCGAATGCCCAGAAGACTTGGTGCACTTCCCATAGAGGAGGTCTACATTTTCCCTTTTCTTACCTACCCCTTGTTCTGAAACATCACCATCTAACAGGGCAGCTTGTGGTATTTACCTAGTCTCACGCTCAGAAACCGAGACCCCAAGACACATGACATTGCAAGTCTTCACTGAATAATCTATACGAAAGAGTTTGCTCTCGGAAGGGAGACCCCATAGAGACACCCGATGCCATCATTGTCATCGTCACTTACTCATGTTTCAATTAGGAGCACACACCAAGAGTTCGATACAAGATTCCAAAAGACCATGAAATTACATTTTTGCACGCTGAGTTTAAAACATGCCAACACTGTTTATTTCTGTGCCGCTGGTTGTTAAAACTATTTTTTTTTTAAAGTTACCGCTAGAAAAAGTGAAGCAAGAGTGGCCTCTTGTGGAAGTGACGACACCTACAACAACTTGTCGGGCTGGAACAGCACAGGGTCTTTTGAAGCCCGCTGGAGGGAAATGGCCTGTTTTCCGGGTGGTTTTTGAAAGGGCGTGCCTAAAACCTGAGGCCACGCCCAGCAGCATTTCCTCCAGGCCATGAAAAGTTGCATCCCTCCCTCCTGTCCACCGCCGGCCTCCCCACTCCACGCTCCGCAATCACCCAGGTACGTCTCTAGCAGGTGTTCAAGAAACATGCTCTGAGATCCAGGGTTCGACTAGTTTTACCGGCATTGTGTGGTGCAGACCACTGTTTTCTTCAAATATCACTTTCGGGGCGTGGGGGGGGGGTGGTGCATACAACTTAAAGACCTTCCCTCCTGGACTCCAATCCAAAACGGCCTGCCAACCCACTGACAAGCCCTCATCTGGGTTTGTGTCCATGGAAGGAAAAGAAAGACTAAGGCTAGCATAGGTCGAACCAAACTAAAAGGGTTGAGGGGGGCCCAAAATCCTTGGTAGATTTCTCCACTAGATGCATATGATTTTATTTTTCTCTGTTTTGCCCAACATTTTGCCACTTTTCACACGGTAGCAGAACAAACTGAATTATGACTTCTTTTTCACAATTTGGGAGACCAGTTTCACATACGATGTTAAAATTCATGTATTACAAAACTTAATAAGCACACTGAAGAGCATCTAAAACATAGGGACCATATAAAGAATAAAAATAAACAGCCAGCCAGCTAACAATGAACCCAAGATAAAAATGGACGTTGCCAGCAGCCCTGTGTGCCTCTTCACCAACATATCCTCGTCACACTCATGGATGGCATGACCCCTCTGCTAACTTCCACGATCATCATTTCTTTTTTTTTCTTTGTAATTTTCCACATGTGTTTACACACCTAAGCAATAAATTCAGCTTGGGTTGCTTTTGACCTGTAAGTAAATGGACATTGTGCATTGCATCTCTGCTCTATGATCTCCCAACATAACAGATCACTACTTTTGATGCACGTTTGGGTAACCTTTCCGTTTTTTGCTTTGGCAAACCATGCTGCTATGAACCATCTCAGTAAGTGTCACCAGGTTCTCACATGCAGGGAATCCTCTAGACTCGATGCCAGCAAACATTTTCTCTTTGTCAGAGAGTGAATATTCGGGGTTTTGCGAAGCAGATGGTCTCTCACAACTATTCAACTGTCATTGTATAGGAAAAACGTGTGTGACCAAATGGAAACAAATGAGCCTGAATGTGCTCTAATAAAACTTTATTTAACCATACGAAACCAGACAAAAACCGGTGGCAGCTCGGATTTGGACCATGGTCCAATAGTTTGTTGACTCCTGTTAAAGATGACTTCCTTAGGCGTGAACTTGCCAGGGCCACCCCATGGCACAACTCCATGGCAGCCCCACGAGGTGCGGTGCACAGCCCGGCACCACCAGAAGCTCGGCCACAGTGGGTGTTCCAATCAACTCTGCTGGGTAACACCAAGCTCTGCCCCCAAGCAAGTTTGTATTCCCACGAGCAGTGTGGCAGTGTCCCCATCACTCACATCCTTACCAGCACCTGGTATCCTTAATTTCTGCCAAACCTCTGGGTGTGCAATAATTTTGCGTTGCAGTTCGCTGAAACATAGCTGAGTCTTGAGTTCATGTATTTCTGACAGAATAACTGCTTTCTGTTAAATTGAAGAGAAGACATTTCTCCTTGGGCCCTTAAGTGGCAGAAGCACATGGTTTTGTATCATCCTCTTGACCCTTCCCCCAAATCCACGCTTATCCGCTGCTGAGGCAACTGTTTGGGTCACTCAAATCATGCCTTTGAACTTGAAAAGATCCTCCTACTAATAAAAGACAGGCAACCAAGACTACAGACCATATTAAAACCCGAAAAATAAAAACCCTACTAATGAAGGAAGCAGTGAGTGGCTATCTCCATGATTCTTGGGGGCCCTTAGTTCTTGTAAAGCAGAGCCGGTTGGAGGAGGTGAGAAGTTCAGGGTCCCCATTCTTTCCCATACTTAACTGGGGCTACAAGTTTGCAGGGTTTGGTCTGGTTTTTTTCATCTGTTTTATAAATTCAGCCACTACATAATATTTTATTTGAAGAATTTTATAAGCTCTTTAAAAAGGCTACAAACCAGACTGATGAATCACAAACCTGTACCCCTGAAACAAATACATAATATGTTAATAACTAAAAATTAAATTAAAATTTTAAAATTTTAAAAATTAAAAAAAAATTTTAAAAGGCTACAAACCACTATTCAATGTTTATCAACTTACAGAGAGCCAACACAAAAACTGCCCCACATGGAACCTATATGATACGGCCAGAGGCTCATATCCTGGGTTCCGATTCTGACTCTACTGCTTACTGGGAGGGTGACGCTGGGCTGATGCTACACTTCTCTGAATCTGTTTCCTCACGTGCAAAATGGGAGTAATGACTAAAACTCCCACCTCAGCTTTCCAAGTGTTAACTGAGATAATGACTGGGAAAAGCTTGCTATGGTACAGGCATGAAATTCAAGAAATGAACACTAGCTATGGCAATCTTAGTTTTTAAAAAATGTAATCAGGAATATAGTGGAATGTCCCTTCTCCAATTCTCCATAAACTCTTCAGGCTCAGAACCACTTGTCTTCTAGTGAAGAAGTAGGTTTCCTGTGGCTAGACAATGAGAGGCCAAGTACCCAATTTCTTTCTTTGCTTTCACTGCCAGGAAGCTGAGGATCTATAACCAGAGGGTTGAGGGTTTATGTCAGGGAAGGGGTATACAAATGTGAGACACAAAATATATACAGATTAATATAAGTATAAATACAAAGAGTAATCAAAACATATATAACCAATAAGTGTAGGAAAAGAGGTAAATCGGGTAATTTTCATTAAACCATTATAATTCATATGGAATGTTATTGTATTTGTCAGCTTTTTAATATTTGTGATTTGTTGTGATTTTTTTCTCATCCTACATACATATTTACTTTTGCATTTCTAATTTTATGTTCATAATTCTGTATTTTTTTTTTTTTGTAAAGACATCCCTCCAAAACCCGGATCACCCTCCTGTAAAACATAGAAAAGTTCCCTTGTACTGGAAGATACTCCAAGGGGAAAGCTTTAAGCAGGATTCTCAAACAGTGGTCCCCAGATTGGCAGTAATCAGGCTCACCCATTTTTGATGGCTGAGTAATATTCGTGTGTGTGTGTGTGTGTGTGTGTGTACCACATCTTCTTTATCCATTCATCTGTTGATGGACATCTGGGCTCTTCCCACAGTTTGGCTATTGCGGACATTGCTGCTATAAACTTTGGGGTGCAGGTGCTCCTTCAGATCACTACATTTGTATCTTTGGGGTAAATCCCTAGGAGTGCAATTGCTGGGTTGTAGGGCAGCTCTATATTCAACTTTTTGAGGAGCCTCCATACTGTTTTCCAGAGTGGCTGTACCAGCTTACATTCCCACCAGCAGTGTGGGAGGGTTCCCCTTTCTCTGCATCCTCACCAACATCTTGCCATTTGTGACGACATGGATGGAACTAGAGGGTATTACGCTAAGCAAAATAAGTCAATCAGAGAAAGACAAGTATCATTTGATCTGACTCATACATGGGATTTTAGAAACAATACAGAGGATCATAGGGGAAGGGAAGGAAAAATAAAACAAGACAAAATCAGAGAAGGAGTCAAACCGTAAGAGACTCTTAATCATAGGAACAAACTGAGGGTTGCTGTAAGGGAGGGTGGTGGGGGAAGGGGTAACTGGGTGTTGGGCATTAAGGAGGGCATGTGATGGGGCACCCAGGTGGCTCAGTCGGTTAAGCCTCTGCCTTGGCTCAGGTCATGATCCCATGGTCCTGGGATCGAGCCCTGAGTCGGCTCTCTGCTCAGCGTGGAGCCTGCTTCTCCCTCTCCCGCCCCCCCCCCCACTCATGCTCTCTCTCGCTATCTTTCTGTCTTTCTCTCAAATAAATAAAATTTTTAAAAAAAAAAGGAGGGCATGTGATATAATGAGCACTGGGTGTTATATAAGACTGATGAATCACTTAGCTCTACCTCTGAAACTAATAATACACTATATGCTAATTGAATTTAAGTTTTAAAAAAAAATGCCTGCCCCCCCAAAAAATCAGGCTCACCCAGGAACTGATTAGCCATGCAGATTCTCAGACCCTGCCCCAGACCTACTAAGTCAGAAGCACTGGGGCAGCGCCCAGCCATCAGGGTTTCTGCAAACACTCCAAGTGACTCCAAGGAACTCTGAAGTCTGACAACTGCTGTCTTTAAAGGAATTTCCAAATCCTCACCACACACAACATAGAAGCACGCGTGTGTACTTTCACCAAAATGGCCCGGCTTGAGGCTTGACCTGTGACCGGCCGGCTCTCAGCCCCCAGGATCCCTCTCCAACGTGATGGGAGGGCCTGCCTCTCACAGACCCAGAATCTCAGAGCTCTGTGCGCACAGCCCTGGCATGTAGAAACCTCTGGAGCACCAAAGGGTCCGTGGGAAATATTCCTCAGGAAACAAGCTGCCTCTTGCCTTCCTGGCTTGTTGGCAGCAGGGCCTCGATCAGAGGCTCAAGTGCCTCCTTCTGTTCCTGTAAGCAAACACAGCAAAACTTCGTGCTACCGCACTCCATGCTAGGATGCAGACGGCAGAGGGCTCGCGGGTTAATGAACACGTTTATCAGGACTGAAAAATGAAATCAGACTTTTCCCGTCAGCAAATAAGCCTGCTAGGGCCAAATAGCTTGAAAACAAGGACTGGCTTAGCCAATTAGGTTACATGGTGGTTATTTCCTCCGAACTGTGTTAAGACTACAGCTCCAGGGGTTTGATGTAAATATATTTAAGGGAGGTGACAAGATGGAGGCATTTATATTTTAAATGTATTATCGCGATATGTCAAAGTTAATACTGATTTTCTAGCACTTTTGAGTATTTCAGGTTCTGTAAGATGCCTCTACATTTAAAAATAGCAGGTACATGGGAACGCACGCTGGTGCAGCCACTCTGGAAAATAGTATGGAGGGTCCTCAAAAAGTTAAAAATAGAGCTACAGTATGACCCAGCAATTGCACTACTAGAGATTTACCCCAAAGATACAGATGTAGTGATCCGAAGGGGCACCTGCACCCCAATGTGTATAGCAGCAATGTCCACAAGGGCCAAACTGTGGAGGGAGCCCGGATGTCCATCGACAGATGAATGGATAAAGAAGATGTGGCCTATATATTCAATGGAATACTACTCAACCATCAGAAAAACTGAAATCTTGCCATTCGCAACAACATGGATAGAACTAGAGGGTATAATGCTAAGCAAAATAAGTCAATCAGAGAAAGACAATTATCATATGATCTCACTGGTATGTGGAATTTAAGAAACAAAATAGAGGACCATAGGGGAAGAAAGGAAAAAATGAAACAAGACAAAACCAGAGAGGGAGACAAACCATAAGAAACTCTTAATCATAGGAAACAAACTGAGGGTTGCTGGAGGGGAGGGGGGTGGGGGGATGGGGTAACTAGGGGATGGACACTAAGAGGGCACGTGCTATACTGAGCACTGGGTGTTGTATGCAACTGATGAACCACTGACCTCTACCTCTGAAACTAATATTATCTGTTAATTGATATTAATTTTAAAAAACTAAAAAACAACAACCAAAAAAGGTAACATACTATTTTTAAAAAGGAGAAGAGAAAAAGCACAGCCGTGCATTTCCCTGATTAAACTGACATGAAGATGGTAGCTGCTGGCAGCTAACCGGCTCTGACAAAACGTAGCTTGTCCTGCTCTCACAAGAACCTGCGAGTTAAGGTGCTAGTGTCCGGCTTTACAAATGAGGAAACAGTGTGAGACCCTGATCCAAGCTGCTGATCCAGGACAAGCCTGGGGTTCCAGCCCAGGCCTCTTGGTGCCAGTCCACATTCTTATCCCTCCTCAGGGTCCCTGTGTAAAAATCCTACAGCTTATCCTGGGAGTCAAATCCAACTTGACCCTAATTATAGGAAACGCACACACACAGCTATGTGCCGGGGCCATTCAAAGCACACTACACAGCTTAACCCACCCAATCCACCTTTTGTGTATGGACTGCTGCTGTCAGTGCATATAATAGACGGGGAAACTGAGGCCCCACGAGATTATTTACCTTGTATAACTTGGCGCAAGGCTCATCGGTAGAGGTAGGACTGTACCTTACACAGCGTGGGTCCTGAGTCCCACTCTCAGCCCTGGCGCTCCCCTGCAAAGTCAGGAGAGGATGCTCCAGGACGCTTGCCACGGCCCTCTCAAGGCTCTTCAGCTGCCTCCTTGGCATTGGGGCCCTGCCTAGCCTTGTCAAGAGGGTTATAAACCCATGAGACTTCATAGACACAACTACCACCGACCCTTACAAAGCAGCGGGGTGCTTTTTTCTTTTTTTTTTAAGTAGGCTCCACACCCAGCATGGAGCCCAGTGGGGGACTTGAACTCACAACCCCGAGATCAAGACCTGAGCTGAGATCAAGGGTCAGACCCTTCACCAACTGAGCCATGCAGATGCCCCCAGCCAGTGTGCTTCACGACCAGCAAGGTACTTCTGATCCCAGGGCTCCCTTCCTCTCCTTGCCGCAATTCAGTTTTTTAAAAGCCCCGTCAGAATTGCCTAGAACACAGGGGTGGGACACCAAGGTGTCACAGGGGCAGAATCAGCCATCTCCTTCCAGACCTCATCACAACTCAGGTAGCAGTAGGGAGGGAGGCCATCCCGCTGAAACCCTCCTGGCTCATGCCTCCCCCAGACCATGCACCCCACGCTTACCCCATGAGCCATTACCCCCACCTTAGCCTCCAAGAGGTCAGGAGAAATGAATCACCTTGCTTAAGATAATGGAGAATGGGTTCCAGAACCTAGAGAGACTCAGATAAAAGGCAACAAGAACTGGGAATGAGTTGGTACCTGGGATAAAGGAAGTAGTTGCAGAGAGGAGGGGAGGGACAGGATGAAAATCGTTACATGTGGCTTTAAGCCACATGGCAAGGACAGTTCAACGGAAGGTGTGATGGACAAAAATGGAGCAGTATTACTCAGGGCTCAGCTATGAAACACATATACACACACAAAATAAAGTTTTTATTTGTCTAGTTTTATAGTTTCCCTTAAAGGGTTTTCCCCCTTTTTTGTCCTGCATGTAATGTATATGTGTGAGTATATAAAGAAGAAAGAAAATGACAATTCAAAAAAAAAAAATCTTTTAATAAAAATTACTCATAAAAATCCTAATAAATTTCAAAGAACAAGATATTTCTTAGTACATTTATAAAAGAACATTTGGTCCTTTTACAAAAAAGCTCCCTCTTAATTTAAATACATTTCTTATTTACAGATTAAACATAAAATATCATCTATAGTTGCAAAGCATATTGCACATTACAGAGAGAGAAGCATGTATATATCTCAACAGGTTTTCCCAGAGTTTCCAACTCCAGATTTTTTTTGTAAAAACAGATTTACCTTTCTTGTGCATAATAAATAAAAATGCAGCTTGTGTTTTGCTATTTAAAACTAAAACAAAATACCTTTTAAAAATATTATTTCTCTGCCTCTCAGAAAGAGGGAAAGGGATATGAATCAGGAAGGTCCACAGGTACATTGTTCCGGGTTCACATCCAAACTCCAGCAGGAACAGAACCCTGAGCCCTGCAAAACCTGGGGACACACAGCCCAGCCAGCCCACCTTCCCTCTTTCACAAGGGTCTCTGCCCTGCAGGGAAGAGGCACTAGAGACAGAGCTGGATGTCTGGGTATGGAAAAGGAAAGACCAAGATTTTCTTCAAAAGTCCCTGCTCAGGTACTCTAGTTAGAGCAATCATTCAGCCCTACCTTTTCACCAGCATTAAATTTGAAAGCATCAAGAGAAAGACCTCTGGAGCCCTCCAGAGAGAAGAAAAGGACGTCTGATGTTCAGTCCACAAGATCTGAAGCAAAGGATCACAGTTTGCAATCATTCGGTGAACTGAGCTAAGGAAATAGCTAAGAGGGTACTTTTCTTTGGTGGGGGAGGGGAGGGAAGGAGGGGGAGCCACGTTCAGGCCCTTGGATTGCACACAGAGCCTCCTCTAAAATTCACCTGCACAGACACCACCCTGATGCAGAAACACACAATGACTTTAGTGACATGTGCGTGCCCCCTGATCCGGGACAACCTGGGAACCTGGGATTTGGAGGCACAGACAGAATTCGGGTACAAGAGCTGGAACAAACTGGAGGAAAAGATGTGAACATTGGAAGCTGGTTCTTCACAAAGGCCAGCACAGCTGGAAGCCAGCCAACACTTCGTCTGTCACCTCCTAATCCGGAAATGAGTTCCTCGGTCACATCACTGAAAGCAGCTAAGTCTGCCCTGTACGGACTGAGAACTCTGTGGTAGGAGATTTAGATGGCCCAGCCTAACTACAGGGCAGCTTTCTACGAGAGTTTTGCAAAACCGTATTCCTCGTGTTGACCAAAGCCGACTCCAGACGCTAGCTACACAGGGGAACTTGAGGACAGTGCAGGCTCACGGCTATTCCAAAGGATGACCTCTGTTCAGAATCAGGCCAGGCCTGGGGCACAGCACTGAGCGAGGGAATCTCTTAGACACTCCCCTCCCTGGCCCTTCCCTATCTGATACCCTGCAACACAGAATGGAAGAAAACAGCAAAAGCCCTGCAAAATATAACAGTTATATTTTGACATCCTGATTTCCAAAAAGAAAACAAGGTTTGAACTTGGCTCAAAGAACCTTCGTTTCAGGACTGGCACTAGACAGTATTCTGCCTCCAGCCCCATAGATCACGGGCAGCATCAAACTTTAGACCGGCTGGTCTGGAAGCTCAACCACCAGGATCCGTCTGTAGTGACACCCTCACCCTCCGTCTCGCCAACAGGTACAAGTCAGTGCCCAGAAGTCAAGGGGGTTTTAGACTTCACACAAAACACATATCATGGCAGCCGGTGGCCCCTGGCGTGCGTCAGTGGCCCTGAGGCACAGGTCCCTTTCCTGAGCACAAGGGGGATGGAATGGCAGAGCGGGACACAGGTTAAGAGCCTGGAAGAGAGGGTGGTGTTGCAATGCTACACATCGATGTTGTCCCAGAAGCTGGAGACGGCACCCAGCAGGGCCACGAGAGACAGAACTGATGCCCAGCGGACAGACTTTCTTCTTCCCTGATGTGCCCCATCCCCCCAGACAGGACATTTATAGTCCTGCCTCGGTTTGCGTGGAGTAAAGGTAGGGGGACGCCGTGCCTGGGTGTACCTGCATATGTCGAATGAACATTTTTATTTTACTGAGTCAACGAAAACACCTAAAATATATAGTGTTCTCAAAGAAAATGTTCTATTCAGGAGATGAGACAAGGTCGATTAAGAGAATGCTTCCGAAATGAAGAGAAAAGGTAAAACAGAAGCTTTTGATTTTGTTTACTTTACAACAATCTGCATAGTAAATACTTAAAAGACAGAGGTCATGCATTTATTACTGAAAATCCCTTTTGCAAAAATCTCCAAGAACTTAATTCTGTATCTATTAAAAAAAAAAAAAAACAGTAACACTGAAATTTCAAGAAGGAAAATTTCTCCCTTTGATTGGTATATGGAATGGCTCAGACCACACTTCTGGTTTTAAAAAAATGAACAGGAAATCATTTGAAGCGTGCAAGCAGACAGGTGAGCAACATGACAGGTAAGGTTGGAGGTTCTTAAGAGACTGTACCCTTTGTACCAGGATGCATCTCAACCTCAGATGCTATACGGAAGCCAGGCTGAGGGTTCGAATCCACCTCTGCTCTGTAGGAGCATTTAGCCTAAGTTCAAAGAGAGATGCTTCTATTCTGGCTAAGGAAAGAATAACAAAGAAAGAAGGCAATGTAGCACAACTTCCTCCTAAAGTAGGTTTGCTTAAAACATCAGGCTGAAAGGCAAGGACTGGCCAAGAATTTTCCAGACTCTTACTAATACTCATGCCTTCCCCTTTTTCACTGTGGTCCCACCCCGTGACAATACAAAACAAGGCTGCTAAAACCAGAGCAGCCGTTGTGACAACCAGTGGCCCCAACCAAAATCCTGTAAGGCACTAAGCTAGAGCCCGTAGTACAGAGAAACGGCTCAGGGATGCCAGAGAGTCATCTGATCGTTTCTTTCTCCCTGACTGAGCTAATTGGCACTAGACACAGAAAACAAAAACAAAACAAAATTCTAACCCCAAAACGGTCAGAATTGAGAATCCTTGGTTAGTAAATATGAGATAGATGGAAGCTCAGACATTCTTAGGTATTTTTCTCTCCCTAAAAGGCACCTGGTCCTGGAACTATGGGAGTTCTTCAGGTAAGTTCAAATTAAATGTAATATACCGTCCCAAAGATCTAGCTGTGTGACAACTTAAGAGACTGCCTTTTGAAATTCAGATAAAAGTTATTCATAAGCAATTAACTTGTAACACTGTGAAGATTATGTGGGGTGCAAATGAAAAACTGAATGATTTTCCTCCCTGTAATCCAAAATTGTGGGTGGAAGCAGAGCCAATTATCTAATGAGAGAGAGAAAGGATAACAAAATGCAATAAATAGGGATGAACTTCAGGCCCTTTGCACGGAAATTTCGTTCACAGTCCTCTAACAGAGAGGTAGCAATACTGCAGTCACGGCAAATGCCAGAGACAGGAACGCACTTGTTGGATTCCAAAGTGGGAAGCTGTGAAGCTCCATCCAAAGATGGCCCATCCACACTGTGCTTACAAAATCAGCATGTCCCAAGAAGCCAACTCCTACGTACCTTCTGACTTCAAATTATACCCTTAAGAAAAACGGGGCATTTTATTGAACAGAAGAGAAACACCAACGTATGCAAGAATCTGCTAGATGTGTGTGAGGAGCTGGAAAGAAATCCCTACACCATCACAGACCGCCAGACTTCCACCCTCTTCCGCTTCAGACCGGATCTCTGCACAGCGTGGGTCTGGCTGCTTCCATCCGGGTTCAGATGAGGCCCCACGGAGCAGAGCAGATCAAATCAAGCCAACCATCTGGTCAATCTGCCGCATGTAGATGCTCTTTAAGGGCAGGGAGTATCTCCGCTCGTCAGGAACACGATTGCACTAGAAAGGAAACAACAAAGAGGAAATATGTAAACTTTGAATTAAAAATCCAAGTACTGATTGCTCAGAGAATAAACGGGTTTCTCCACCTGGGCACAGCTGACACGTGGGGCCCTCCCGCGTACTGCAGGATGCTTACCAGCATCCCTGGTCTCTCCCGCTAGATGCCCCTCACCCCTAACCCCAAGTCATGACAACCCAGACTGTCTCCAGACATTGCTCACTGTTCTTTGAGGAGCAAACCACCCCCAGCTGAGGACGACTAACATAATTTAATACCTTCACTTCACAGGTGGAGAAATGGGAGACCAAGGAGGCTAAAAGACACCCACCCAAGGGCAGAGTGACCATGAGAAGCTCATTCCTTGCGTCCTTAACTTAATCCACCCAGAATTTCAGAAAACACCTTAGCTATTTGGAAATACAGCTGGCCTTTGAACAATACAGGGTTTGGAGCACTGACCCCAGTGCAGCTGAAAACCCACATGTAACCTTTGACTCCCTAAAAACTATTGATGGCCTGCGGCTGACCGGAAGCCCTGCTGGTAACATCAGCAGACGCTAAACTTTGTATTTTGTATGCTGTGTGTATTACACACGATAGTCTCACAATACAGGCAGCTAGAGAAAAGAAAATGCTATTAAGAAAGTCGTAAGGAAGAGAAAATACATTGACAGGACTGCAATGTACTTGTCAAAAACATCCGCACGCAGTTCGGACCTGCATTGTTCAAGTGTCAACTGTACTGTGGCTTTTCCCAGCCACAGCTAAAACCTAAGTGCTTGACAGAGCTTTCTTGTTTGTTTGTTAAGGAAAAGCCCCTTTCCGTCCTCAGAGACGCGAATTTGAGAACCAAACATGTTTATCTGCCGACAGTTTCCACATACATTCATGACACACTCGCCTAGGAAGAAGCACGTTCCCACCGCTCTGTGCCACCACCGAACTCACTACCCCCCTCCCCCGCTCTGCATCCCCTGATATCAAGGCCGCAGGTCCTTCAGCTCATCCCAGCCGCTCCCCAGCCGCGCACCTGCAGGTGCCGTCCCTGCTGCCCGAACAGCCCTTCCTGCGAAGCATCCCTCATGGATCTTCTGAAAGGAGACCTGGCCCATATTTCCCCCAGCAGACTCACTCCTCCGACTCCTCCCTCCTCTGTGTTTCAGCAGCACTTCCTGCAGCGCCTTACTGACAAACACCGGGGAGGAGCCGGTCTCCCCACGAGCCCCCTCTGACAGACCCACATCGCCAGAGCCAGGCACAGGATCAGGTCTAAGACGAGTGTCTCCTTCCAGTCCACCTCCTGGCTCCAACGTGCGACCAGAAGCTCTCTGTGCCTCCCTTTCTCCACGTGTAAAATGGGAGGCCAACGGCACCTACCCTCGAGGGGCCGCAGTGAGACGTTAACAGGCAAGACCAGCTGGAAAAGGGGCCTGGGCTACGGGAGGCATTATACACGAATGCTGACTGTTGTTACTATTTCCCTCCCCCCCAACTCTCCTTCTCTTTCCTTCTCAATTAGGCTGTGTTTGCCTAATTTACACTCCATGGCCTTCTGGAGGTTTGGGGGACCAATCTCTGCTGTGGTCTGTCAACGTAGTTCACAGACTGACAGTAAAGACCTTCAATAAGACACTGAAGGCCAAGTTCAGAAGCAGAGCCTGGACCAAGGGATGTCCCCTAACCAAGGCAGTTTGGAAGTAGGTGGCAGGCATCTTGACAAAAGAGGCTTTTTCTGAGCAGAGACACGGCATTCAGTACATGGTGGGATAACCCAGCTTGATATTTCAACTGATATGGGGTCTCCTTCCCCACTCTCACTTCCAAACCATTCTGTCTGACTCAAATCAGTACCACTACCTAGGACTCCTACCAGAAACTGCAGCACTTGTTTCCAAACCTTTTCCCATGTTCATCAGGACGGTGGAGGCATGCTAAATGAAACCCTGCTTTAAAAGAAACTGAGTTCTTCTGCACTTCCAAGAGCATTACATTAAAAATCACAATGACTCATGACTGCTCCTTCCCCCTCTCTGCTGGTGGGTGATTTGGCTGATCTCTTCCATTTGTCCTTCCAGATCCACTCTCTGCCCTTCCCCATTCTGCTCTGGCCCCAGAGGCCAACCTGATAGATTATACCAAAAGTCCCTGTGGCCTCTGACGTCTGGTGAGCATTGCCAATGAGAAGCTCCCGCAGAGGAAAAGGCAGAAGGATGGTCACGCATTCACTCTGCTGGCTCCCTTCCTGCAAGGTCGCTGGAGCCAGCTCGGAACAAGGCTTCTGCCAGGAGCCCCCTGCCCCAGCACGCCTCTCCCCACCCAGGTTCCGGGGACTACGAGCCCCTGCAGCTAGGATGGACAGCAGCGCCACTCCCGGTGGTCCCCACTGTCAACGGTCTTTTGTGAAACTCTTCCCCAGTGACCCAGTCTATGTGTGCCACCAATTTTCTGTCAGGGACTCTGGATGACAAGTTTGTATTATTTTCTCCTCCTCCACATGCCAACCACCCCTGGAGAAAGCAACTTACGTTGGAGCTGGAGTTGATGACTTTTAAGTCAGGTGATTTAGGCCTGTGCACAGACTTCCCCTCTTGGTCCTGCCCTCCCTCTTCAGAAAAGAATTCCTTCCAGGGTGATTCCCGAAGATGTTTATCCACAGATACAATGTGTCCCTCAGTTGTAAACATGTATTTGGTTCCGGATTTGTGGACTGGATTCTCCTCATCAAATAGCTAGTGGGAAAGGAAAAAGAAAGAAAACAAAAAAGATACAACTGATAATTGTAGCACATTTGGAACAAACTCAGTCGAGTGTGTCCCAGACTATACAGAGAGCAGAATTTGCAGGGTCCTCGGGCTTTTCAGTGACAAATGGGTGAAAAGGTGGCTCCCAACTCTGGATGCAAACCAGAATCACCAGTTTTATTTAAACCCAAATGCCTTAATTTCCCCCATTCCATCCCACCCTGCTCAGACCCAAAGATTCAGAAATCCCAGGGCTGAGACCCAAACTTGCATAGTCTATAAAAGCTCTCTGGATGACCCCATCCGCTCCACTGAGAGTTGTGGCACTAGAATTCTAGAACTACCCCCACCTCACATACACCTAGGCCCTCAACTGGAAAATGCCAGAAAAGAAGAAGCACACGCTCTATCCTTCACCATATCCCAGGGCCCGGCACAGAGCCTGACCCCTGTGCCACCACCCAACTGAATCCTGTCAGAATACAGGCCGGGCTCTAAGGACAGAGGGCAGTGCCTTGCTTCCCACAGGAGGCATGCGGCAGGAGCGTCCAGAAAGAACACTGAGCTGAATACAGGACAGGTCAGTGGGTGGAGAAGGCAGGTGTCCAGTAAATGTTAAATGAGCGAACATTTAGGACAGAAATCTCAGTGACAGAAGAAACCTTACAGTCACCTGAAGTATTGTACAGATGAGGAAAAACGAGACTTGGCACAACCTGTCTGTGTTTCCACAGCTAACAGAAGAATGGGGTAGGCCTAGGTTTTCTGGCCCCAGACCCTATGTTCCCTCCTCTAGAACAGCCTAGGAGGTCTCCTTTACTCGCTCTAGAACTCGCCCGCGACCACCCCAGGCACCAAGGGCTGCTGAACAGGGACGCACGCAGGGCTCCTATCAGCCTGCAGAGGGCGGCCAGGCTGGCCCGGAGACATGCACTGAGAGGGAGGCCTAGGCCCCCAGGGGGACCTGACTGAGGCGTCAGCTCTGCCATGCAGTCACCCCGAAAACCCATACAAGTCACCTGACGTCAGCTCTCATAAGGGGAAGAATGAATGCTGACAATGATCCCTTAGAGGTTTCCTCCAGAAACCCGTGACTCTGGTCCCGTGACTCTGTCTCTCTCCACACACCTGAGAACGTGTGTGTGGACAGAGAGCCAAACGGGCTGGGGTCTCAGCCAAACTCACACGCATCAAAAGACGTACGGGCGGGAGACACTGCTCTCTTCCTCAGAGATGACTTCCCCGACCATCCCAACTCATGTGCGCAGGTCCTCTAGGAACTGTGACCAGCACTTCATACCGGTTATAATCGGAAGTTCCTTTGTTTACTTGACGATGCCTCCCCCACGAGGTTAGAAACCACAGCAGATGACAGCAATACGCTCTTGTTTTGATAGCACTGGGTCCCCGGGCCAGCACACGCCCAGCACAGAGCCGTGCCTGGTGAATGTACGCTACATGGAAGACCAGATGAACGCATGCTCCGAGCATTAATAAACATTTGTTGGGTTAACCTTCTAACACACATACCAGATACAAATATTTACAGGTCTCACTGAGAAAGAAGCTCTCCATCCGGTCCTCTTTGGATTTGTCTATGACGTGATGCAATGTCGCATACCCACACCTATAAAACAAGTTTCCAGTTAGTCCTGCCTCTGCTCCTTCCTACGTGCTTATTAATTTAAGAAGCGGAAATAGTCTTTTAACAGAATAATCAGCCAAATTATCAAATGCCATATGAAACACTAATGAGGTTAGGTTTAAGAGCTATCTTTTTTCAGCCTAGATTATTTGCAAATTTATGAAAAAGTGGTGTGGCTGCTAAATCATCAGGTTAGTTGTAGGGGGAAGAAGGCGGGACTGGTGGAGGGTATTTGCCAAACACTTAACATGACACCAAGAAAATAACTGGCAACAAATTTAGGACTGATTGAAATTTTTTGTCCCAGTATCTGTAGCACTGGCTTATCATTGGATAGCCTAAAATACTTTGTAAGAAAATACTTAAGATATACTGCTAAGTGAAAAAAGCAGGTCACAGAATTGAAATATAGTTTTTTTTAACATACACGTATATACACACGTTATATATACAACTACATGAAATGTTGACTGTGGTTATCTACACACGGAGATCACAATGATAATATTTTACCTCCATGTCTTCTGTACTCCCTCAACTTGTTAGTACACGTATTATTTGTACAACTAGAAATATAAGTTATTTAAAAAGAACATATACAGTCTGCTGGAACCTCACAGAAAAAAAAAGGTGAAAAAATAAAAAAACAAAAAGCAATTCCCACTGTAATGGACTGGTCCTGCTACACAAGAAGTAAGCAATTTTCCTACAGGATTAACATTAATTGACCTGTTCTATAAATTAAAGTGCAAAATAGAATATTTCCCCGGAACAACTGAAAATAAATCAAAAGTGGCCAACAGAAAAAGGAAGGAACTTAGGAAACTAACTTGACTCTTGTGTACTTTTCCAGACTCTGCAGAATATCCATTCCTACATGGAGGTAGAAGGGATTCTTGGTTGCCTAGAGAGAACATCAGAGAACGTGATCCGGCGAGGGCCTGGGAAACAAGCCATCAACAAGTATCATGGTGACTGCAGCAATCTCCCGAGAAGCGAGTCACTGGCCAAAGGCAGGCACAGCGCCCAGCTCACGTTACCTTGAAGGGTCTCACATGTCAAAGAACTAAGGTGTTCTGCTGGTTCACGTCAAAGTACATCTACAGTCTGTTTCACCGCAACCTCGGCTGAGACAATCCGCTCCAGGGCAGAACGATACCTTGCTCTGGCTCTCCCAATCCCCATCATGATCAGAAATGAAAGAATGCCTCGCTGATGGGACCGTATGTGAGCCCAAATCTAGTTTCCCTCTTGCCTCCGAACTCTCAAACTTAAATTGCAGGCCCAAGGACCCAGGACTTTGCCCCCATTCCACTTGCAGCATTTTGAGGAAAAGCTAAGAGGAACAGGAAGACTTTCAAACAGGAGGCCCCCACACTTTCCTCTCGAGCTGCCCTACGAACTCAGTCCTGAGGGTTGCTTACTCTGCTGTCACATGCTCTTTCACGGTTTCACTAGGAAACCAATTCTCTGAGAAGATGAGACCTGTACCCCACACACAGTGTTAGAGCTGGGGCTCATCTTGAATCCACGCCTAGTGCCCGCCTGCAGCGGCAAATGCAAACTACCGTGTCTGAGGGCAGCGGTCTGTGTGGGAAGAGGGCACAGGGAGAGGCCTCAGAAGGCGGAGACAGGAAGCTGAAGGGTTCTCTGACTTCGAAGAAAAGAGTCAACGGGAGGAAGAAGCTGAAAACAGGAAAGAAGAAGTGACGAGAAATGAAGAGGTATAAACCCAAAGGCAACAGACCGAGGCTTAAGAGGAGAACTCGGGCAGCACCAGGCACAGCATCCTCGGGGCGCACGGAGCCGGGCTGACCACCCAGCTCAGAGAAGCAAACTCGGAGGCTATCCGTGCCCTCTTCTGAGAGGTTATCTAGATCTCATGAACTCTTTCATGTGAGACCTAGGACCAGTTTCATAGGATTTCTCCCTTTTTCGTCTAGAAGCAAATGGCACGATTCAGCATTAATTTTTTCTTCAATAAATCCAAACCACAGTACTAATCCTACTACCAGAACTCAAAAATGTGCGGGCTTGCCCCTGCAGGCGCTTGTCCCAGGTCGGCTAAGGCGCACTGCAGGCTGGCTTTGCAGAAAGCTGCTGTATCTGTGAATGGAGGCAGACCCTCCGTGTTATTATAGATGGATGGCACGCTCAGAGGTATAAATATCTGCCTTAGACTGAGGGGGAGACTTCATAGCTAAAGTGACAATCCCTCTAGCATGAAATTTCATGAAAAATGAACACTATATTTTTTTTTAACTATTAAACAAAAATAGACATTCAGATGAATCCCAGATGATTTCCTTTATCCAGAAAAAGAATTCCTTTGGTCTGAATAATGATTACACAGACCAGGGTCTCACAGTGCATGAGTACAGAACTGTATCTCAAAAAAGAGTTCTTTGGCCAAATAAATCTGGAAAACATGGAGTATTAAGTCCTCTTTCATGTATAAGGACGTGAGAGAAAAACCCTATGGTACAGGCTCGATGGGCTTTGCAGAAAGTTAGGTTCAACAGCTCCGTGTGGGACCGCAGACACCTTCTCTGTCCTGTAGAACCAGGAATCCCGCTCGATATCAAGCCTACGGTTAGGTGGCAACCGTATCGGAGTCACAAAGAAACAGCACACAGTTCTACACCAATCAGCCAACGCCTGCTAAAAACCACCTGCTACAGGTCCTCTTGCACTGAAACACAGAGTCTAGTACCTGGTAGAGGAGATACGTAGACTCCACTAACTCCGGTCTCAGCGGGTAGAAGAGCACGTCGGGGGCCTGGAGCTGCCAGTTATACCTCTCAGGGAGGGCCCCGTAGCGTTTCCAGATGGCGTAGTAAAAGGCATGGAGGCAGATGGCATCTTCCACATCGCCTATCAGAACCTAAGGAGAAGATGCTTTTCTCAGAGTGGCAAGATGTGACACGCAGGCCCTGGGCGCTCCCTCTGCCCCCCACTTCTTATCTGACCTGGTTGGAGCCAAAACCAACCCAAAAGTAGCAACTCAGAGAAAAGGATGCCTTCCCTAACAGACTGTCAATGCCAAACTGATGTGAACTGCATAGGGCAAGATGTTAACTGTACTTAGGAGCAAAGAATAAACAACTGAGAGACAGATGACCCAAAAATCACGTACGGTCACTTTCCAGCCATGGTTTTACACTTACTTACTATGGCTCTGTTCCAGACCCTGACGACTAATCTCACAAACAGAATAATCAAGACATATTGTGCTACTAATCTCCCAAATCCGGACGAGCCAGAGAATGCTCTGGTGTCACAAAAAGAAAACACACAGAAACCCGTGGCAATGGCCACGTCTTCTCGGCAAACGCGGTGGCTACCTACCTGCAGTCCGGGGAAGAAGGCCTGCAGCGAGTCAATCCAAGTGTTCATCAGCTGCCCGCTGAACATGTTCACATTCACGTACAGCGGCGGGTCTCCTTCTCCTTCGTTACAGGCTTCCCGGCTGGCGGGCCAAGCAGATCAGGCAACGGTGAGAAGGCTCGCTGACGGCCCTCCAGCCCTACTCCTCCCGCAGCCGCGGGTGATTTACCTTCAATGGCATCAACAGTAACATTGTCTCCTAACTCGTTCTTTCAAACCTCTACCAGTGGATACCAGACTCTAGCATCAGGTAACATCTACCGTGGAATAAAAGCTCTGAACTTAGCCATTGTAACTTATCAGGGATTTCACTGTATTTTGCAGAAAGCACTTGGACTTTCAGGCTTACGAATACTGCCACGTAATAAGGTATCTAGCATGGGTCTTTGCTGGTTTTGACCTGAGTGGAAAAGAGTCTCTTCTCTAATAAAGTCCTACACCAGGGGCCTGAAGGAACGCATCAGAGCAAGATGCTCAGGGATTACTACTCAAGTTAGGTTGGGACTTTAAAAAGCAGAAATGACTGAACTCTGGCCAAACGGCCTCTTACTAAAACACAGCACTCACATAAGGGGTTCCTACAACAGCTAACGTAGAAATGGGTCCAAGAAAATCTCAACATGCAGAAACTCAGTAGCTATCACCTGCACTGGACACTTAATCTACAAAAGCAGACAAAAAAAGACCTAAGGAAGCGAGGCGACCTCGGGGTAGAAGCCACTGTCACTTTGAATGGCACTTCTCTCCTGCCCTCCTGACTGAACAATTGGGTAGCAAATAATGCTGTTTTAAACAACAGGTATAAAGACCAATCCAAATAATTCATCAGTAATGGTCCGTATTACAGCTCCATCTGCTATTAAAGCAACAGTGAAACACAGGCATGTGTCACTCCTTGTGGCAGCCAGTCTCCACCATGGCCCCCCAAGATCCCTGACTCCTGGCAGTCACAGAGGGTGTGACTTGTACAGCCCTCTCCCACACTGTACCAGAGTTGGTCTGCGGGATCTATGGAGCAGGGCAGAAGTGTTGGTTTGTCATTCCAAACGTAGGTCACGAAAGCACACCTCTGGCCTCTCTTTCTACCTCTCTCAGATCACTCACTCTGGGGAAGCCAGCTGCCATCACCTGCCTACAAAGAGGTCCACGTGGCGAGCAACTGAAGCCTGCCAACCACCACAGGAGTGAGCCTAGAGGTGGGTCCTCCGGCCCTGACCGACCCTTGACACGGCTATAGTCCCTGCCAGTAGCCTGGTGACAACCTTGCGAGACCCTGGGTGCGCTCAGCAGCTCTTGGCTTCCTGACCCTCAGGAACTGTGTGAGATAACGTTTGTTGTGTAAGCCACAAGTGCTGGGGTAATTTGCGACGCCACAGCAGAAGGCTAATACAGCTCTTCACCCCAAATGCCTGCCCAGCAACCAGGAAGTGGGAAGATGAATGCGGAGACCACAAGACGCTGTGGAGTCAGGTGGAGAACACACCCTAGCTGTTCTACAGGGCAAGGGAGGAGACACACCCTCTTCTTAAGTAGTTCTGAATACTCCGGTACGCAGCATTAAACATCTCGAGGTCTTCCTTCTCTCCAAAGAGAATGTAAGATTTCAAGAGGTATTCATAGAAGGAGTCCAGGCCAGCGCCCAAGCCGCTCTGCTTTCCAACCCAGCGGCCCGTCTGAATGTTCACCACGTTGCCTGCAAAAACAAATAAAGCCCGTCAGGCCCCAGGTATCTGGGGACGGCTCCTCCTCCAGGGTGCCCTCCTACTCTGGCCCCGCCGCTCTCCCACACCCTCAGCCTTGGCAGAAAAGAAGGAATGAACGCTTCGCCCTCACATTTTTATCAGTCCCATCAGCGGCACAACCAGCCAGGAAATCTTTCTCAATATACGGTGTTTAAACAGTGGGACCAAACTGGGGAAAACACTTCAGGCAAGAGAAAAGTAAATTTGTCATTTTGCCTTTCCAGATTAAAAGTGCATTTCAAACGCCAAAGGAGTGTTCAAACTTTTGACTCAGTAATGCCATTCCTAGGAATTTATCCTTTGTGAAAAAAAAAAAAGTTTTTAAGAAAAAGTATTGTATTGTTCATCAAGAATTATGAACTCTATGATTTATATTACCTGTAAAATGAGGGGGGGGGGAAGAAAAAACAGAAATATTCCAAGTGTCCCACAGTGGAAGAGTTAAAGGACTCTAGGTAGATTTTAAAGACAGTAGCTAGGAAAGCAAGGTAACAACCTGAACTGCCAAATGTAAAAATGTCATGGCGACACTGGCAAACCATTTGGTGGTGGGGTAGCATCTGGGCAACGTGTTTATTTCTACCATTGTTGCCAAACACAACAAATACGTAAATAAATTTAATAACTTAAGGAATAATAAAAAATCACTTGTAGGGCACCTGGCTGGCTCAGTCAGAGGAGCATGCAACTCTTGATCTCAGGGTCGAGAGTTCGAGCCTCACACTTGGCATAGAGATTACTAAAAAAAAAAAAAAAATCATTTTTAAAAAAGCAGTGTTCTTGCAATGAAGCTCTATGGCCCTACGACAACTAATCAAGGTACTCCTTGATGACAAAATAAATTTTTCTGGGGCGCCTGGGTGGCTCCGTCAGTTAAGCATCTGCCTTTGGCTCAGGTCATGATCCCAGAATCCTGGAATCCAGCCCCACATTGGGATCCCTGCTCAGTGGGGAGCCTGCTTCTCCCTCTCCCTCTGCCCCTACCCCCTGCTTGTGCTCTCACTCTCTCTCTCTCGAATGAATAAATTTTAAAAATTTTTAAAAATTTTTCTCAGTGTAAAACACTTTAAAATTATTTTATTTTGAATTAGCAAAAACTAGTAATTATTAAAGATGAATGATAAGTACACACAGGGATTCATTATTCATTATACTTTCTTCCTACTTTTGTAGGTTTGAAATGTTCCATAATAAAATTTTTTTAAATAACATCTTGACCAAACATTCTTGAGAGGGAAAAAAAAAAAAATCCCACCTAATGTAGGTTTCATCTGGCCTTTCAACCTACTACCACATGCCTAGATTTTTTAAAGGAGAAAGCCACTCCACCAGTAACTTCAAATGCCTATATTTAGAGCCTTATGCTGAAACAATACAGCCTGCCTCAGAGGCAGTTCTTTTTATAACATTTCCATTAATAATTATTTTCAAGTGGAATATACCAAGGGATTCAAATCAGAAGGGAACCCTCAAACAGCAAAGCATTCTTCTTTCCCATCAAACCTTACAGCCTCACTCAAAGCAGAAAGTCCCACAGAGAAACGACATGGCAGACACGAAGGGCCGTTCTCTCTGAGGTGTCCACTGTCAGTTCGGTGGTACAGACAGAAGGAGTGGACAGTGAGGAGAGCCCCAGAGAAGAGGAAAGGAAAGGGGGCCACATGTACCCAGTCCCAATGGCCCGAGAAGGTGCCACCACACCTAATAACCCCGTGTCATTGCTCCGCAGGTTCCAAAGGGCTTTCACAGCACGTCTGGCCACCCACTCAAACGTAGAATCCCCCAGGAGTCGGCTCAGAATCCCAAATTCCACCAGGAGGGAACCGGCGCCCGCTGTGCAAGTCTCATTATTGCTGTCAGGGGGGACGCCTGTCTTTAGATTCACCTGGGGACAGAAAGAGACAAAGGATTTGTGGCAAGACTTGTGAGGAACCCTCAGGGCTAGAAGGCCAGGTCACAGCCACTAGACTCAACTACTAAACCAAACTTACTGCAGTGGGACGCAGCTCACCGCCTCCCATGTCACACCTGAGACAGGGGAGTTAAGCTTCGAAGACGCAAACAAGACAATCGGAACACCACGGCCTTGTTTTAATAAGAGCAAGTCTTAGGGGAATGGTTACAATGCTATGCACTAATCCACCTCTTTCCAGCCACCGGGCTTTGGTATTAGAAACAAAGGCCAGCTGTGGGATCCCTTATCAATTTTAAGTGAGCTACTAGGAACTCACCCCTGCTCAGCAAACATAAACAAATCACAAACTGGCAAACAAGGGAGACACGGGAAGAATGTGACAGCCTGTTTCATCACTGAGGCTCCATGGGCTGGCAGTTCTCTGCTGGTTACCTAAAAGGCTGACTCAATTCCCAAGGGAGTTCTGAGCGCAGCAAATCGGGTACCACAAAGATATAATCACATTCAAAATCTTGCATTTAAATCAGCAGCTCACTGGCTGGGCTGGGTAGGCTTTTATTTGAAAGATCCATGTGAAGTACTCCAAGAACATTCGCCAGGATCCTACAGTACACACATGAGGGTCTTTGGGGAAACGTACTCGAGTCAGAAATAAAGACAAATTCCCCATGCTGTTTTGTAGCAGGGGACATAAATCTCACATGCAGAAGAACTTCAGAATACTGAGCGCAGGAACATAAGTTCCTTAAAGGGAAGAATCACGTATGTTAACCGTATGCCTAGTATGCAGTAGGTGCTTGGTAAATGCTGAATGAATTAAAAAACATTTACATAACATTTAGGGACAAATTCTCTCAAGGACACAGCTTTCCTCTTTCACATCACTTCCCTCCTCCCCCCAAATATATCAACCAAAAAAGAGTTTTAATTCAGGAAGATGCTGAAATGTCCAACTAGTCTACCTACCCGAGGATAGGGGATCCCTGTCTTGGTGTTTTCAAAGGCCGGCAGGAGCCGCACGGCCAGGTCATGAGCCATATGCAACAATTCGTTATCATAATCCTTAATTGTCATGTCACCAAAGGGCTGCTTGGAGTCAGTTATTATTCTGTGGGCAGAAAGGAGGCTTCCTAGGACCCTAAAAGACAGGATGACAAGAAGAACACAAAAACAATACAATCATGTGGCTTGTCAATGCATACAATCCAGTGCAGACTGAAAGCAGCAGCCTCAAACCCCTTGAACTCAGAGCTGCCTGGAATCCCAGGGACTGGCCTTAATGGCTTCTTGAAGTTCTTTCCAGCTCTGATAAATGACCGATTCTTAATTACCCACATTACTGGGTAATGGGGGGACAGAGAACCATTCACCTGAGGCAACCAAGAATAATCTCACTTAAAGTAATAACTAATGGCCGGCAGTCTCAATCATCTCATCGGAAGGGAGGGTACCAGCCATTCTCAGAATAAACATTACCTTTCAGTATTAATAAATGACTCAATTTCTCTCATATGGGGAAAACACTTAACCATATGGGAAACAGGAGAGGGCAAGACAGCAAATACTAAGTAGCTCTCCTAGTTCAGGCTGCCAAAGCGCTGAGAAATTCTCCACCTTCTGGTGAGGAGGCAAGGTGAGGAAGAGGAGGAAAAGACCTGCTCAGAGGCGGACGGCCACCAGCTCAGGCTCAGATCTATGTCCCTACGGAGCCAGGAATCATGCATCACTCCAATGATCTCAAGCTGATTGTGATGTTTGTCGGTATGATTGTTTTCCTAACTTTCATTTTAAATAAATGACACATCTGAAAGGCTATGCAGTAACACAGTTTTCAAAAAGTTTAAGTAGTAAAATAGTCACAATATATCAGCCTAGAGATGAAAGATACAAAACTGAGTATGGAACATACGCCCAGCTACCTTGGTGGGGGGAGGGGGGGGCACGGGGTGAGGGTGGGGAGAGAAGAGAGAGTGGCACATGAGAGGGAAATACACCCAAAGGGTAAGCAGCGGTCCTCTGTGGGTGGTAGGTAAGATGGGAAACTTTCATTTCCTTCAGAAATGTTGTAGGGGTTTTCCTAGGACACAGTGAAGGAAGGAAATGAGACCAGACACCAAGTGACAGTGAAAATCTTCATTAAAAGGACATGCGTCTCCCACCTTCATTAAAGCTTAAGTGAGTCTTTCTTTTCAGACCCCAATGTAATTACTTTGAAACGTCAATTGTTCCACTGATGATGAAGCCCAAAAGGGAGAGGAAAAACTACACGTCGCCCATAAGATCCCCCGCGGACTCTCTACCTGGATCTCGCAGCAGGGAGAGCCTCGGGAATTTTGCTGCTCACACCCAGAAAAGAAGCCTTCCATCCATTTCATGTACTATTTTACCTTATCGTGGCCTCAAAGACTTGGACGGTGGAATCTTTGTCAAATGAAACTGTGTCGATCACTAACTTGACTGCTTTCTGGAACTCAGATGAATTTCCCATTATCTTTAAAAAGAGGAACACAAACCATTAAAACAGCTTGAAATGACACGGAGGGGCCACTTCATCTAAATGTCTGTCCGCGGTTTTGCCACCCATGGAAGGAGGGTAAACACAAAACGTAGAAGCACAGTTATCTCTTAGAAAATATTCCAGGACAGAAGGCAAGCCCATGTCCTGCAACTCAAGAATCCTATTTCCTAATGGTCAAACTGTGAAATAATTCCTCATGAACCATTCGTACCCCTCACCTTCCCACTAGACTCTCCCTCAAACTTCAGTCTGATTTAGCATGCAAGGCGCTAGAGTTCCTAAAGCTCTTGAAATGAGTAAAAATAAATGCAAAAACCAAAGAAACAAAAATATAACTTCCCCTATGCTCCTCAAATAAATCGACAGCTTGGGTGCTTGGCTCCCAGGAGACCAAAACATCTGGCAAATGGACTTGTTGCTGGTTATCCAGAAGTCTAAACACTTTGAGAAATAGCAGCGTTATCTCTTGGAGCACAGCATAAACCCAGGGGCACTCGAAACAAACAAAACGTACAAATAATCCGCTCCGTGTCCTTTTTAAAGAGTGATCTAAAATTACGATTCCTATTTTGAGTGCCTGAATATGATCTCATACTAAGCCACTCTCTCCTATATGAAGTGCAAATTGGGAATAAAATTTTACAGATTAACTCAACCAAAATGCTTTCATTCTGTTCAAAAATTTAGGACAATCCTGGGACTTTAAGGACATCATAATGATACACACACAAAGGAAAAACAAGTAATTTCATCCAGACACTATTTCTTTCAAGCGTGCCTGAATTCCTAGTATTTATTGGGCTAGCACATCTTTTTATCCCCCTCTTTGTTGTTATTATGCCATAAACACCCAGAGCAAGTACAGACGTTTCTTTCCTGTCCTTTAGTTTTTTCTTTTTAAAAGATTACACAATAATTCTACACATTGCAGCCAATGGTCAGGGGACTGCTATCTTCTGAGTGTTTCCACAGCACATCTGTTAGAGCCTGTTTAAAATGTTAGCAAGAGAACAAGAAAACCTCAACTAAAGTAACTCCTGAAAAATAAGCCCAAAGTGCTAGCACACTGAAGACCGGATATTCTACAATGAAAAACCACAGAAGTGGCTTTGTTTCCTTACAGATGCTCACCAGTGACAATACCTGTTAGCAGCTGCAGAGGCTGATATAATCTCAGATCAAGTGGAGGATGGTGAAGGAAGCCAGCAACTTTCAATTACATAGTCCAATTTACCGTTTTAGTCACACAGCTACAGTGCAAGCAGGCTGTGAAATCATTTGCTCAGGCTTAAGAAAATCTGGACTGGACAAAGGAGTTAAATCGGGTTCTTTACTGCAGGACTTCTCAGGGCCTTTAAAATGCTGGCATACGTTGTAGCTCTCCAATAATGGGACAGCCATGCAGAATTTCTCAAGGTTCACTTGGAAATGGAATTCCTCTTTTGGGGAATATACCCTTGGAAACAGTGTTGGGAAATGCTGAATTTGGAGAAGTTCATTTTTTGAACACATATTTGCAGTCCTACTACGTATCAGACACCATTAGGTGGAGAGTGCAGTGAATAATAGAGATGAGGTCTCTGTACTTAATGAGCATGGCAGAGGGATAAAAAAACATAATAAGGGCCAAAAAAGAGAGGTCAGGGACGAGAGGCGCTCCTTCATAAGGTACGTGAGTTTTGGGAGACTCTCCAAGCAACACCTACAAGGCTGAGTCAGCCTCTGGTATCTTCAACAAGATTAACTCTAATTAGGCTGAGCAGACTTGTCTGGGCACATTGTGATCGCCGAGGATGGATGACTGAAGCGGAGCAGCAAAAAGCCCAGAAGGAGAAACTGGGCCACTAACATGCTGCGCAACCACAGGCTGGCAGAATGAAAGCCCAGAGGCCCCACAGACCCTGGGCCCAGGAGGGCACAGAAATCGCTCAAGCTCCTCCCAAGTCCTAGTGAGTCTCCCCCAGCGAGCTCCTGGGCCGCTCTAATACTAACTTAGGTAGCATTACCCACTTCCAACCCCTGACAGCTTTAAACTCTTCTCAGGGAAGTTAAAACAGACGAGACTACATTATTAAATGCAGGATTTGGGCTCAACGACGGGAAGAATTCTCTAATGGTAAAGGCGTGCTGGACAATGAAGCGGGGCAAAGAGGTTGTGCGACAGCTTCACGAAGGAGGATTTAACACGCTACGCTGAAATACAATCCCTTGGAAGCAAAGTGCCGAGAGGCAGACCGCGCACACGGCCCGCCGGAGTGATGGCAAGTACCATGCCAGTGGCGTCCTGCTTGCAGTGTGCGTTTTCCTATCTGCTCAGGCGTCTCCAGCTCCCGGGCTCCACGAGGAAACCATGGAATGCTGGGGGAAAAGGCAGCGCCCAAATTGGCAGCCTCACTGTGGACAAAACATGGAGCGGCACGCAGAAAGGAGTGTTTCTAGAGAAGGTCTTGCACAGGGGCCCGGGACCAGGGCTCAGGACACACTCTTGGGGAGCAAGCAGTCAGATGCTATTTCAGGGGCCCACTGACCCGGAGCTTGTCTTTACTTCTCAAATCTTAACTACAGTAACTGTCAACTTGAATGGAATGCTCTACTGATTCCTTTATCGAATAAAATAGTGGGAAACTAGGAAAAAAATAGGTTCCCCCAAAACAATCATACTTTCTTCTCCATTTTTTTTTTTTTTAGGGGAATCACATTTCCACTCCTTTAACCTTGAATGCCTTTCTCACCCTCAGCATTAAGGTCATTAAAATAAACAATGGCTATCAAAGCTATGAATACATTTTGAGTATCAGGTTTCCTGGAATTCCCATCCCCGGTAGAAACTAGAGATAATCAATCCCAAAATATCTTAATTAATGAAAAAAATAATAAGGCTAAACACTTACTGCAAGTGTATCCAATGCATCAACAAGAGTCAATGAATAATTCCCTAGGACATCATTGATGTTCAGATTTGAACTGAAAAAGAAATAAAATTAAAATTAAAGAAAGGTACTTTATTTTAAAAGAAAAAAGGGACAATAAAACTAAACACCCATAACTGAAACTGTTGGCAGCTCTCACTGATTCAGGGACCATTATAGGTGAGTCAGTATGGCAGTGGTCTTTCTATCTCGTAAGTGACTATTTCTAGAGTGTCTGCAAGTGGACTCAAGTCACACAACAGAGACACACCAATGACGCTACTGGGAGTTGTGTGCCCTCTCTGAGGTACAGTTTTATCACCACAAATCAACCTCTCTGGCCAGCTTCAAAGAGCTCTGATTTCAAAAACATTAGGAATGGAAAAAGAAAGACCCTGTCGTGTGACCTGCCCATGACTCTTCATTTTTTTTTTTAAGATTTTATTTATTTGTTTGAGAGAGAGAGAGCGCGCACACAAGCAGGGGGGAGGGCCAGAGGGAGAGGGAGAAGCAGGCTCCCCGCTAAGCAGGACTCGATCCCAGGACCCTGAGATCATGACCTGAGCTGTAGGCAGATGCTTAACCAACTGGGCCATCCAGGTGCCCACCCCCATGACCCTTTAATACAGAACTCAGCTGCTCTAGCAGGTTACCCACAAAAAGAAGCAAATACCTTCCATGACAGCCTGATTACCACTCAGCTGTGCTTTGGTTAGGGGAATAAATTAACCTCTTGATCTCATTTTCTCATTCACATCTCAGTGAAAGACTCCCCATCACCTCCACCAACTCTGAGGAAAACTGAGACAAGGCAGGACCTCTCTGCGCTGGAGCTGCACCCACGTTTCTGCCCACACCTCCTGTCTCCACAATCAACACCGATTTCCCTTTCTGAAGCAATCATAAGACACCGACTTCAGGCCTGCAGTGAGGGTAAAGCTCCCAGTCACTCAGAAGTAAGGAGAAATAGGATACCTGCTTACTTTCACTAAAGACCAAAGTCAAAAAGCCCTGGCTTTATCTTTGACAGCAGATTCACTAAAATTATGGCATCTTCCAGCACATCCCCAGACCACTGTGTCTAGTCCTTCAGTCACTCGAATGGGACTAGTCTCGCTTCCCTGTTCTGGATGGCCTGCTCTGCTCTCTGAAAGCATCCCCCTGCAATGTGCCTGGGTCGGGTGAATGGCCTTACATGACGCAGGCAAACAGAGCTTCAACACGTCACACCTGATCTTACCTGAGGCTTCCTGTTGCTTTGTTGTGTTTTCTCTTACCCCACTAAATCTAGGACAAAGAATTAAGAGGTAACTTTTAGATACATTGTTTCAAACAAGCTACATAGAAGGGGCTACCCAGGAACCAGGTTATCTCACCCCTCACAAACCATGAGGCCAGCACACTGCACGGCTCAAACACAGCACCTGCTTCTTCCATCTGTAGATTCTTTCTAAATAAAGTTATATAATTGCAAAAGGTCCTCTAGCCAAGAGCTGTGGGTTAAAATAAGCACTTCAAGGGCAGTGCCAGCCAGAAAGAATACAGGAAATGCAGAAAGTTGGAGGAGAAGGTCAGAGTAGACAGGGAGATCCTTGTGCTCAATTCTGCCAACTCCAGAATATTCTGTTGGGTTTAAATATTTAACTGCATTGCTCTGTCGCTCAGAAACAAAGAGTGGGTTCCCAGGACCCACCTCATTAGAAAATGGCTCCCTTGGGAGGCCTGGGTGGCTCAGTTGGTTAAGCATCTGCCTTTGGGGGCGCCTGGGTGGCACAGCGGTTAAGCGTCTGCCTTCGGCTCAGGGCGTGATCCCAGTGTTATGGGATCGAGCCCCACATCAGGCTCCTCCGCTATGAGCCTGCTTCTTCCTCTCCCACTCCCCCTGCTTGTGTTCCCTCTCTCGCTGGCTGTCTCTATCTCTGTCAAATAAATAAATAAAATCTAAAAAAAAAAAAAAAAAAGCATCTGCCTTTGGCTTGGGTCATGACCCCAGGGTCCTGGGATTGAGCCCCACATTGGGATCCCTGCTCAGTAGGGAGCCTGCTTCTCCCTCTCCCTCTGTCTGCTGCTCCCTCTGCTTGTGCTCTCTGTCAAATAAATAAATAAAATCTTTAAAAAAAAAAAAAAAAGGAAAGAAATAAAATGGCAACCTCACCACTTAGCAACACCCCAACTGCCCTCTCCTGAGCTGTACCCTCGTCCGGGCCAAGGTCACCCACTCCACCTGTACAGGCCTGTGGAAGGTAGTACGAATTCTGACTGCTACACTGCTTCACATGTTTTATAGTACTTTTCCTTTTAGGCTATCACTAAAAAGGACCCAACTTTACAATACCTCTCAATACAGTGACCAAGCAGTTACAACGAACAGTTATAAGCAATGCTGCGGTAAAAAAATAAAAATTTGGAATAACTGGGTGGGCTCCTTCTCTCCACTAAGACAAATCACCTGAAAAATCTAAGGTGTGCATTAAAACACTTTTAATTATTTCCTACCAAGTAATTGCTATACACTCTTTCAAAATGTGCCAAAATAGAAGAAAAGAAAGAGGGGTGTGAAGTGGAATGTAGATTCCATAAAACCCTCTTGGCCTAACAGCACCACACTATTGTGATTCCATTTACACCAGCTCACGATATAGGTTTAAGACTGTGGCCTTGTTCTTTGTAGATATTCTTGATCGATGGTCAGCCTGACTTATCTGCTAAGTGCCTCAAGCCAAGAACTAAATCTTCCAGTACGGGGCTAGGCTCACAAGTACACATCTTTTCACATCACCAGCTGGCTGAACCACAATGACCCAGAATTAAACTCTCCACTTAATTTACCACGTGTGACTGTTCATGACATTTGCCCCAGTGTGAATTTGTAAGGTTCTTATCACCCCAAAACAGAGCTGGAAAAAAACTACCTTTGACAGACAATTTTTGATTATGTAACTAACAAAATCAAACATACAGTGTAAAAAAAAAAAAAAATCTCCCACATATACTTAACCTGTACCAGCTGTTCAGAAATCTACCTGCTGCTGGGTAGCACAGAGGTAATATAAGAAACAGTCTCTGTGTCAAGGGATTGACAATCTGGAGAGACAAGACAAAGGGAAAGGAAGGTGAATACACAACAGCACTCAATTCTCAAATGATGCTGAAATGTGGAAGAGCAGCTCAAACGAAAGAAACTGAAAGGAGAACCAAGTAAAGCAATGAAAATTGTTTTCAAAAGTTCAATGGGATCATAGAAAAAGACTTAGGTCTGACTGTGAAGTGAGACAGGACATTAGAAAGAAAGAAGAATGCACAGGAGGCCACCTTATACTAGCGGTGCCTAGGAACGGGTCGGTTTGGGGGCCAATATCAGTTGGGGTTGTTCACAGATTTGCTTTTTTACTTGAACAGCAACATGGCTATGCAGGAAGCAAAGAAGGATCATGTGCCCAAGGCCTGAACTATCGTTATCATTCACAAGATTACAAGAAATAGAATATCCAAATTTATCTGAAGAAACTTTTGAATTTGGATCCTCCAACCCAAATTGGGGATATGAGAGTAACTGACTTTGCAGAGTAATCTGTAGCTGGGCCGCAAGATTAGCTATTTTAAAGTGTTCAGGTTTCATTTACTTCACATTAACTCCTCACCCTAACCTACAGTCAAACAAGACAGGTAAGACAAGCCTCAAGGAAATGTGACTAAAAAGAAAAGATACACAGATTGAGCACCCATATTTTGTTTCTGTACTTTCTACATAATATTCTAATGGTTATGTCACTCTATATTTTAAATGCATCATTAGAATATACTTGACAACTATCATTAGAATACGTTTGATTTCTTTAAATCTGAAAAACTTTGGGGCACCTGGGTGGCTCAGTCGGTTAAGCGTCTGCCTTCGGCTCAGTCATGATCTCGGGATCATGGGATGGACTCCTCGTCGGGCTCCCTGCTCAGCTCCCTCTCCCTCTGTGCCCTCCCACTCTCACTCCTGCTGTCTCTCAAATAAATAAAATCTTTACCCCCCCCCAAAAAATATATTAAAGAAATAAAAGAAAATCTGAAGTTTTTATTGCAGGTTATCTATTTTGGGGGATGTAAATGTATCCTATTGTTTCAGAGCCAGAATGACAAAGCTCTGGTTCTAAACGCTTCTTTGAAAATACTAGTCTGAAAGGAATTAAGTTAAAGAAAGGAGAGTAAAAAAAAATTAGCCTTTCCACTCTTTGGAAGCAGCCAGTGTGAGGGTCTATTCAAAGCCACCATAACCCAGAGTTCTTTCACCTCCTCAAAGACACCAAAGGTTTATCAACTGAAAGGTTTATTAACTTCTGGGAACAACCCTTCCCAAATGGCATCTGCTCAATCTTTCAAACTCCATCTTTCCAACAATAATACATCTGTCTCAAAGCAACCTGACTTCAGTTTACCCACGCCGCCACTGTACAATCAAACCAAGACACTCATCAGCAGACTTCATCCTGAAACAAAGCCTATGCCACCTGGAACTACCACAGGGACCAGCAAGTTAATCAACTGCCACGTCACCTTGCTGGAGAAGGGCTCCAACTCTCCAAAGGGTTCCTAACGGTCATTAAGAAAAGCATCAAAATGTCATCAACTCACTCTCCTGACCATCATATTCCAATTGAAAGTGTTATCACAAGTCCTCATGAAACTGTTTTCCTTAGGTCCACACCATAAAAGGAAATCTGAGGAAAAAGTGAGAGAGAATATGGGCACTTACTCAAAGTATCCTCTCCCTCCTTGTAATACCATGAGCATTAGTGAGAAAATACAAGATCCAAAATATGTACACACACTTTGGTTTCAACTATGTAAAATATGTGTAGGCATATGGGCAGGAGCTGGCAGGAAAAATAAATTAAAAATAACTGTCTGGTGGGGTTTTAGGCTTTTTTAGTTTTTTCAAATTTTAATCTTTTTTTCCTCCAACAACAAACAACAAAAAATGAGATCCAAAGAAAATACATAGGTATAAAGTCTGGTACAGTTAAGGACTAACAATTAGCTCATTAATTTCCTAATATCTGGAAAGGCCCCAGTAATTTTTATCAAAACTTAAAAATTTTTCTCAAAAAAAAAAAAAAACTGAGATAGAAAATATTTATACCCATAAAGCCTGATACAGTGAAGCAAGAAAAATAACTCATCAGTTTCCTACAAATTTAAAAAGGCCCAGTCCTTTGAAACTAGCTTGGACTGTGCCCCTCGCTTCACTAAAACTCATGCTCCTCAAATTGTCATTTAAGATATGACTTAGTAGATGACCAAACCATTTCTTTAAATTCTTTAAACCCCTTTAGTATATGGGCTTCCTTTTCAGAACTTAAGGACTGGACTCTTCCTTTCACCAGGTGAAGGAAGATACATCCCTCAAAGTCCAAAAGCACCCATAGGATGTGGGGCCAAGGCAATGGGCAGCCCATCTCCTCCACTCCCATCACCCAGAGGAAGGTAGTCACCTATCCGGTCTAACAGGGTCAGTGGCAAAGCACACCCATTCTCTCCCGCTGGAAGGTCCTTAGCTGAACTCTGGACTCTGATGTCAACACCAGTGACCCTGGAAGCTTGGCCTCCACAGACAAGGCTGATGGAAGGGGAGGACTGGCTGAACTTACTGGACAGTCCTGCCACCACAGTGGAGGAAGTTATGGGACAGATAAAGGTGATAGTCAATTCAGCGGCCAAGGAATCAAACCTTGAGTATCAAGACCCCAAATCTGGGCCAGATAGCCAAGACAGAGTCTCTCCCTTTCCTGTAAGTTTCCTCAGCCTAAGAAGCAGTCCCCATAAATGAAGGAGAGAGGCTGGAGACCCGCTCTGCGTCACGATCACTGGCTGGCTTTGGAAAAGTCCTTTCCTGGAATCAACTCCTGAATTTTTATACGGGGATAAGTCGAGGGAGGGGGGGATGAGGGACTGTTTTGAAGCTGCGTTTACAAGGGATTTCATTTTGATTATATATATGTTCATCTGGAGAAGGGGTTGTTGGAGATGAGAGTCTAAAGCCCCCGAAGCTATCCCCTTGGTACTTGCTACAGTCCCTTCCAGTCTCTGAGCCTCAGTTTCCCCATCTGCAAAAGAGACTGCGCTGGGCAGCTGTCCTGTAACTCAAGAGATTCCGGAAGAATCAAGAAAGAGGACAGCCACCGGCCCATCCACACCACCCCCCAAGTCCAGGGGGACGCCCGGGGAGGGGGCGGGGGTCGGGCCTAGGCACTGGGCGGGCCGGTGTGGCCCCAGGCGCTTAAACGCCGCGGCATCCCTTGGGGAACCCGGAGGTCAGAAGGCTGCACCCTGACCCGGAGGACGCAAGGAAGCGCGTGGGGCGCGCGGCCGGGCGTCGGGCAAGCGCCGACTACTTACGGGTCCCCGCGGTCAGGCCCTCGGCCGCGGCAGTGGATGGGGTTGAGCTCGTCCTGGGGAAAGGCGTGCGCCATGTAGTTGTCGTAGCCGAAGACGAACATGCCCCGCGCCAGGTCGCGCATCTGGGCGCGCAGCTGCGGCGGGAAGGCGCCGCTGTAGCGCTTCTCGTACTCGTCCGGGCCGCGGCCCCGGCCGCCCAGCACGTAGCCCCAGTGCGCCGGGCCGCACACGCCCGGCTCCGGCCGCCNCGGCCGCAGCCCCAGGGAGCGGCGGCTGCAGCCACGACGGCCCCGACGGCCCCCCGGGCGTCCCGGGCCGGCCCGCGGGCCCCAAGGCAGGAGACTCGGGGCCGTCGGGGGCCCTCAGGCGCTGAAAGCCGAAGCTGAGCGGAAAACGCTGGTAGAAGCCCATGCTGGGCCCCAGCCCGAAGACGAGCCACAGCACTCCATGGAGGCCAAGCCGGAGGAGCACCAGCCCCAGGACAAGCGCTCGCCATTGCATGGTCGCGCGGGCGCCGCGGGCATTATTTTAAAGCGCGGGGGACCTCCCCCGCGGACCACCGCACCCCGCACCCTCCCCGTAGCCCCGCTCACTTCCCCTTTAAGGAACTCCCCCGTGACGCACCAGGAACCGGCCCATTGTCCCCCACCCCCAGTTCCTCGGGCCGGCCGGCCGGGCCCCGCGTTCACCCGCCCAGTCGCCCGGGATTGGCCCGGCCCGGCCCGGCCTCGTGGGGCGCGGCCGGGGACTCCCTCCCGCGCCATAGGCCGCCCGGACTTCCGCAGCTCCGCGAGGCCCCGCCCCATCCTCCCGTCCCGCCCTGTGAGCCCCGCCCCATCCTCCCGTCCCGCCCCCTGGGCGGTCGGAGTCCAGATGGGCTGGCGTGGCGAGTAGGGGCCGCTCGGGCTACTGGCGAGAAAACTTCCAGCCAATGGGAGCGCTGCACGGGAGCACCAGTCGGACGCCGGACAGAGACTTGGCCCCCAGCCCGCCGGGCTTTGGGTAGAGCTTGTCTCCCGCCTGGCTGGGACCGGAGAAAGCCACTCCAGCCCTAGGTTAGGGATGGTGCCAGCTAAAGACGTAAGGAAGAGGAGGGAAAGGGACATTTCCTCATAAAAGGAGCTACTTTTGCATTGCACGGGCACGGTTTTTAAGAAGATGGTTGTTTACGGTGGGGGTGGGATACTCCTGGTAGCTCCGGACGACACAGAAAGGTATCCTGAATTCTCTTATCAGAACACCCTAATTTGTAAGAATCGCTCACTGTAATTGTAAAACACATATTCCCAGATCTTATACTAGACCTAGCAAATGCCAATGGGGAGGGTCCTGGGAATGTGTGTGTAACAAGTGCTCTTGGGCGATTCTTAGCATCTGGCAATTTCAGGAAATGCTGAATTAGGTTATATTGCCTTTGTCTCAGAAATAGGAGCTTTAAAGAAAAAAAAAAGGAAGAGTCAAGGCCGCCGGTAACACCGAATTATTTTTGCCTAATCTATTTAACCAGGTCCCCTCCCGCCTCTGCTACTCCCACCATCTCTCCTGTGCACCACAGTACGGACCTAACCTTTGGGTTCCTAGGATGGATTCCTGGTCAAGTCACTTTACCCATTACCGCATACCCATGTATCTACTTCTTATAATTAAGAAGGTTGCGAATATCAGCTCTGAAGGGCTATGGCTCTCATATAACAATTCAACAGTTTAGGGGTTTTGTTTTCTTTTGTTTGCTACATTTGTAGATGTCTGTTAAGATGTTCCCTCAAAGTTAGACCATGTGCTTGTTACACCAAGGTTTCTGCAAAGCACGGGAAGCAAAAACTGATGAATGGCCCAAAGCAAAGATTGGCTGGGTGACTAAGGAGTGATTAAGAGGATGATGAAGTTGTCATGTGGCACAATCATCACATTCTGAGTCAGGGGGCTTTTTGCAACATTGAGGAGGTGTATTTGTAATGGGGACTCAGGAGCCCAAAGAAACATTTTATTACAACACAAGGTAACTGGCACCTACTAAGCCCCTCTTTTTTGGCTGAGCCTTATTCTTCCCCCCAAATCCTGAGAGATAGGCCTGCCCAAGCATCAAAGAGAGAGCTTGAACCGAGGTCTTCTGCCTATGAAGATTCTTTTACTCCTCTGTGAAAGGCAGCTAGGAACCATGCTAGAAATCCAATCTTGACTGGGCTTGATCCTGGACTTTGAGGTCTGCCTTCCAAGAACCTGAAAACTGAATGTGAACATTAAAGTATGTGTTGTTGCCTTTGTTAGCTATTTTATTGCAAATTTTAAAAGTTTTAAATTTGGTCTTGCTCCATGGTCAAGTGCACTCCACATTAATGACAGCTCCCGTCCTCACATTTGGAGACAAGCTCCAATAAAAACAAAACCAAATTTCTTTTCATAACCAGAGAAAACCATCCAACTTTTGAAAGATGCTTTTCCTGGTAAAACTGACAGTAGCTGCCAGTTGTGTATGTCTTATGGTCTTCAAAATGTGTTCTTGTTTAATCTTCACAGAAAGCGTTGTTAGGCCTATTCCACAAGCCATAAGGGAAGAAATCAGGTTGGAAGGCTCAAGTTCTCTGAGCTACTTACTGTAGGCAGAAAAAGGGCTACCACCCAGGTCTCCTGAACTTTAGCAGAATTTAGCAAAACTAGCTGGCCCTCAAAGCAAATGAAGACTGGTTTTTCTACTCTTCCCAAGTCACCCACTGGCAGCATTGTTGACATTAGTGCCCTGCAAGGCACAGCCGAAGATTGAGGGGCCAGGTTCAGAAAGTGTTTTGCCTCGAATTAAGCTGAATCAAAAGAACACGGAATATCTCATGCTAGCCTTTTAGATTAGCCTAGGACTCCCCTTAAGGTAAATGTGGCTGTTAAGATTGGGACAACACCCCTATCAGAAAACCTCAACCTTAAAAATCGACTCTTTATGAAAGGCTTTTCTGTACAGTCTCACAAGAGCATCAGGGGACTGATGAAAGAAAGAAAGAAAGAAAGAAAGAAAGAAAGAAAGAAAGAAAGAAAGAAAGAAAGAAAGAAAGAAAAGAAAGAGAAACTATGGTAAAAATGGCTTCACTCTGGGGGACGCCAAAGAGACGACAGCTAAGAACCCAGACTCAGAAGCCCCATTGCCAGATGTTCAAATCATAGCTCTCGCCTCTGAGTGACCTTGGGAAGTTACTTTTCTGTATCCGGTTTTCCCATCTGTAAAATGAGGGTAATAAGAATAGTACTTAGAGCATATGGCAGTTCTGAGAACTAAAGTATTGAATATCTATAGTGTACCTACAACAGTGTTCTGTAGTGAGCCCTGTTACTACTCATCAACTCTGTGAACTGACCAGCATTTAGTAGAAGTACCTGGTACATATAAACCTGAGGTCTGCTGGATGAATTAAACAAGCTCTATCCTATTTTCAAAGCACTATTTTAGGAGAAAAATGTGTCTAAGGAAACCAAATACGAGACTGGACAAGGACTAAAACTCACCACAGTCCAACATCGGCTCAAAGAGCTGTGAATCCTCCTAATTCCAGTTCTACTTAACATGTTCCAGCTTCTATACTTCATGGTCCTAAATCTCTGTGATTTGGAATTATATCCCACAAGGTGATCCAAATTCAATCTCCCTCTTACTTTGAATGTTGAAGGAAGTGACCTAGGAGGTATATTTTGGTGCCTTTAAGATACCCTCCATTGTAAACAAACAGGCAGTCATTCCAGTTTTCAGAATCAACCTTGTGAGTCTGAGTGAATCACCGCACTAGGTTCCTAAAACTGCAAAGCCACAAAATGACCTCAAAATGTACAAGGATACTTCCAGAGATTCCTATGTTAAATATCAGGGTTAATATAGTCTCATAAAAGGAGGATTTTTCTGCTCTAAAAAAACTATAAGGGATTTATCATCCAAAGCAATAATGTAAAACGAAACAAGTGATGTAATGATGACTTTCAAAACTGAGTACTGCTTCTTTCTGAAGCAATATATACTTGCTTTGTAAAAGGTAGGGTGGGGAGGAACTTAAGAAAAAAAGGGGGAATGAGGAGCAAATTACGTATAATCACATTAATTTGGTGGAGATCCAACTCCAGAATTAAGGTAATATCATCTCCTCAGCTGGGTAAGAAAAGCTAAATTTCACTTGTTTAAAATTGTATTGTATTTAATTATCATTCCCACTTATCTGATGGGCTGAAATCCTGAAGTCTGTCAGCACACTCTGCTAAGACATGGGGGACAGGAACTAGTAGAAACAAAAACTGGCATATCCTCTGTGAAGGGCAGTTTGGCAACTCCTAGCCAAAGTACAAACCCATTTACCCTTTGACACAGATATGCTTCTGTGAATTGGTGCACACATATGTACTTCACTGCAGTAATGGTTACAAAAGCAAAGGGTTATAAACAACCCAAATGTCTACCAACAGGGGACCAGTTAGGTGAACTACGAATCTGGAACAGTGAAAAACACATACACAATGAAATGAGAACCATGCTGCTATGAAGGAGAATGAGGAACTCTCTATACTTTGATATGGAAGGATAGCTAGGACAGAGTAATTGGATAAAGTCATGTTCAAATCAGTATGCTACTTTCTATGTAAGAAAGTGATTAAAAAATATATATATTTCTATTTGCTTTTTGTATTTTGTATAAAGAAAACACTAGAAAAATAAATAAGAAAGTGATATAAGGATTACCTATAAGGCCAGAGTGGTGGTAGAAGGGTGGTTACTCAGTCATGGATCAAACCGACTGTTCATGTTTCTTTGGATATTTTCAATTTTTTGAATCATGTGACTTACCTATTAAAAACCATTCAAAAAATAAATGGAACCTTAGGAAAAAAAAAGTGGTAAGCTTCCTTTCCCCAGCTGTTCTAACTACTAAACCACTAAATCAAATGCAGTGATTATCCATCAAGAATTTATATTCACCATTCATATGCCATGCCCCACCCTTTAGGTTATTGATGTTTCCAGAGAAAGTAGATAACAATTGTTAATCTTCTTTGAAGGATGAGAGCTTGTGCTTTCATAAATCAGTTAGTGGTATGATAAACATTAATTTCTTTTTCCTTAGAAAATGATACAAATAGAAAAAGGAGATATTTAACTTAAATATTGGGTAACTGGTAGACAGAAATGGTGGACTTTTAATATGTAGAAACAAGAGAGCACATTGTGTGATAGACTGTACAAAACTGAGGTTAGGCCAAAGCTGTATATAAAAGCTGGCTGGAGGAGATGCCATAATTGGCAATCTATTTATGTTCTATTTCCCATGTTCAAAAGGGATTACATTGACTTTGTTGGGGTATTCTCCCTCCTGTCATTACTTTGAAAAGAAGTATTTTCTAACTGTTCCAGTATTCTCCAAGCTCCAAATAAATTCTAGCAGAACCCAGTAACAGGGCAGTTATAAAGTGTCAAACATTGGCTCTAAAATAGTTTGCCCCCAAACTGATAGTAGGTATGTATTTTTCCACATTGTATAGTAGAATAAACATATTTCTCTAGTCTGGGGGAAATACTTTAAATTTTTTAAATGATTTCAAATTATAAGCCTGTATATTTTATAGCGTTTCCAAGTTATTGTATCATTCTGTAAAATGTGACCTCCAGCTCTTGTGTTAAAGGGATAAAATGTAAATATTTGTGCTTCTGGATTATTTCCAAGATGAAAAACATGCAAAGTTAACATATTCACTAAGCCGAGTGGGCCTTTTCATCTATCTTCTCTGCTGTTTTAGCATCATCCCCATCTCTTGGCTGCTAGAACGGTAGTCTGTTAGGAGAAATAGTATTAGAGATCCTCTACTCTTCATTTTACAGATAGGAAAACTACAGAGCCAGAGGGAATTCAGCAGCTCACCACACCATCAGTTAATAACAAAGAAAGGAACCTATTTTCTCCAAATGTCAATCCAGCACTCTTGACAGAGCCAAACTACATTAGTATTTAAAACTGACAAATTATTTTCCTACCACATCCCTTCCTTTTATAAATTCAAGACCTACAAGCCCCAATAAAATGAAGTTAAAGTATCTTTTCCCCTCTGATTCCTGTTAGGAAATCTGCATTACCTAAGTTACCAGCTGCCTTGCAATTTTAAAACAGAAATTACCTTACTGAAGAGAGGGCTTGTTAATGAAATGGAATAATGAATGACTACTGCTATTGCTTAGATTAAGAAGCTTCCCATTGCAATCTATCTAGCATGTCAATGACTTGCTTGTTTCCTAAAAAGAGCAAGAAGCAACAATTACAAAAGCACCCACTTTTATTAATAGCTGAGTTTTAAACAGAAATTGTGTGGAGGCTATTTACTAATCAACAGGAAACACCTGCAGTGAGCCACACATTGTAGAACTGCAAGCTTAAGGGAAGTTGGCAAGGCTAGTGTTTGCTTTACTGTTTTCCTTTTCAAGCACCTTCACAGGCATATACGTTGTTGAGGGCTCAACAGTTAAAGTTTTTAATAAAGAATTTCAAACACAACATGGTGGTTTCCCCACGATGGCAGTTTTAAAGTATTTGGCCAAGTGGATGTTACATTGTAATGCTGCCTACAGTAAACTCAGACTTCCACTCCAGTTCTCAATCTACCAGACCATGAGGCTGGAATTACCAAATCAACAGGATTTCAGTGTAACTGGATCCTGTACGGATAGAATTACACAAGGCAATTAGTTCCTCAGTCAAAACAATGAATACTGAAGGAGCCACAGTTCCAACACATCCAATTTACTTGACAGAATCAAAGGAAACAATTTTAGAAATCTCAATTTTTGAAAGCAGTTATAAACTCAAAATCAAGGATCCAGTAAACTAACCTTATATCCTCCCCACCCCTTTCCCAAACATCACATTCCTCCTTCAAAAATCGCTTTGGTAGAAGGGTGACAAGAAGAGGATCAAGTTAACTCCTTGACTAAGTATCTCCACCAACTCTCCATACAAGAAATGAAACTGGATATCCTAGGGACTTCTGTCCTAGAAATGCTAAATCATACATCCAATTGGCCAACAAGGTTTGGCTGTACAGAATAACAGTACGGATACAGAGAAAAAGCCAAGTTGGACTTTTCTTCAGTAAAACTACATAAAATCATTTCTGCAATAGCTTTGATGAGATAAATGTTCACTTTTATAATGCAAAAGATAACTCACTAGCAAAGAAGGCCAAATGGCTTTATTTTAAAAATGTGCTTCTGTGGGAAAACCACGTTTGATATTTAAAATCTTTTCATTCTGGAACTGAAGTAAGTAGACCTGCCCTGCAATTTCAGCTTATTAGTAGACTTTTGTTAAAATTTTTAAAACGAATAGATTATAAAATGCCTAACCAACTAGCTCCTGCCACTTCTAAAAGTCCTAAATTTGATATATCAGGACAGTTTACAAGTAATAGCATTTCCTCCATCGTCCCCCCCAAAAAATCGCAATATCAATCCTGTGGATATTTTAAAAGTTTATTTCTATTTTAACTAGCCCACAGACCCAATTCTTTGAGAAATGAGCTGATTTCTTTCTAGCACATTGTCTGTGGACCTTGCTCATGGTAACTTTCCTCCCATTCCCTTCCCAAAAAGTCAGCACCTTCCATCATGATGCACATTTTAAGTTAAAATTGTCAATACAACCCTCAAAATGCAAGTTTATTGAATAAAGCTGAGAAGAGCAGTAAACAGACAAAAAATGCATCACCTAAATAAAAAAATTCACGTATTTACAAAGTTCAGTAACTGTTAAGTTTTCACATGCAGAAGTTAATGCACAGGAAAATGTTGGTAGTAGAGTTTGGATGTCTTGAAATGCTGAAAGCAATGAACAGACACACAAACACATTAAGTTTTAGCTATAGGTCAATTAACAAACCTACGCAGTCCCCACACAGTCACACACTTTAGTTCCAATTCCTCCTTTTAGGCACAAGCAAATTGCCACATTCTTTGTAATGGTTCAGAGTAACCATTAATGGTGTTGAGCTACAGTAGCAAGTTTAAATATCCCTTCATTTACAGAACCATCCATCCCATCAGGGAAGTATGCAACATGCTTCAAAGAGTAAGAACAGAATTTTAAAAGCTGAGATTCTACTCACAAAAATGTGAATGGAGGAAAACAAGTAGTATCTGTGCAACATATTTTGTACAGGATATTGTTAAGGCCATGGCAGTCTATAAATTAAAACTGGTATTCATTAAAACAACTGTTGACTGCACTTTGAGTGCTCAACATGTATGGAAATGCACTGTCTACATGAGTGCTGCTTAACAAAAGTAACAAAATCACACACAGTGTGAGGCAACACAGAAGCGGGTGTAGCATAAAGTTTTATCTACTACAGTGGTTTTATGTGAGTAACAATTTACAAGTGAACCAGTATTAATGTGTCCCTTTATGTATACGGACATCACTAAACTACAAACATGTTCGTTTTAAGTTTCTATACATCTCCGTATTGTAGAAGCAAACAATACACAGCATCAGCTCCTCGGTTCTCTGTGTGATTGATCATGAAACAACCTGCAGATGTTGCGCATGATTACATTAGATAGAGCAGGCAGGTCTAGAGTTGTCACAATAATCAAGATGTCTAATGGCACCAGACAAAAGAGTGCCAAACTTTACATCAATAAGAGAGAAAAATAAGAATTTTTATTTGTTTCTAAGTATCTATTGTGCTGAAAGTCTATGACTGGATATAAAAAGTCGAGAGAGTGTCATGCAGCAGCACTGATTTAATGACTAGAGATAGAAAGAACAAACAGGTGTTTGAACAAAGTCTGACATTCTTAACACATTTTATTATATTGGCTGGAATGCTCTAAATTCATGAAAGCCTTTGAGAAAATCTTCAATTCCCAACCCTTTAAAAAATTGTGTTGAACCGCTCCCCTCCTCCCAAACAAAAAGAGAAAAAGAAAAAGAAGAAAAAATAGAGAAGTAATGATCTGGACAGATATACAACAGCATGCCTTAGTTCCTCCCATATCCCCAACTGCTATCTGGTGATGAAGAATTCTCAGAAAGCAGATGTTTTTAAAGTTCATATACGATCTCACCAGTGTAAAGAACCAATAACAACACTGATCTGGTGCCTCTGCTCACTCTTTGCAGACCATTTTTTTAAATTCCTAAGGTGTAATTATACATTTCACATGCATTTGTGAGATATGTAAACATTATGTTTATATCCCACATGAGTCAGACTAAAGGTTTTCTAAATACTGTGTGTGGCACTAGAAACTTCATGCTGTACCAAGTCAGTATCAGTATTAAGCTAATGGACTCTATAATGAAATATCATAAACATTTACTGAAAACCAATATAAAAACCTGGCCCAGAAAGACCAGAACAGAAATACGCAATTTTCTTGATTTAAGATGGTCAAAGTGTGTGTTTAAAAAAAAAAAAAAAAGCTCTATACACTGTTTAAGACAATATGTATAAGAAGCTTTTTTTGTGTGTGCTGACTTTATCATGACAACTCTAGCTGATTCTTTATGAAGGAGTAGGGATACACATCTTCAGCAGTGCACAAGAGAAATAAACTCTGAAAAAGGCAATTTCTTGGGTTTAGGAAGGACCGTATTCTGGGAAGTACTTCAGAGGAACGGACAATAATTCTAGGATTATAGCCAGGAAGGACTGGAAGACTTCAGGAGATGCTTCAGCTTCTTCTAGATTTTGAATGTTGAATAAGCCACTGAAGTGTGATATCTAAAGATGGAGGGAAAAAAATTGAAGGCATTAAGATATCAAAGTTAAGACACTAAACATGAGAGACAGTATTTAAAATGCAGCTAATTCAAAGTACATGCTGGGCCTACCTGCTTCTGCTTTTTGCATCTGTACTATTCTCCATTACCTAAACTTCAAGAGGACATTCTAAGGAATTAATTCAAGACTCAGCAGTCTCTGATTTAAAAGTTAAATGATCCTCAGGACAGCCTGTGCCATCTTTTATTCATTCAAAAATTTACTGACTGCCTGTTAAGATAAGTGCTGTATGTGAAGTGCCAGGAATGCAAAGATATGGGAGAACCCCACTATCCCCTGAAGGAGCTTTTAGTATCAAGTTGGAAAACACAGAAGAACTCATTTGGGACTGGGAGAAGGGCTGCCCCACAGAATTCCAGGCAAAGGAAACAACAAAAGCAAAAGAATAAACAAAGGCATGAACAGTGTGGAGATGTGGATGGATTGTATGATAAGATGTGGATGAAACACAGGATTAGGGGAAGGGGCCGCCACTCATCACTAAGGCTATAGCAGGGGTTCTCAACTTCACTGTTTTGAGCTTTTGGACTGGATAATTCTTTGCTGCGACAGGACAAAGGCCTTTCCTGTGCACGGCAGACTATTTTGTGGCATCCGTGACTTCTACGCCTAGATGCCATTATCACTCCCCCTACACACCCACAACTATGACAACCAATGTCTTCAGGGATTGCCAAATGTCTCCTGAGGAGCAAAAATGTCCTCAACTGAGAACCACGGGCTAGAGGGAGCCAGATAACCTTGTATACCACTCGAACATGCTACTAAGTTTGGGTTTTAGTCTCAAGTCAACTGGAAATTACTGGAGAATTTTAAGCAAGAAAATTATATTAGTTTATTTTAGGATGAGCAACAATGGCAACAGAGAAGGACAATTTGGAGTTGTCAGTATAGACGCTATCACAGCAGGAATAGGAAATGCGAAGGCCTGTAGCAAACAAATGTTGTAGGGATGGAAGAAGGAAAATGTGGAGTTGACCAAGATACGAACAGAGAATCTTCTGGCCTCAGTGAGTTGTGTTTGTCATGGAGCTGTTGACAAACACGGTGGTTAAGAAAGAACAGACTTGAGAAAAAAAAGATAAAGAATTTAGCTACAGAGCATATCAGATTTGAGGTGCAGAAGGTAACAGGCATGGAGATGTCCAGGAGATAGTTTTAGCTATATCGATAATTGATCTCAGAAAGGGATGGGAACTGGTAAGATGTCACCACAGAGGTGGCAGCTGAAGCTATCATAGCTGAGATTAGCCAAAAAAAAGCACTTAGACTGACAAGAGAAGGCAGCTAAGTCAAAACAGTGAATTACTGTCCTTGAGTTCTTTAAAAATGTGTCATCCATATAAAGGGTATGTGAGCATCTATCAGAAGCAGCACTCAATTGTCCAAACCTGAAGGATGAGTGCAAATTCAGTTTACAAGCTAATATGTGTTATGGAATCTGTAAGCCCCATACATGTAAAGGATAGCCTACCTAGAGCTGAGATCTGAATAAATGCAACCTGTTCAGAGTTGTGGAAACAATGATTTAACCTGACTGTTGAACCACATCATGTGCACTTTAAGAGGAGGACAGCAGTGTGTATGTAATAAGAGCAAAGCCACATTCATTAGGATTGAATGGGAAGAAAGGTAAATCTGAGAGTGAAATGCCCAGGTTTAAATATTTAAGAAATTCACTTAAAAAAAAATAAACAAAGCTTATGGACACTGGACAGAAGTTATATCCTAAAGACAAGTGGATCCTTAAGACTAGATAAAAAAGCAGAAAAGAAATAAGATACTCAAATGAAGGAGTCATCTTCCATGACAAAAAGGGCCACAAGTATGAGTCATCTTTGCAAAGATCATGTTCACAGAAGTAATCTGTTCTATGTGTGGTTTGAGGACACATTACTGAAGTATTTCATATACCACACTGGGAAGCTGGAAGGAGAATATACAACCGATGTGTACTGAGATACTTCTGGAATAATTAAGTAAATTCATAAATTTGGTTCTAAAATATGTTGTGAAAGGTGAAATTAAAGAGGATGTTCTAATTAGACTACCCAAGAAGTCTAATCTACTTGGCCGTTAGTTGTATTTCCTGCTCCAAATAAACAGGCATTCTGATTTACAAACCACTTGTTTTGAATCTAGTTAGAGTGGATCCATTTCCTTGGGCTTGACAGTAAGTGAAGCAGCAGTTCTACAATCACGAACTGGTGACTATGGAGCTCTACGACAGACTATGAAGTCAGCCTCAAATAACAAAAGAAGTTCTCACCAACTCTCGGGCATTTACTTCTAAATGAGCTCACAAGATTTTTTCGGGAAAAGTATTCGGCTGGTTTGTCAAGGAAGTAAAACAAAGGATTTTTTTTTTCTCATTTCAGTAACTTTCCCCCCTATTTTATGAAATACTAGAGAAAATATAAGGGAGTAAAATGGATTTACAGAGTAGCACAATGTCCTAAAATTATGGTTAGTGTATGCAGAACAGGGTTTTTCAACCTCACCACTACTAACATTTTAGGCTGGACAATTCTCAGCTGTGGGGGACGGTAGCATGTTTAGAATATCCCTGGTCTCTACCCACTAAGTGCCAGCATCACACTCTTCATTATGACAACCAAGTGTCTCCAAACATTGCCAAATGTATCCTGGGGGCAAATCCTTCAATGAGAACCAGTGGTGTGTAAGTAAATGCTCTCTTGGGGACACAACTTAAAACTTAACATGAATTCCTCCTAACATGGGGGCGGGGGGTTTAATAAACTCTAAGTAACCCTAAGTGCTTGAAGAATCTGTCCTCAAATTAACTAAATGCTCACAATATAGCAAGTCACTTACTCTACCCATTTAACAGAGGACAGTTTGTGTCCATCAGCAAAGTATTAGGCTCAGATTGCTTTTGGGTGCTCTTTATTTTTTTTTTTTTTTAAGATTTTGTTTATTTATTTGACAGAGATAGAGACAGCCAGGGAGAGAAGGAACACAAGCAGGGAGAGTGGGAGAGAAGAAGCAGGCTCATAGTGGAGGAGCCTGATGTGGGGCTCGATCCCATAACGCCAGGATCACGCCCTGAGCTGAAGGCAGACGCTTAACCGCTGTGCCACCCAGGCGCCCCTTGGGTGCTCTTTAAAGGAAGCCCAGGGGCGCCAGGCTGGTTCAGTGGGCAGAGCACATGACTCCTGATCTCAGGGTTGTTAAGTTCAAGCCCCACGTTGGGTGTAGAGTTACTTAAAAATAAAATCTTAAAAAAATAATAAAAATAAAAAATAAATAAAGGATGCCCAGAATTAGCAAGAAAACTATCAACACTTTGAGCTCATCAGAGCATGTTTGAGGAGGGATGAGGAATGAGCTGATAGACTAGAACTGACTTGGGGAAAAAGTTAACTATGATGAGAACCAATACATACTGAATGAAGGCTAAAGGGAAAAAAAATAGAATACCTTCTAAACACACTGTGTTGGCACTATGTATTACACTCTACTCCAATACAAGGTTTGTTTTTTTTTAATTGGAGGTGTGACTATGGTAGAATGGTCAGAGATACAATGTTTTTGGCTTTGAAGATGGAGGAAAGAGCCATGAGCCAAGAACGCAGAGAGTTACCTAAAAGCTGAAAAACAGAAGGAAATGGAGTCTCTCCTAGAGTCTCCAAAAAGAGCACAACCTGTCATTTTAGTCCTTGATTTCTAGCTCAGTGAGAACTATGACAGGCTTCTAACTGACAGCAGCAACAGAAAACTAACACGCCCACATGACATCCACCATATGTCAAATGCTGAAATGCATTTTCACATTCCCTCTCACCCGCCATTATCACCATTTTATAGATGAGTAAAAATTGGAGATCGGGGAGGTTAAGTGCTTTGTCCAAGGCCAGTCAGAGAGTAACTTAGGTAACCAAGTGTTCTGGCCTGAGGCTGCCTAACTCCAAAGCCAATGCTGTTTGCAGCCCATTAAAAGGCAATGATGGACAGCCTCATTTTTCTGTAGTAGCGCGCAGAGTGATTTTTTTCACCAGTGACCACATACCCAGCTGCTTCAAGGTACATGAATTAAATAAACTCTTCTCTCGCATTTTGTTTGGTTGAACCTGTCATGTCAGACAAGAACCATGCGACTTAGCCTGAGTAGCTTTTCGTCATGAAGGTACACTTTACCAGTGAGTATATTTTATTGCACTGTCATAGGTCTTTTCACTCAAACAGCTAACAGGTTGACTAGCCTTTTCATTTTGTTAAACGTTTCTATTCATCTTTCTTTTTGACCTTTTGATCCTTCTCAGACATTCCAATCCACTTTTATTACATAACCTCTCACAAATTAGTTAAGAAACTAAAGTTCAGCCAGATATATTTAAATTCTTTAAGAACACTGTATTGGATTGAATAGTGTCCCCTAAAAATTCACACCTACCTAGAAACTCAGAATTTATTTAAAAATCGTGTTTACAGATATGAGGTCATACTGAATGAAGGTAGGCCCTAATCCAATGATATGTATCTTTATAAGAAGAGAAAATAATACACACAGAGAGACAAACAGAGGAGAAGGCTATGTGAAACCAGAGGCAGAAACTGGAGTGAAGCACTGATATGTCAAAGAATGCCAAAAGGGGCCTACAACCACAAGCTAAGGAAAGGAAGGATATTCCCCAACAGCCTTCATGGCCCTGCTTAACACCTTGATTTTGGACGCCAAGCCTCCTGAACTTGAGAAAATAAATTTCTGCTATTTTAAACCACCCAGTTTGTGGTACTTTGCTATGGCAGTTCTAGGAAATTAATACAGACATTAAATAGATGAAGGGTACTTTTGGTTAATACTTCCAACAGAGTACTAACATTACAGTAATATACTGGTTCAATAAATGAACAATTGTTTAAGTGCTTATAGACCAATTTTTGTAAAGTCTTATTTCAAAAACATTTTGTTATAAAGCACAGCTGGATACTAGCTCTGCCAAAATTAATACAATAAATTGATATCACATAATGTTTAACTTCATGTCTATTTCATTTACTTCTTTAAATACATAGAGCACATTCAGGATGTTGTATTTGCTGTCAAAAGATACAATGTCTATTATTTTTCCTAAGGCAAAAACAACGGTCCTCTATAAAGGAGGATAATAAAGAATAAGAAGCACTAAGACATCCCTTCCAGTGACACCCATTTCTTCCACAGTTATTCTTACCTATATTATCCTTTTCTTTGCAAGAAATTGAATAGCAGCAAATTTCTCTATCCTGAATAGCAGACAGGTTCCTGTAAGAAGCAGAATTAAGAGAATAAGTCTGTGCTTAAAATAACTATCATACCTATCACTCTTTGTTCAATTTTCTTATCTTTTTATACTGAAGAAATTATTTCACTACTACTAAAATTTTTAGGAATTCACCTCTCTGGTAGGCCAAATTTACCATGTTTACCTAAAAACATGGCTATAATCATTACTAAATAACGGGAGGGCCTGGCTGGCTCAACTGGAAAAGCATATGACTCTTGATCTCGGGGTTATAAATTCAAGCCCCATGTTGGGTGTAGAGATTACTTAAAAATAAAATCTTTAAATAATAATAATAATGATGATAATATAATGATGCTAAACAAAGTAGTGGGCAAAATAGTATAATTCAGAACCAATTTTTTTTTGTATGACTTGAGAACTTATTTCCAAAAATTTTTTTTAAATTATTAACATATAATGTATTATTTGTTTCAGGGGTATGGGTCTGTAATTCATCAGTCTTACACAATACACCATGCTCACCGCAACACATACCCTCCCCAATATCCACCACCCAGCCACCCTATCCCTCCCACCCTCCTCCACTCCAGAAACCCTCAGTTTATTGCCTGAGATTAAGAGTCTCTTAGGCAGAACAATTTTTTTTTTAAAAAACACCATCACTCATTCTTAAGACATACATTTTTTCAATTAGCTGTTTCTCATCCAAGGCATTAGGAAGATCTCTCTTGTTTCCAAGTACTAGCACCTTTAAAAAGAAAAGATATTAACAATAAACTTTTATGTAAGAAAAGGTCACAGAAGCATGAGATAGTCATATTTGTAGACATTAAAATTAGAATGCTACCACATGCCATAATATTGAGGCATATTTGTATAACTGGTGGCCTATCTCATTTATTTAATCTTTCAAATTAGCATTCATTTCTTTCTTTTTTTTTTAAATGATTTTTTATTGTATTATGTTAGTCACCATACAGTACATCCCCGGATTCCGATGTAAAGTTCGATGCTCCATTAGTTTCAAATTAGCATTCATTTCAACTTCTACCACATGGATGCCCCTAATTCAGTATGTGGCTGCCAACTTCTACTTAAAATATTCTGTCTATGGTATGTATTCTGCAATTTTTAAATAAATCTCTACCAAAATGTGAGTATGAACTTAACACAACCAAGAGTGGGGGAATAATTTTTTAACCACTTTTATGTTAGCCATTAATCATACAAACATATAAATATGCTTTTAAAATTCCTGATCCATCCTACAGAATATCATGTAGAAATATTCTAAGACAGTGGTTAAGTCTGGAAATCAGGATAAATATAGCAGTCGTAAGCTCTAGGAATAAATGGTATCATCTGGTTGCTAGATGTGCTTTGAAAAGGAAAGGAGAGACAGGCTTCCCAATCACCACTCTATCTTTCTCAGATAAGTCCTTTCTGCCTCAGAGAAGGAAAGAATAGGAGTAGATATGACATATTTGAGAATATCCATACTCTGAATCAGTATTCTCTAAGAAAATGTAATCTCTGACCCATCTGAACAAAGTACATGGCATGTCTACCTTGCCATACCTATTTCTTTCACTTAAAACACCCCCACCCTACTCCACACATTCTGACCATTTCTACTCATAGGACCTAGACTCTTACTTTGCACAAAGGACAAAGAGACAAGGACAGAGGCACAGAGAGTCAGGGACACTGGGAGCTCACAGGACAATGTTAAACCACAGCCTGTCTCCTCTTCCCCAACTTTCACCCCTCTCCATACTCTCATTTAAGTCACACTAAGTTCTCAAGCTGGACCTCCCTGAATTTCTAAAAATAATATCACGGCCATTTGTGACCAAGCGGTCAGTTTGAGGGTTACCTGGCATTTTAGTCCTCTTACTACATTTAAGAACTTTCCTCCTACCTTATGAACCTGCCTCCCAATAAAGCTACCTGCTTCTATGGATAATTTTTGCCCCAGCTTTCCTTTCTGCTAGAGCGTGGACACATAATCTAGGATGAACCAAACCTTTCAATGCAGAGGCCGTGATGCAAGAAAGCAGGATAAAGAACCCATTCTGATAGGGAAAGGGAATCAGCTAGATGACCTTCCAATCAGAACAATTTTGTCTAGTGTTCAGAAACTGCATGTGGTCACCAGACTTACTATGTGGTGAATCTGGATGTGATCCTGGCAGCTGCTTAGCTTCTTCGTTCCAGCCTATTTCCTGAGCCTGCTTATATGCAGCCTTCTGAGAGACACTGTAAGCTACCCAATATACTTTCAATGAATTCCTTTCTACTTAAATCAGCTTTCTATTGCTTGCAGCTAAGAAGATTTTTGGTGACCTTACGGTAAGACTGACTTTTACTTACAGTAGGTACACAGAACCAGGTTTTAACACAGGAGAAAAGAACAGGCTTTGAAGTCAGATAGACACGGATTCGAAACCTGGCTGCACAACATACTAACGCTGCCATGTAACCCTGAAGAACAATGGTTATAAGGAAGGGATAACCATGAACCTCATTATGTTTTAAGGATTACCTGAGATAATATACCTCAAGTATTTAATATTCATGAACTTGTCATGAGGCTAAAGCATGGTCCTTTTGCAACATTCTTCAGCTAAACAAATGGCACCACCTTCCATCTAACTTCATGAACCAGAAACTATGAATTATTCTTTATATCTCCTTTTCCAATCCATTACCAAGTCTGGTGGACAGTGTTCCTAAATATCCCTAAAATCAGTTTCCTCCTCACCAACTTGTCTACTACCACCCTAACCCATGGTACCGTAATTTGCCAAGACAACTTAAACAGCTTCCTCAAACTGCCCTCCTTAGAGTCCCCCTTGCCACTTTAAACTGAAATCAGAATGACTTAAATAACATTCTGACATTTAAAACAGTCCAACAGTGAGTGCTTCGGTGGCTCAGTAGGTTGAGCAGCTGAATGTCTGATTCTTGATTTTCGGCTCAGGTCATGGTTTCAGGGTCACGGGGTTGATTACCAACCCCCCACCCCCCACCCCCGCGTGGAGCTCTGCACTCAGGGCAGAGTCTGCTTCTCCTCCTCCCTCTCCCTCTGCTCCTCCCCCTCCGCCCACCCCCCCCTGCTCTAATAAATAAAATCTTTAAAAAAAAAAAAAAAAAGGAAAAACTTCAGGAAAAAAGTTTTAAAACACTAGCAACAGCTTCACACACAGTCCAGTCCAGCTTCCTCTAGTATCCTAGCTCCCGTATGGCTCACCACACTCTCCCCACCCTCTCACTTTGCTTTTGCTCTAGGGAGACTGGCCTCCTCTCAGTGTCTTGCTTCCTCCTACCAAAAGGCCCTTTGTCTACAGTTCTCTTTTCCTCCAATTGCCCCATTCCTCCCATGTCTACATATCCCTCACAATTCAGCTCAAGCAACACTTCCTCAGGGAATCCTTTCTTCCCTCAAACTAGATCAAATCTCCCCTCTAATTTTAACTCTCATGGCTCCTGGTACCTCTCCTTCATAGCACTTATCAGAGCTGTATTATTCAAGTGATTTCATGGCATCTACCTTTCCTACTAAACCACAAACTCCATGATGGCAGGGAGCATGCTTCTATTCACTTCTGTTCATCACTGTATCCCCAGGACTGAGCACTGCTCCTATTATACATAGTTTAATAAATAGCTGGTTAAGAAATGAAAAAATAGCACAGAGCCCAGTATATGACTAGTATTCAGTAGAGATAAGTCTTTTAAGACTTTAAGACATTTAACTGATTTCAAACACAATAAATCATGCATTTATAATTTTAATAATTATAAATATTATAATCATATAACATAAAATAACAAGAACTCCATACTTACTGGAATTCCTTGTAACTGTGGTTTATCTAGAAGATTATGTAGTTCATTTCGAGAGGCTTCTATCTTTTCACGATCGGCAGCATCTATCATGTAACTTAAAAAAAAAAAGAGAGCAATTTCAAAATCTCAACTCCAAATTCTCTGATGGTCAAAATTAGGGATAAAGATTTTTAATTTTCATATTTATACTACCAAGGGACTCCTGGCTGGCTCAGTCAGAAGAGCATGTAACTCTTGATCTTGGGGTTGTGAGTTTGGGCCCCACAATGAGTGCAGAGATTACTTAAATAAACAAACTTTTAAAAAAAGAGTTACATTACTGAAATTGTTAATCAAAATAAAGACCTAGATAAAAAAAAATCTTAGTACCCAAAAATACTTTTAAAAAGACTATACTTAGATGCTAATACATGATAGTAAAACATTTATATCTCTTAGTTCTTAGATACATAAACAAAAAAAAATAACTAAAATTCTCATTTATGATTAAATTTGTTAAAGTTTCGTTATTAATGGGATTACACTAAGAAAGACTGTTATGACATGAAATAAAAATTGAGCCTTTGGAAGTATGAAAAATAACTTTTTCTCCTGGAAACCTAAACTGACTTTTTAAAAAAGTGCTTACACAATGGCATTGACTCCTCTGCAGTACCGTTCCCACATGCTCCGGAATCGGGGTTGTCCTCCTATGTCCCAAATCTTTAAATCAAGACAGACAATTCTTAATTAAGATATGTTAAGTAATACAATGAAAGAAAAAGTAGCAGAAGAAGGAAAGAAAGATCAGGCAGATATGCCCATTTCCACAATGTTAGAGCCAAATTACTCCTGAAAAACCTGAGCTGAAACAAGTTCTTAATCTAGAAGCTCTTGGGTCCACATCTAAACTTGAAACTCATATTTAATATGTTTACACTGGATCTAGTAAGTTCTACTAAAGAAGATTTTGTGCAATACTTTCTTTGCTTGTTAACCAATACATTTCCGTATTGAAAATGTATCTTTAAGAGAACATTTTCAGCATGTACCAAATCACGCATCATCCAGATTTGAATGCCAAAAGAGAAAATAACAGTTCATTCAGAATCTATTAAGATTTAATTGTCTGACTGGGTATGCATTAATGCCTAATCATTTACAAAATTATTGTATCCATACAAAAGCTAATACCCACAATAATTTCATAATTATGCCTACTCAGTAGGTACTACTCTGGACACTGGCCTACATAAACATCTTAAGTCATGGTATGTATCCTCAAGAGGCTTCCAGTTTAACTATAGAACCTACAATATGCATAAAGAGACCCATACATGAAAAATGAGAAATTTCATTAGATTAGCTCCAGGAAGAATTCAGTAAGCAGCTTCTGTGAGCCACAGGAATTGGGTGAAATGGCTAAGGGCTCAGACAATTAGACAATTGTTTAATTAGACAAACTCCCATGAACTACAGAACACACACAAAAAAACTAAAATATGGCCCCTGATAAAGAGTCCAACAGTCCACAATTTAAACCTGTCAAATTCATTCTAAAAACAAAATTATGTTCAACTAGTTAGCTTTCTTAGTATACAGTTTTAATTTTAGGGCTTAGTAGCAAAGAAAGAGAAAACTGGTTACCACATATGTACCACAAATATAATACTAAATTACCAGTATTATAAATAATAAATTATCTTTCAATATAAAATACTGTCCATGAAATAATGTAATTCCACACTCCAAATACAGAATCTCAAACATGGGATTTTTATTTCCTAGGAACATGTACATCCCAATTATTATTCTGCCAAGCCAAATGTTAAGTTTTTTATGACACTTAATAACATTTCAACTTACACATTTTAATTTATGAGAGAAGAAAAAAACAACTGATTTACATTCTTTTGTAATATACCCATTCATGAGTTAAGAAGTACAAATAAGCATGCAAAAAACAAAGAAAAAGAAAACTTTGTAGCTGTACATGCTGACAATTTAAATCAAGTATGGCAAGAAGATCACGTACCTTTATTGTGACGTTACCTTTAGTTACTTTCCTCATGTTGAAGCCCACTGTGGGTATCATATCTTCACTGAATTGACCTGACTGAACAAAAGAAAACATCTGAAGTTAAGATTAACCAATATTTATTGAGACATAACACGGCATAAACTTCAAACATCAACAATGCTTCTATAACCATTTTAGTATATAACTAATTTTTTAGTGGTGGTAACAATATGTCTTAAGAAAACATTCTTTATAGGTGCACCTGGGTGGCTCAGTCTGTTAAGCGTCCAATTCTTGATTTCATTTCAGGTCAGGATCTCAGGGTTGTGAGATCAAGCCCCTCTGCGGTGGGTGTGGAGCCTGCTAAGATTCTCTCTTTCCCTCCCCTTGCTCCTACCCACCCTCCTTAAAAGAGAAAAGAAAAGAAAAAAAGAGAAGAGAAAAGAAAAGAAGATTCCTTTTACCCGCAATTCTTGAAGAGATACATTATTTCATCATGCAAACACATATTCTTAAAAAAAGATACTTTTAATAAGATAAGAACTTTTTACAAATTTCCTTAAGTTTAAAAAAGAAATATTATGTATCACAACTACAAATGAAAATTTATTAATTCCCCACATATACATACATGTTAACAAGTAGGAAATCAGAAATAAAACTTCAAAGTTCTCCATTTTTAGCATTTAAATTATTTTGACAATTTACAACTCACTGCTAAATAGCTTTCCCAAGTTTGTCTTTTAACAAGGCTTATAAAATATTTTGTCATTGTATAGGTTTTCCTTTTATGTAATCAATTCTGTTCTCTTTTTAGCTTCTGACTTTCTTCTCATAAGACTAAAATATTTTCTAATAGTATTTGAATATGTGGTGCATATATACAACGGAATATTACTCAGCCATCAAAAAGAACGATTTCTCAACATTTGCTGCAACATGGACGGGACTGGAGGAGATAATGCTAAGCGAAATAAGGCAAGCAGAAAAAGACAATTATCATATGGTTTCACTCATTTACGGAATATAAGAAGTAGGAAGATCAGTAGGAGAAGAAAGGGAAGAAGAAAGGGGGGGTAAACAGAAGGGGGAATGAACCACGACAGACTATGGACTCTGGGAAACAAACTGAGGGCTTCAGAGGGGAGGGGGGTGGGGGAATGGGATAGGCTGGTGATGGGTATTAAGGAGGGCATGTACTGCATGGTGCACTGGGTGTTATATGCAGCTAATGAATCATGAAACTACATCAAAAACTAGGGATGTACTGTATGGTGACTAATATAATAAAAAATTATTATAAAAAATTTTAAAAATAGAATTTAAAATGTTCATTCATCTGGAATTTGATTTTACGGGGCAACAAAGTTCCTTTTTTCAATAACCTCACTCCTCATTTAAAAATCCACACATTCCTAACTAATTTGAAGTGATATGCCAAATGCCATACAGAGACGCTTCTATATCTGAGTCAATACTTTTCCATTAGTCTGTTTATTCCTAAATTAGGATTAAATGAATTACTGCAGCTTGTACAATTTCATATTCTATACAGAAGATCAAGAATTTGGAATGTTTTCAAAATTGTCTTGGTTCATCACTCACATTCCAAATAAACTTTAGAAACTCATATTTCAGTTAAAATATTGACTGGAATTATATTAACTATATTAATTTGAGAAGGATTGCCCTGTATCAATTCTTTTTTTTTTAAGTAGAATTTTTAATCAGAAAGTTTCATGCAATATACTCCAGTTAGAAGCATTAAGAAATCTCACTGAGGGATTAGGCAAATAACTATTTTAACATTATGAAAAAAATCTTTGATTTTTCTCTAATTTGAACTGAAGATGACTGTAGGTCCACAGAGTCACATAAAAGCAAACGTTTTCATATCCCAGAATGTTGCAGTGGTTAAAATGAAGAATTCGGCTTCGAATATTTGAATTCTGGTCCCAGCTCAGCTGTATGGCTATCTCCCCAGGCTACGGCTCGTTGGATCGTAAAAAGAGGCAGTTGAATTAGTGGAAAGATTATAATCTCTTTTCATGTTAAAAATTCTATACTATTAAGGTCAGTGAGGCTTGTATACATACAAAAATGACATCATGTAATTCAGTCATTCCCTACCCTGTACCAATTCTTGATATTTAACCACGATCAAGTTTCTCCATCCAGGCAGATGGTTTGTTCATTTAAACGTTCAAATCTTTTATATCCTTCACTAAAGTATAATTCTCATAACAGCCTTCACATTTCTTATATTCCTTATTTTTTTAAAGATTTTATTTACTTGAGAGAGAGAAAGAGAGTGCAAGCGGGGGGCATGGGAGAGGGGCATAGGGAAAAGGGACAGAATCTCAAGCAGACTCCTTGCTGAGCACAGAATCCAATGCAGGGCTCAACCCCATGACCCTGAGATCATGACGTGAGCAGAAACCAAGAGTCAGATGTCCAACCGACTCAGCCATCCAGGTGCCCCTCATAGACTCCACTTTGACTACAATTACAAAGTACATCTAATGAGTCACAGCTAATACTGACTTTATATATTTACATATGTATAAATTTTATTTACCAAATATTAATTTCTCAATTGACCTGACTCACTTTTTAGGTAAACAGCCCAGGATTACGAAATCTCTCTCAACAAAGGAATGGTTAAACAAACAGGACTATTTTCAAGGCCCTAACACTGGTTGATTGTTTGCTGTGACCTTATGCTAGCCACACGATTCTAAAACTGTCTATAAGTCCTGAGCACAATGAATTCCAATTTTACAAATTAATTTCCTCTCCATAACTCCAAAATTCTATGTTCCCCCCACCCCCGCCATTCAGTGGAGTTCAGGCTGATTTCAGAAAAACGATGTTAACCACAATCACTACTTTCATTTATATTAAACATTATAATTCTCAGAACTTTCACATATGATCTATATGTGAAAATCTAGTCATGACATCAAAACTACATATATCAAAACTAGTAATAATACAACAACAAAAATAGAACCTGATTAAAAGGGGAGCAAAGGCAACACCAAAGGCACTATCCATGAAAGCAACCATAGGGTGGACTTCATTAAAATTAAAAACTGCTATGTGAACAAGGTTTATAAGAGTTACAAAGTTAGAAAAGACGCACAGAGTAGGAGAAACTATTTGTAAAAAAAGATACATCCAATAAAGGACTATTATCCAAAATATACAAAGAACTCTTAAAACCTCAACAATATGAAAAAAAAAAAACAACCCAATTAAAAAATGAGCCAAAGACCTCAACCAATACTTTACCAAAGAAGGCAAATAAGCATACTGCACATCATACGTCATCAGGAAAATACAAATTAAAATCAGATACCACTGGTACACTTATCAGAGTGGCCAAAATCTGGTGTACCAATAATACCAAATGCTGGTAAGGATGTGGAACAACAGCAACTCTCATTCATTACTGATGGGAATGCAAAATGGTACAGCCACTATTGAAGACAGTTTGGTGGTTTCTTACAAAACCAAATATACTCTTACCATTCAATCCAGCAATCATGCTCCTTCATATTTATCCAAAGATGTTGAAAACTTAAGTCCGCACAAAAACCTACACATTAATGTTTACAGCATCTTTATGCATAACTGCTAAAACTTGGAAGTAACCAAAGTGTCCGTCAGTAAGTTAATGCATAAATAAACTGTGTCCTATCCAGGAAATGGAATATTATTCAATACTAAAAAGAAATGAGCTACCAAGCCACAAAAAGACATGAAGGAATCTTAAAAACATATCTAAATGAAGGACTCAATTTGGAAGGACTACATACCATTCCAACAAAATGACTGAAAACATGACTCCAGCAATATTCTGAAAAAGGCAAAACTATGGAAACAGTAAGAAGATCAGTGGTTGATAGGTGGTGAAAGGGTGGGGAGAAAATGAATAGGCAGAGCACAGAGGATTTTTAGACAATAAAAAGAAAAACCCTGCATGATACCATAATGATGGACACATGGCATTATACATTTGTCCAAACCTATAGAATGTACAACAAATAGTGAAAAATAATGTAAACTATGGACTTTGGGTGATTGTGATGTGTCAATGTAAGTGCATCAATTGTTAACAAATGTACCACTCTGGTGTGGGATGTTGATAATGCGGGAAGCTGTGAGTGTAGGGGAGCTATATGGGAAACTCTGTACCTTCCCCTCCTCGATTATGTTGTGAACCTAAAACCACTCTAAAAAAAATCCTTTTTTTCTTTTTTCCTAAGAGAGAGAAGCAGGCTCCCCGATTAGCAGGGAGCCCAATGTGGGGCTTGATCCCAAGACCCTGGGCTTCTGACCTGAGTCGAAGGCAGACGCTTAACTGACTGAGCCACCCAGGTGCCCCACTCTAAAAAAACCTTAACAATAACTGTTTTTTAAATGGGCAAAGGACTTGAAGAGACCTTTCTCCAAAGGAAATATACAAATAGCTAATAAGAACATGAAAAGATGCTCAACATCACTAATCGTTAGGGAAATGCAAATCAAAACCACAAAAGATACCACCCTCATGCCCATTAAGATGGCTATTATCAAAAACAAAAACAACAAAATACAAATTAACAAGTTATAGTGAAGATATGAAGAAATTGCAACCCCGGTGCACGGTTGCAGGAATGTAAAATGGTGCAGCTGCTAAGAAAAACAGTATAGAAGTTCCTGAAAAGGTTAAAAATAGAATTACCACATGATCCAGCAATTCTACTTCCAATATGTACACAAAAGCACTGAAAGCAGGGACTCAAAAAGATATCTGTATACCCATGTTCACAGCAGCATTATCCAAAAGAGCCAAAAGGTGGAAGAAACCCAAAGGCCACTGGCAGATGAATGTGGTTTATTCCTACAATGTAATACTATTCAGCCTTAAAAAAAATTTATTCATGCTAAAACACAGATGAGCCTTTTGAAGACAGTATAATAATATAAATAAGCCAGATACAAAAAGACAAATACTATATAATTCTATTCACATGAGAAACCTAAAATAGTTAAATTCATAAAGACAGAAAGTAGAATGGTGTTTGCCAAAGGCTAGGGAGAAGGGGGAAATAGAGAGTAACTGCTTAGTGGGTATGGAATTTGTTTGAAGCAATTAAAAAGTTCCAAGGTGCCCCTGGGTGGCTGTCAGCCTTCAACTTTGTTCCAGCTCAGGTCGTGATCTCTTGAGTCGTGGGATGGAGCACTGTGTCGGGCTCAGCACTCTGCTTGACATGGAGTCAGCTTGAGATTCTCTCCCTCTCCCTCTACCCATCCTCCTGCTCGCTCTCTCTCTAAATGAATGAATAAAATCTTTAATAAAAAAAAGTTCTACAGATGTATGGTGATATACTTACTACTGAACTAATTGTATACTTAAGAATAGTTAATATGTGGAATAATCCTCAGCCATCAAAAAAACCAAAATCTTGCCATATGCAACGAACTCCAGGGTGGAACTACAGGGTGTTATGCTAAGCAAAGTTAAGTCAATCAGAGAAAGACAATTATCATATGATCTCGCTGATACGCGGAATTTAAGAAACAAAACAGAGGATCATAGGGGAAGAGAGGAAAAAAACAAAACAAGACCAAATCAGAGAGGAAGACAAATCATCAGAGACTCTTAAGCATAGTAAACAAACTGATGGTTGCTGAAGGGGAGACGTGTGGGGGGAAGGGGAACTGGGTGATGGACATTAAGGAGGGCACCTGATGTACTGAGCACTGGGTATTATAAAGACTGATAAATCACTGACCTCTACCTCTGAAACCAATATTACATTATATGTTAACTGAATTTAAATAAAAATAAATAAACGTAAAAAAAAAAAAACAATAGTTAAGAGGGTGGGGTACGTGGGTACTGCAGTCAACTCAGTGAATGACTCTTGGTTTGGGCTGGGGTCATGATCTCAGGATTGTGAGACGAGCTCTGCACTGGGCTCCACACTCAGCACAGAGTCCGCTTAAGACCCCTCTCCCCCCTGCACGTGCTCTCTCTCTCAAATAAATAAATAAATCTTTTTTAAAAAGTCAAGGGACGCCTGGGTGGCTCAGTCATTAAGCATCTGCCTTTGGCTGGGGTCATGGTCCCAGGGCTCTGGGATCGAGCCCCGCATCAGGCTCCCTGCTCAGGGGAAGCCTGCTTCTCCCTTTCCCACTCCCCCTGCTTGTGTTCCCTCTCTCTCTGTCAAATAAATAAATAAAATATTTTTTATAAATAAATAAAGTCGAGATGTTAAATTTTGTTTTGTGTACATTAGCACAATTTAAAAACTAATATGCTGTAAGAAGAGGTGATTATTATTTTACAGAACAGGAAATAAATTCCGAAGGTCACATAGCCCAATAGTGGTTGATTCTGTTTTCCTTAAAGATTTCCACTGTGATTATATGTAAGTTTTAATTGATGTCTGAAGTGAGGTCCATGTGAGATAATGCCTCATTTGTTTGGTATCATTAGGAAATAGGTGTTTTACACAATGAAGCAGCCAGAAATGCTAGCTAAACTTTTTAAATGCCAAAACTTTTAAACTAGCTTACACAGGAAGCTTTCTGAAATGCATTACATACTTAAGGTGCCAGGGTGGCTCGCTCTCTCTCAAATAAATAAAATCATTTAAAAAACTAAAAAATAATAAAATGCAATACATACTTAGCTAACTTCTCACCCATAATTTATGGAACATGATTTAATGTGTTCTTGGTATTTCAAGGTTACTTAATCAATTGTAAAACAAGAAAACAAAAATAACCCTTACAGGCCCTTCTGGCAAAAAATTTAATGATTGCCAACATCTATTATAGTACCATCCCATGATAAAATGATGTAGGGGTCTGCAGTATAGTGGGGTGTTGACACTAAAATTTCTTAGATGTTCCTTCATCTCCTTTGCCCATACTTCTTACTGGTGGCAGAAGCTAACTATAACTTTCTTTAATTCAGTTGCTAGCGCTAATCTGCAATGGCTGAAAATTAGGTAATCAAGTTCTTGGGTTTTTAATCCAAAAACATCTTGAGCACAGAAATATGTTTAATAAATACTTAACTGTGATGCATGGATTTTGTGGTATAGATACTTTATAGACTTGGAAGCATTTCTACTGCTTTCCTAGTATCAAATCTTAATCCTCACTTTTCAAAGCTTGTGCTGAATGACTAAACCACTGAGTTGGCAGTTGTTCTCTAGGTAACAGAGAATTTATTTCTGTGCTGTCAAAATGCCGCTAAACTGAGACAAGCAATTTGGGAAGCAAATAGAGGCTTGAAAAAACAAAAACACTACTTAATTGTGTATCATCCTATTTACTTAAACAAATTTAACACTTAAATAATACCAGACACTGTTCTTAGCACTTAATGAATATTGATACAAGTAGCACTCACTGATTTTGTGATGATGGATAGAACTGTAGTCATCTACACACACCCTATAAGCCAAAGTCTCAAGGCAATACTCCCAGAGTTTGTTAATTTGGGCAAAATAAATCTGAAGCAAAATAGGTGGCAAAAAGAAGACTATCCTCTATGTCTGGGAATCTTATCACCAATTTTTGCTACTTACTAACCACATGCAAATGATTTTACCTTTTTTTTAAACATTATTTATTTATTTATTCATTTGTCAGAGAGAGCGTGCACAAGCAGGGGGAGGGCAGGCAGAGAGAGAAGCAGGTTTGTTTGTGGTTTGTTCATGGGTTTTGCTTGTTTGGGGGTTCCCTTAGTACTTATTACAGAGAATTAAGAACCATACCAAAATTTTGCTTGTTTGGGGGTTCCCTTAGTACTTATTACAGAGAATTAAGAACCATACCAAAATTTTAAATTTCAGTTTCCTCAGGGACATAATCAAGTAAGGCCTCTTCTCTTCAAATGGCCCAAATTCTCAAAATGGGCCACTGTTCTAAGTAAACTAAGCTTAGAAATTATTTCTCTGAAGCAAATCAAATAATAAAAAACTTTCTACAAAATCATAAAATTCCAAGATTACCCTTCAAAAAAATGATGCAACTTGCAACACCGACTCAAAAAAACTTTTAACTCTTCAAGAAATACTAGCTAAAGGACTAACAGCATCCTTAGGCTCTTGCAAAGACAGGCCCCCTACGTAGACTGTGGTCTGGATGCCAATGTTTTTCATCTGGTCTCGAAATTCAAATCCACCTGGGCTCAGTGAGGATATGCTCTTCCATCTGTGCTGTCTACACAGATGAGGAAAAAGTGGTTACAGCTCTCAGGCTTGGCATTCATGAACTCTGGCTTAGGGGTGCTGCCGTAGGCAAGCCAATTACAAAAGCCTGTTTCACACATGACCCAATCATTGGCAGCACACGGAGACAATGAATGTGTGTTGTATGATTCATGAACACCATTTCCTGTATGGTCATAAACCCACAAAGCTACTTTGCCTCCACTTTTACTCATTCATTTATTTTTCACTCACTTATTCAAACAACAGAAGGAAAGAAAAGAAACTGGAAACAAATATAAAATATCACACTAATATACACCATTTAAAACAAAGGAGGTAACATGGGATGACTGGGTATCCAGAAGCCCTCTCTGAAGTAGTGACATTTAAGCATCTAAAGATAATTTAAAATCTACAAAGGATAATAGGCCAGCTTCTGCACGTAACCTACCTGTTGTGCTACTTGAATACTGGTAAGGAAATCTAAATTTCAGTTCCAGCTATGCCACTTTCGACCGCATACAGATAAACACAACTCTGAACACTCTTGCTCAGAATGCTAAGGCTCTACCTCCTCCATCCTTACAGCTGCTTCTCTAAGTGTCTATAGCTACTTCACTTCCTCCATTTCCTCAAGTGCTTCTACTCCCTTCCCTTTGCTTTTCTTCTTTCCTGAGTCTCAAAAGCTACTGTAGATAGGAGTTTCTGCTGCCAAACAGGCCTTTAATAACAAGGGCATTCCTTTCATCTCTGAGGCAAACAGACCCACTCCAACCCACAAGTTGTAATATTTAACTCCTAACTGCTGTCCTGGTCCCCACAAACCACTCAAGCATCGCCTCTCTGCCCACAAAGGCACTCTTGATTGATAAGACTTTTCTGCCTAGGACCACACCTGAATCTAAGGGTCCAGAAAGCCAAGTCTCCAGGTTTTAGTGTTAAAATTGCCAGTATCTGGTTTGTTTTGTTTTGTCTTTTATTAATGTTGTTAAATTTATGGTAATTTGGCAAGCAATCAAGTTTGCCTTGGAAGGACTGGAGGTGAATAGCTTATTTTTCAAGTGAACTATTGGTAGGTTTTTTACATTGTTAGGATATATATAACACCCCAAACAGTAGCAACATGGATTTTAAAATAGCTCTTTTTGGGTGGCACCATTAAAACTGAGTGAAAGACATTATGTTTTCTTTGACACTAGGGCATGAAAACTAAATATAACAGACAAAAATTCTCCAAATAAGAACTTTTTAAAAGCATAATGGCAAAGGGAATGCTCTAACTACTAATTAAATGCCTGTCATTCCAATTCAACTCATTTTAAACAACTAATTAATCCTTACTTCTTGCTAATACCAACAGGGCTACTTTGAGGCAATCTCCTTTACAAAGATAACTCTTGAGGATTAAAATGTTCTCAAAACCACAGTTTCAATTAGGAGCCTGAAAATTCTCATCTCTGCTAACCTCTATTCCTGAAGAAAATTTCATTTCGAAAGGTCTCTAATGACTATTTCCTATGTTCACTATACCTTTCATTAATGGCACTTTAATAATGGTTTTACTAAATCTATATCCAAAGAACTGCTTAAGGAAAACTCAACTTGCTTGTCTGTAAAATAATTTGCTGGTGAGCATCCCTTGTCAAACACTCAGAGACCACATCACAATGCATTTTCACAAAGATACACAGAAATTATGTGAAGATGGGATCCCAAAAGAAATCAGTGCTACAGACCTTTAGCAAATATAGTTTTGTTAACCTGTCAAGTCACTAATATGTCTGGATGTATTTCCCATAAGCATCAAGGGTCCACCATAAATCTTTAATAAACACCTGTGTCTTTATATAAAAAGACTACTACTTATCTACTTATCTTCACATGTGAGCTAAAGCAGGTTCTAAAGTCAGAAGCATGAGACTGGGAAAAATTAGCATACAGTCACATCTTCAGGCCCTGATACTATTCTACTGGTTGGTCTCTACTTTTTTTTTTTTTTTCTAACTTAAACACTGTTTCATAAAGAAAGTGATTTTCTATATTTAAAAGTTTCTTTCCCTTTTTCTGGGAAAAACCGGGTATTTAAGAACTAGAATGAGAAGGAGACCTCTTTTCTTGCTGCATGTGCCCTGCCCTGTGTGCATGTTTAGCTTGATTCAAAAAGAAATTACAAAACATGTCCGTCAAATCCCAAAATAGGCTTCTATTACTAAATTAAAAGGGGGATTCCTAGAACCACCCAATGCTCGAAGTCAGTAAGTTATATATGTAACAAAAGTCCTTCAGTCATAAGGAAACTGCTTTATGGAAAGGCTTCATCATATATAACAAATATTTAACCTGCAAACAGTACACTGAATTTCACTCTTCAAAACAAAGTAATGGGTCTATCAAACTCGATTAAAGCCAGAATCAGAAGAAAAATAATAATTTTAATGTAATTAATAAAGCCCATCCTAGAAATGTAAAATGGATGATACTCATTCCAGGACAGTTTAGTAACTGTGGAGTTACTGTAAGAGTCTGTGGAGTTATTATAAGAGGTCCTGTTCATTTTCTCACATAATGGATGTTAAAACACAAGGAAATAGAAGTAGTGTTAGTCTGGTGGTTATGACTGAGACTCTGGAGACAGTTATACTAGGTTGTAACTCTGGTCTTACCACTTGCCTAGCTTTGTGTCCCCCTTGCATGCTCCTTAATTTTGCAATGCCTCACTTTTCCCAAATATAAAATGGAGGTAACAGTCACTATCTCACAGAGTTGTTTAAAAATTAAATCAATTTTAAAAATTAAATCAAGTAAAATACATACAGCATCTACAACAATGCCTGCTTCAGAAACAGGTACAGGGAAAGCATTTAATATTTGCTACCATCATCATTACAGTCCATTAAATGTGATGTAATGTTAAAAAGCAATGCACAGGGTTCTGGTTAAGATTAGGTAAGCACCCTCTACCCTATCCACTGAGTGTAACTAAAACCCCTGGACAGAATGCATGCAGCACCTGAGGGCTCTGAAAAGTATGTGGAAACAGGTAGAACAGAAAAGGAAATCAGAACTCAAAGCACAAGCAATCTGGTGCTATTTCCTAGTTGTTTTCTTTCCTCCCAACCTCCCAGCCTGGATCAAAGGCAGCCCAGGGGCGCCTGGGTGGCACAGCGGTTAAGCGTCTGCCTTCGGCTCAGGGCGTGATCCCGGCGTTGTGGGATCGAGCCCCACATCAGGCTCTTCTGCTATGAGCCTGCTTCTTCGTCTCCTACTCCCCCTGCTTGTGTTCCCTCTCTCGCTGGCTGTCTCTATCTCTGTCAAATAAATAAATAAAATCTTTAAAAAAAAAAAAAAAAAGGCAGCCCAAATGCCAGAAATGTATACCAGGCATGAAAAGAAATGGCTCCAAGAAAAGCACGTTCTCTTTTGAGTCTGAGGACTGTGCATGTGTGTTGGGGGGAAGGGGATGATGGCAGGACAGGACAGAGAGTGGGAAAAGTCCCCTGCATTTTTTCCCCTCTCCCCTGCCATGGCCTCCAGACAAAACCAAGCCTGAAAGCTATGAGCATCTATGGCAGCTATGGTCAGGCAGGCATTCCTTAGAAGAGAAAAGGATCCTCTCTAACCATAGGAACCCTCGTCCAAAAAGTGCTTGTAGTGGGGGCAGGATGGGGCGTGGATACAGAGAGGACTCCCTGTTGATTATTTTCTGTCTATTCTCTTGGCCCGTGAGATAGATTCAGTTGAGGGAAGGACACAGCAAAGGAGGGATAACAAAGCCCCAAGTTTGTAGACAGAGGATCAGGAAAGTGGGGAAAGGTCTGTGAGCAACAGTAGGGGGAAATATGCAAAGGAAACATCTAGAGAAATAAATAGGCCCCACAGAGTTGTACATGAACTCCTGGGCTCATCTCTATACTGGTATATGGATCTGACCCTAAAGAATACATCAAAGGCCTTGAGAACTAAACTACGAAGTAGACTACTTGCCAGGTTTCTGGTTAATGCCCTACACAGTATATAGCCAGGAATAATCCAAATGTTACTACTGAGGTTTTGAAAACCGGACATTAGCAACAAAGCCTACAGAAGAAGGCAGGTTGGATCTTTTGGCCTGAACAGAACTGGGTCAAATGCACACTAAAACAAAACAAGTCATTCTCCATAGGATGTAAACAAAACACAGACTTGTAATATTCAAAGTGTCCACAATAACTGAAAATAAGGAGAATCAAAAAAATTCAACAACTACCAAAGGAAAAAATCACAGACTAGAAGCCAACATCAAGATGACCCCAATGCTGGAAATATGAGACAAAGACTATCATAAGTATGCTCCAAGGCTGAAATGAATGTAACAGGGAGTTTCAGCAGGTAAATAAAAGCTATAAAATAGAACCAAATGAAAAATCTTAGAACTAAAAAATAACAAGACCAAAACAAACCTCACCAGAAGGGCTCAACAGAGGAATGGAGATGACAGAGGAAAACGTCAATGAACTTGAAGATAAAGCAACAAAAATTATCCAACCTGAAAAAAAGAGAGGAAAAAAAGATAGGAAAAAGAAACAGCCAAGCCTCAAGGATCTGTAGGACAATATAAAAAAGTCTAACATTCATGTCACTGAAATCCCAGAATAAGAGAAAGAAAATGAAATCACAAAATACCCAGAAAAGTCAAAGCAATCTTGAGAAAGAAGGCCTTTTACTCCCTGACTTCAAATTCTAGTACAAACTATAGTAATCAAACCAGTATGTTATTGGCTTAGAAACAGAGCCATCGATCAATGAAACAGAATAGTGAACCAGAAATAAACCCACACATATGTGGTCAATTAATTTATGACAAAGGAACCTAGAACGTACAACAGGGAAAGGACAGTTTCTTCAATAAATGATGTTTGGAAAACTGCCACTATCTTACACCACACACAAAAATTAACTCCATAAATTGAAGACTTGAACGTAAGACCCATAACCATAAAACTTCTAGAAGAAAATATAGGCGGTAGGCTCCTTGACACAGGTCTTCAGAATGTGTTTTTTGAATCTTGACACCAAAAGCAAAAATAAAAATTGAGAGTATTGAACTAAAATGTTTCTGCAAAGCAGAGAAAACCATCAAAATGAAAAGACAACTTACCGAATGGAAGAAAATGTTTGCAAATCATGTCTGAAAAAAGGGCTGATATCCAAAATATGAAGAACTTATACATCTAAATAACAATCTACTTAAAAAAAAATGGCAGAAGACCTGAAAAGATATTTTTCCAAAAAAGATATACAGATGGCCATCTGAAACATGAAAAGGAGCTCAACATCACTAATCATCAGGGAAATGCAAACGAAAACCAAGTGCAAATCAAAACCTCAGGCCTGTTAGAACGGCTATTATCAAAAACATAAGAGGGGCCCCTGGGTGGCACAGCGGTTAAGCGTCTGCCTTCGGCTCAGGGCGTGATCCCGGTGTTATGGGATCGAGCCCCACATCAGGCTCTTCTGCTATGAGCCTGCTTCTTCCTCTCCCATTCCCCCTGCTTGTGTTCCCTCTTCTCGCTGGCTGTCTCTATCTCTGTCGAATAAATAAATAAAATCTTTAAAAAAAAAAAAAAAACATAAGAAATAATAAGTGTTGGCAAAGATGTGGAGAAAAGGGAACCCTTCCTTGTTGATGGGAACGTAAATTGGTACTACTGGCCTCTATGGTAAATAGTATGGAGGTTCCTCAGAATTAAAGACAGAACTACTATATGATCCAGCAATTCCACTTCTGGGTTTACCTGAAGAAATTGAAAATACTAAAGATATATGTCCCCCACTTTCATTGTAGCATTATTTACAATAGATAAGATATGAAAACACACCTAAGTGACCAACAATGGATGAATAAAGAAAATATGATACATATGTATATTCATATCAGTTCACATATATATTCATATATATATTATTCAACCAATAAAAAAATAATGAAATCAGGATGCCTGGGTGGCTCGGTCAGTTAAGCGTCTGTCTTTGGCTCAGGTCATGATCTGGTTCTGGGACTGAGCCCCACATCAGGCTCCTTGCTCAGGAAGGAGACTGCTTCTCCCTTTGCCTGCTGCTCCCCCTGCTTGTGCTCTCTCTCTCTGACAAATATGTAAATAAAATCTTTAAAAGATAATGAAATCTTGCCATTTGTGACAACATGAATGGACCTCAAGAGCACTATACTAAGTGAAATAAGACAGAGAAAGACAAATACCGTATGATTTCACATGAGAAATCTAAAAATTAAAAAAAAAAAAAAAACCCAAGCTCATAGATAAAGAAAACAGACTGGTGGTTCCCAGAGGCAGGTGATGGAAGTGGGGGTGGGGGGGATCACATGGGGGACAGGTGAGAAAGAAATGGGTAAAGGGAGTCAAAAGGTACAAATTTTCAGTTTTAATAAATAAGTCATTGGATAATGCGCTGCATGGTGACTTTAGCTAATAATACTGTATTCCATATGTGAAAGCTGCTAAGGGAGTAAACCTCATCACAAGAAAAAAAGATTTATTTTGTTAACTATATACTAAGGTGATAGATGTTAACTAGATTTATTGTGGTGACTATTTCATAATGTATGCAAATAAAAAAATCATTATATTGGGGGTGCCTGGGTGGCTCAGTCATTAAGCGTCTGCCTTCAGCTCAGGTCATGATCCCAGAGTGCTGGGATCGGGCCCACGGGCTCCCTGCTCAGCAGGAAGCCTGCTTCTCCCTCTCCCTCTCCCTCTGCTTGTGTTCCCTCTCTCACTCTCTCTCTGTCAAGTAAATAAAATGTCTTTAAAAAAATCATTATATTGTACACCTGAAACTAATATTTTATATGAGAATTATACCTCCATTTAAAAACAGAGAATAACAAAATGTCCAAAATTTGGTGAAAGACAAACTTAGATTCAAGAACAACAAGCCCAAAGCAGTATGAGCTCAAAAGAAATCCACACCCGGGTACATCATAATTAAACTGCTGATAAGAAAAACAAAAATCTTGAAAGCAGCCAGAAACAACACATGACTTACAAGAATAACAACTTGAATGACTATGAATTTCTAATCAGAAACCTTTACAAAAGCTTTTACAAACGTGCTGGGGGGGGCGGGGAATGACCGTCAACTTAGAATTCTATATCCAGCAAAACATTCTTTAAGAATGAAGATGATAAAGACATTCTCCAACAAAGGAAAACTAAAAGAATTTGTACTAGCAGATATGTACTAGCAGATATACTCGAAAAGGAAGGCTAAAAGAAGTTCTGCAGGCATAAGATAAATAGGGAAACCTAGAACTTCAGGAATTAAGAGAAAGCAATAGAAATGGTAACATCTGGGTAAATGTAAAGTAACTATTGTCTTCCTTCCGAATACTTAAAAATGTTTGATGGATAAAAGCAAAAACTATAACATTATCTGGTGCTGTTTTCAATATATGTAGATATAATATGACAATAGTACCATATAGACAAGAAGGTAAAGGGACGGACCTATATGGTGGTAAGGTTTCTACCTTCCACATGAAGTGATAACATATTTACTCTAAGTAAACTAGGTAAAGTATGTATACTGTAATCCCTAGGACAATCACTAAAGAAGCCATACAAAGAGAATAGTCAAAACTGCAATAAATTAGTGAAAAATAGTCCAACTGAAAAGAAAGCAAGAAAGAAGAAACAAAGGAATAAAAAACAAAGGAGACAAACAGAAAACAAACAAATCATAGAACTAAATCCAAACATGTCAATAATTACAATTATATATAAAAGCAAATGCTTATCTAAACACACCAATTAAAAGACAGAGATTGTCAGATTATTATTTTTTTAATAAAAAGACCCAACTATACACTGTCTACAAGAAACCTACTCTAAGTATAATGACAGAGGAAGGTTAAAAGTAAAAGGATAGAAAGAGTAGTACCATACTGCCACTAACCAAAAGAAAGCTGGAGTAGCTATACTAATATCAAACAAACTAGACTTGAGAAAATGATAAAAGAACCAATTCACCAAGAGCATATAACAACCTAAATGTGTATGCACCTAACAACAAAGCTTCAAAATACATAAAATTAAAACTGATGAAATTGAAAGGAGAAATAAATCCACAATTACAGACTCAGAATTCCTCTCATGTTGACAGAACGAACAGCAAGAAAGCCAGCAAAGATAGAGAATATAACATCACTAACAATCAAGTGGATCTAACTGACATTTATAGAAATTTAAAGAATGCTCCATTCAAAAAGAGAATACACATTTTCTTCAAGTGAACATGGAACATTCATTCAAGATAAACCATATCCTGACCATAAAATGAAGCTTAAGAAATTTTAAAAAGATTCGAGTCATACAAACATGTTTTCTGACTATAATGGAATTAAGCTAGAAATAACTAATACAATAGTATCTGGAAATAACCAAATATTTGGTTATATATAATCTATGGGTCAAAAAGGAAGTCTTAAGGAAAATTAGAGAATATTTTAAACTAAGTGAAAAACATTAAATTTGTGAGATGTAGCTAAAGTAGTGTTTAGAAGGAAACTAAGACACTCAAATGTTTATATTAGAAAATTCTCAAATTAACAACTTAAAGAATTAAAAAAGAGCAAATACGTACATTATTACTATAATTAACACTGCTGTATGCTATTTCAAAAGCTGTTAAAAAAATGAATCTTAAGAGTTCCATCACAAATAAGTTTTTTTTTTGGTATCTGTAGATGATAGGCATTAACTATTGTTACAGTTAACTTGTTGTGATAATCATTTCACAATATATGAAAGTCATTATGTCATATACCTTAAACCACACAGTGCCATATTTCAATTTTATACCAATAAAATTGGGGGGGAGAGCAAAATAAATCCAAAACAAACAGAAAACACTAAGAGTAGTAATCAATAATACTAAACAGAAAATCCACAGAAGTCAATGAAACCAATAGCTGATTCTCTAAAAAGATAAAACTGATAAACTGACAGAAGAAAACAGGGGAAACAAAAATTACCAATATCAATAATGAAGGAAGGGATATCCCTAAATTCTACAGATATTAAATGTATTGTAAGAAATACTATAAACTCTATGCACATAAATTCAACAACACCACTGAAATGGACAAATTCCTTAAAAGTCAATCTATCAAAACTAAGCAGGAAGGAAAAAACTGAGTAGTCCTCTGTCAATTAAAGAAATGTAATTAATGATTTTTGAATTCCTTTGGGGGGGGAATTTTTAATGTTTTGTGTAATCTCTACCATCAATGTGGGGCTCAGACTCACAACCCCGAGATCAAGAGTCACAAGCTCCACCAACTGAGCAGGCCAGGCACCCCATTTTAAATCTCTAAATAATATCCAGACCCAGATGGTTTCACGGGTGAATTCTACCAAACTTTTTTCTTTTTTTAAGATTTTATTTATTTATTTGTCAGAGAGAGCGTAAGCAGGGAAAGAGAAAGGCAGGGGGAGAAGCAGGCTCCCTGCTGAGGAGGAGCCTGATGTGGGACTTTATCCCAGGACCCTGGGATCATGACCTGAGCCGAAGGCAGATGACTGACTGACTGGGCCACCCAGGTGTCCCTTACCAAACATTTAAATAAAAAATAACACCAATTCTACAAAATCTCTTCCCCAAAAATACAAGAGGCAGAAATATTTTCCAACTCATTTTATGAGTCAAGCATTACCCTGATACCAAAAAGTAGTTTACAATACTCAAAAAAAGTGGATACACTGTCCTAAAACAAGTATACTGACATAGGACAATAAGAGCAAGAGGGATAGCTAGAAAATTCACACCCATCTACAGCAAAGTTCTATAAACTCATGGATTTGTTTGTGATTTGGGGACAATAACCCTTAACTAAGGGAGATCTATCATTTGCTGAATGATTTAGATCAATTTTGTTCAACCAAATGCTGGTGTGTGGAAGTAAGGGAGTGGGGGCATAGCAACCCCCACCCCCATCAGGAGGTTACTGGTGGTAACCAATGTTCTCCCGTAACCCTGGAATCATTTATTCTAACCTAAAATTTTCAGAATACAACAAACCACAGTTCCACACATACAGCTGCATCCCTCAGGCTGTTTTTTCTTACTGCACCCTTGGATTAGTTTTAAGCAGTCTGGAAACCTGTTCCAATACTCACTAAATAGAGAACTAAGGACAAGATTAGAAGATTAGTCTGTGTTGGAATTTAGCCATGAGGCTTAGTTCCTTCCTGATGAACCAACCAGAGAACGTTATTTTTAAAACAGCTTGCCCATAGTCCCCAAAGTGAAGAAGACAAGCTAATCACATCTTATATGGGAAGATGCCATGACCGCTGCTACCTCTGAAAGAATACAACTGGGAAGGCCACTGGGAACCCTGCAAGCTTTACATCACATATTGCCCTAATTTTTTTAAGACAGGACACCCTGTAGGAATTGAATTGACTCATTCAGAATTCCCAGGTCCAACATCATCCATTAACTATTTTTGCTTCCTGTTCAGCTCCATTTCTTTAAAAGAATTTTACAGAGGTTTTTCTGGGCTATTAAGAAATCCAACTGGTGATGAACATTTTATATAATTTTCTGAGTCTACTTCATTCTACTTCCGAGACAATAAACTTCAATGCTCACTGAAACTGTAACATCCATTAGTGGCTATTTAGATCTGCAATTAAACAAATGTCAGAGACATCACTGAGAAGTTACCCAGGAAGTGTCTCCTAGTTTAGAATTTAACCCATAACTTCTACTGCTACTCAGAACCTTTAAATATGAGAAGGAAAGAGCCTCTAAATGTAACCAAAGATTACAGCATATCATGCCAGATGACAGCATATGCATGATCTCTTATCAGATCTCTTTTCTAACTAGAAGATAAACGAAGCTGCTGAAACCCTGCTCCACAGGTGTATCATAGAAGAGAGGCAACAGTCCCTTCCTTATCTTTTAAAGACTAGCCCAGGCATCCTTGACAGCAGTAGTGGAAGCAAGAAAATGTTTATAAATACAATTCTAATGTCAGACTCTGGACGAAACTAACTTTGGCACCTATTATTAGGATACTTAAAATCTGGATTTTAATTTTTTAGTCCTTTATCTCCAACTTGTAACCTTTTCCTGCCTTGTAGATTCGCAACCTTATCTCCTCCACTAATAACATCATGTGGACTACTTTGCGCTTTTCCCCACTGTAAAACCTTTAGTAACACTGCTTACATTTTAAAATATTAAAGTTACTAATTCCCTAAAAACATTTTAAACCAGATAACACGTGGAGTCTTTTAGCTATCTGTTTACTTATGTATCAATAGAGACATCTCTGTTTCTACATTTATCAATTTGGCAGTACAGTGTGTGGCTGCAGAAGGTGCCATAGTCTAAACACATTTCTCTTTCAGTAGCTGTTTTTCAGCCTCTGGCTCTCTCTGGGTGTCCCTGAAAAAACACTAAACATCATAAAGCTACTCCATTAGCTCAGTGTTATCAGCATTGCTTCATACTGAAACGCAGCTCTTAAATGATGGGTAGTCATGAAATACTGAGTCATTGTACAGTGCTCAGGTTCCAAACTGCTGTGTCTTCTAAATGCTAAAATCATTATTTATTCAGTAGCTGTCTACAAACCCACTTACTACCATCCAGGTGGGGAGCCTGGCAGGGAATTAGAAGTGCAGGAAGAGGCTGGAGTGACAAGAATGTTTTCCACTTATATGTGGTTCCTGCATCAAGAATACATCCATTGGGGGTGCCTGGGTGGCTCAGTCATTAAGCATCTGCCTCCGGCTCAGGGCGTGATCCCAGCGTTCTGGGATCGAGCCCCACATCAGGCTCCTCCGCTGGGAGCCTGCTTCTTCCTCTCCCACTTCCCCTGCTTGTGTTCCCTGTCTCACTACCCGTCTCTCTCTCTCTCTCTGTCAAAATCTTTAAAAAAAAAAAAAAGAATACATCATTGGTTTTAGTTAGGTCACATGTCGCTGACTTACACTATTAATAACAATAGTAATAATGATAATAGCAACATGATACCATTCACCTTACCTGTACTTATTTAAGGGCTAGGAGGAGATCCATTTCATCTGTCATCTAACTGGAACATATACTCCTGCCCTAATCCCCAAATATTGTATCAACCTCACTGGTAATTATCAACTATGGAGCATTTATGCCAGGCACTATGCTGATTTATCTTACCTCACAACATGAGACCATGGGACAACTATTCTCATTCCCAAATCATCAATGAAGAAACTGAAACTTTCAGGGGGTCACAGAGCTCTGACAAATCTAGAATTCAAATTTAGGCATGTCTGACCCAATATACTTAAACAATACCCTACACTGCTTCAATAAGTCAATAATTATGAGCACCTCCTGAGTCAGGCACAGAGTTATGTTTATGGGATACAAATAAGAAAGTTTGCAGTCTGGAAGTGAAGACAGATAAATAGATGATAATAGACCCAAATAAATACAATTCTGAACAAAATGCTATGAAAAGAGAGCAGAGGGCAATTAACTTCACCTTAGAGAAGAGTTAAGGCAAGGCTCCACAATCCAGGATCTAAACAATATGTAAGACAGTGCCATCTAAGGGAAAAGGAGTACCAGGAGGTAATGTATTACAGACAAAGGAAAATGGATTGGTTATCTGGGGTGTCTCATTTTCCATCATAACACAGTCTAACATGTATTTCACAGCCTGCTTCCTCCTTCTCCCCAAAACCATCTTGCTAATTTTCACTGGCAAATTTAAGCCCAACTCCAAAGTCTGCCAAAAAAACAAACAAACAAACAAACAACAACAACAAAAACACAAAAACCACACATACTCTAAAATTTACAAATATTCCTAGGAAGGATAATATAGAGAAACATTAAAACAACCAGTAAAGTAGACTTAAAGTATCTGGCAACAAATTGCTAAAGAAAGCTAAAAACGGCTAAGGAACACCACAAGAGGTGATGTCCAATTTCCAAACTAGTCTCAGTCACAGGACTTGGAAGAGCTGTACTATATCAAGTGGCAAAGCAAGGTCCTAAAGGATTTGTCTGTAAACAAGGATTCATCATAGCTCACCTTTTTAATGCAATAGAACATTCAGGGTGAGTTACAGCTGCATTCCAGACCTATCTCAAAACTGTGTCACTTACCCTCTTTTTTCCTTTTGTAAGCCAGTATCTACTAAACAAAGGGACTAAAAGAATCATATAATGCTTTGTATGTGAATGCACTTCATAAAATAGTCAACCATTTCATTAAAAAAAATAAATGAAAAGATTTTCATTGAATACCCCTTGTGTTTGTTAGAGATAGTAGAAAAGGATGATTGAGAAATAGCAGGATATCTAGGAATATTCTTTGTGTTAACTATCCTTAAGAACGACAGTATAGAAGTGCCTGGGTGGCTCAGCTGGTTAAGCATCCAACTCCTGATTTCAGCTTGGGTTATGATCTCAGGGTTGTGAGATCCAGCCCTATGTCAGGCTCCGTACTTGGCATGGAGTCTGCTTGTCCTTCTCCCTTTGCTCCAAAATGAATCTCTTAGCAAATATCAAACAGCCTAACTGGGATAAGGAGATTGAGGATCACACTTTCTTTTCAATCACAGAGTAAAATAATCAGTAATGTAACCCAGTAAGAGAGGAAAATGATATTCTGAGTCTAGTACTATCCACGTGTTTGCCCAGCACCTAAGAAAAATCACAACTTAAATCCCAAGAGATCAAATATCCTTTATGTTTAAAGCGCAACAAATTACACATACCAACTATTCTCTTCAGTAGAAAGACAGTACACAAAACTAAACCAGACACTTTCCAGGGACAGAAACATTCTTCTCCAAATTAAATAGTGAAGTCTTCCAAGCCTACAAGAGTCTGAACCACTTTGAATATACAGCCTTCATTCAGCTGCTTGAAGGGCCTGTGGATTAAGACCTCTTCTGGGCAGCCTGCAATCTGGGCACAGACTCATGTACACAGGCACCAAAAACAAATCAAGATAGCCCAATTGCAATTCTGGAAGAGTGGAGAACATTCTGTTTACTCCTTGCTTATAAAATGTTTGCAAAGTAAGTAATCGGCAAGGTAGGATAACTGACACAAATCACAAGAAAAAGTATTCTACAACATTCTTTTGAAGAGAAACCAGAATTGGATTCTCAACTACTTCCTAAGTTTCTTACTACTAAGATAAAGATATGAACTGATGAAATTTTAATTATCAGTTTTAGTCCACCATATCTAAAAATAGCATGAATGCCCTTCCCAAATATAAATTCCCTTTATATCATTAATCATATAATACATTTTATATTCAATCCATACCTATCTCTTCTAAATGCATTCCCCCTTCTCCACCCCATATCCACTATTTGATCACACAATCGTATTCCCCAACATTCACTCAACTCCTTAAAAAAGTCTTTGACAACGGGGCGCCTGGGTAGCGCAGTGGTTAGGCGCCTGCCTTCGGCTCAGGGCGTGATCCCAGCGTTCCAGGATCGAGTCCTACATTGGGCTCCTCTCGCTGGGAGCCTGCTTCTTCCTCTCCCACTCCCCCTGCTTGTGTGTTCCCTCTCTCGCTGGCTGTCTATCTCTGTCAAATAAAAAAAAATAAAAAATAAATCTTTAAAAAAAAAAAGTCTTTGACAACAAATTCCCCTTTGCCCTACACATCTGATTCTACCACTAAATTGCACCCATTCTACTTCCAAAATAAAGTTATCTTTTCCTTACTCCTTAACTCTCCACCTCAGTATCTCTCAATCAGAACTTTGTAATAACCCTGTGACCAAGCTCCTCTTCACTGGTCTCTGTATTGCTACTAAATTCATCCTTTGGAAAACAGGTCTTACTTCATTCCCCCAAACAAAAATCGTCAATGGTTCCCCATGCACACTGATCTATGTTTCCAGTCTTTTATTTTCTCCCTCATCCAAGTTACACTTAATGCAACAAAATTTCTTCCCCTCAGTTGTGTCCTTGCTACTCCCACTGTTCCTTCTTGAACATCTTTTCTTCCCTCCGTAATAGTGGAGTTGCACAAGGAACCATGTCTGTTTTGTTCCTCATTGTATCTACACCACCTAGAACACTGTTTAAAATACTCACTGAATAAATGAAAACCACTCAACTCTCAAAGTTCATGGTGCCTGGGTGGCTCAGTCGGTTAAGCATCTGCCTTGGCTCAGGTCATGATCTTGGGGTCCTGGGATCAATCCCACGTCAGGCTCTCTGCTCAGGAGGGAGTCTGCTTCACCCTCTCACTCCCCCTTTGTGCTCTCCCTCTCTCCCTCTCTCTCAAATAAATAAAATCTTTTAAAAAAAAGTTCACTTCAGTGGCCATTCCCAAGGTCCCACTAAACCACCTTTCTAAAATACCCCCAATGTCTCAGTGAAGTGAGGGGTAGCATTTTGTGCCAATCTTAAGGCACTTAGTATTTCTATCCTATACATACATGGCTAGTATGAGGCACGTAATCTACCACAAATAACCTTGTCTGGTACATTTATGAATCATCTATCACAATAGCTTGTATACAGTTTAAGTACACATAAAATAGATACACTTTGTGGTTATATTCATTCATTCACTCAGTATTTACAGAGCTTATTTATTATAAGCGGGGCATAGTGCTTTGCACTGGGATACAGTACTGAAAAAAGGACAAAGCTCTGCCCTTATGGAACTTACATTCATAAAAAAAAAAAAAGACAAAGATAATAAACAAGCTAATTTCTTAAGGTAGCAAGTGTGGTGAAAATTACAATGGAGGTGATAACTATCAATCCTAACTTGGGAAGATACATGCAATAGGATGAAAGGAGTATGTGAAGGTTAAAACTGGTCAAACTGTCTGGCCCACCTTCACGCACTCTGAAGAAAATCACAAAAACAAAGTTTTAGGCACAAACATTTCAATCACTCAATAATGGAAAATAATGCCTGCAACAAAAAGTTACATATGCAGATTAATTAAAGACTATTAACATCCGTTTCATTGAACATTTTTTAGAAAAGGATAGACGTTGGTTCCCTGGATTGAGACAGAAGGGGATCAAAAGTTCCACCTTGGGGCACCCAGATGGCTCAGTCAATTCATTGTCTGCCTTCAGCTTGGATCATGATCCCAGGGTCCTGGGATCAAGCCCAGCATCGGGCTCCCTGCTCAGTCTGCTTCTCCCTCTGCTCCTTCCCTGCTCCCTGCTCATGCTCTCTTTCAAATGAATAAAATCTAAATAAATAAATAAAATTTAAAAAAATAAACAAAAGTTCCATCTTGACCTGACTGAACTTGGGTTGCCTTTTAGCCATCAAAAGGTATGTCATACAGATTACATGAAATCACTTAGAATGTACAACATAATCCCGCCATGGTTATCAAGAAAGCATATACTGGACATTATGCTAAGTGAAATAAGTCAAAGAAAAACACTTACATGTGGAATCTAAAAAAAAAAACAGTACTCACAGAGAAGAGATTGGTGGCTGCCAGAGGCAGGAGGTACAGGATGGTGGTGGAGGAAAACAGGTAAAGGGAGCCAAAGGTAAAAATTCCAGTTATAAAATAAGTAGGAGGTAATGTACAGCATGGTGACTACAATTAATAATACTATTAATAATAACACTAAATAATACTGTATATTAATAATATTTAATAATTATTTAATAATAAATAATAGTGTATATTTCAAAGTCGCTAAGAAGTAAATCTTAAAAGTTCTCATTGCAAGATTAAGAAAAATTAAAAAAACTGTTAACTATGCATGGTGACAGATGTTAACTAGACTTACTGTGATGATCATTTTGCAATATATACAAATATGCAATCATTATGTTATACACCTAAAATTAATATATGTTAATTATATCTCAATAACAAAAAAAAGCATATATTTGTGTATATATAAAAGGACAGGAAGAAAATGGGAAGGATACACAGCTTAATATTAATAGTCATTAAATCTTAATGGTATTAAAAATGATTTTTGCTTGTATATTTATACTTTTTAAAATATAGATTATGTGTATTCTTTTTAAGAAAAAAATGTTTTAAGTTTTTAAATTCAGCCACTGAATGAAGACAATATTAAGATCAAAATAAATCAAAATCCAGAAGTGAAACAGCTTGATTTTGGAGGCAGAAAAAGTGGGTTTCTTCCATTTCCTAGTTTTTCCTCTGAGAAGAACTATCTTAAAATAATGAAGTCCATATATTTGCATTCAAACTTTCTCCATAGAAAACAAGCTGTCAAGAAAAAGTAGGTCTAGGGGCGCCTGGGTGGCTCAGTCGTTAAGCGTCTGCCTTCGGCTCAGGGCGGGATCTGGCGTTCTGGGATCGAGCCCCACATCAGGCTCCTCCGCTGGAAGCCTGCTTCTTCCTCTCCCACTCCCCCCGCTTGTGTTCCCTCTCTTGCTGGCTGTCTCTCTCTCTCTGTCAAATAAATAAAATAAAATCTTTAAAAAAAAAAAAAAAAAGAAGAAGAAAAAGTAGGTCTAGTGATCAATGTTTAAACCACCTTAACCCACCTTCACAGAGAAAACTCTGCCAAAAGCTCTTTCTGGTCCAGCCTGCATACAATCTCAAGAGCCCACTTCTCATCTAGGAGAGGATGGGCTACTACCAACACAGTAAACTGCCTTTTGGGGCTTACAAATTTATGGCTGTCAACAGTGATTAAACCTACTCTAATCTTAAGTCCTGGTTTAAAAATTCAAACACATGAAAATGGATACCGATATTATGGTCTTATCTAAATTTAAAATTACAATCTAAGCATACACTTGCACAGGGCACCTAAATTCTAGAGGGCAGATAGTACCGCCAAGAGCCACTCTTTTCTGCCTGTAGGGATCAGTCTACCTCTCTACCTTTTCCATAAAGTTGCATTCTTAACTTTCATTCTTAACACTATGCTACACTTTGCATACTGAAATATCAAAATGGAAATGTGGGTTCATAAAGACAGTTTTCTTAATTTTATATTTTGAATGTAACACATCTATTCGAAAATATATTTGAACACCGAGTATGTGCCAGGCACTGTTTCAGGGAATTAGACTATATCAGTGAACAAAAGCAACAGAAATCCGTGCTCCCAAGGAGAGCACATTACAGTAATCGAGCAGCTAACATTTTTGAAGCACTTCCATATTATTTGCCTTGTTTTGAACACTTCAAAATGTTTTACAAGGGGCACCTGGGTGGCACAGCAGTTAAGCGTCTGCCTTCGGCTCAGGGTGTGATCCCGGCGTTGTGGGATCAAGCCCCACATCAGGCTCTTCCTCTATGAGCCTGCTTCTTCCTCTCCCACTCCCCCTGCTTGTGTTCCCTCTCTCGCTGGCTGTCTCTATCTCTGTCAAATAAATAAATTTAAAAATCTTTTAAAAAAAATGTTTTACAAGTATTAACTCATAACAACTCTATGAGGTAGAAACTATTATTATTCCCATTTTACATGTAAGGAAACAGACACTGAGGAGTTAAATAACTTGCCAAAAATAAGACAAGTCAAAGAAGAGTCAAGATCTGAACCTTAATAGTCTGGGTCTCAGTTCCTAACCTCTATGCCATTCTAACTCATGCAGCCACTTAAACATATTCCAAATAAACTCATTCATACCACATTTATATGCCAACAAATTTAGACTCAAAATATATTCTTACAGTAATACTACTTAAGTAGACCTAAAGTAATTGTTACCAACGAAATTAGTAAAAAAGACATTTTTAGGATCATTTTGCCAATCACCATCCAAGTTTTTTAAAAATAACGATTGTTTTTCTAACCCAGCTTAGAAGGGAAAGCTTCAATTTTCAACCAGAAATGTCACTACTTAGATACCTGAAACCTAAAATTATTTTGTCAGTATTACAATTTTTTTAAAAGTACAGTGTTCGTAGAGACAATTTAAAAATGAACCCTAAAGCTTTCATTTTTTAAATGTAAAAAAATTTCCTTTTGGAATATGAAATAAGAATGTTATTCTAGTGTGTAAAACTAGACAAACTATGAAATCAGATCCAAATACAAGACCCAATGTCTAATTTAAGAAACATTGTAACCTTTAAAAAAAGCACAATAGAATGTAAGCCTTGTGTTTTAGACTTTGAAGAAAGAAATTAACTCAAATTATCCCATTAGAGATTCCAATTTTGGTTTGTCACACCGTAGAAAAACTAAATGCCTTAAATTATCATTTAAGTTTGACCAGCAAACAGGTTAATATTTTTTCTTAGTTTTTTTTCCTATATGAGCACAAAAGACATGAATCAACTTTTGTAATTATAAATGTTACTCGTTATTATTTAAAAAATTCATACGCTATAGCCTCCAAAAATGGTCTACTTGGCAAACTTTCTTTTCTCTCTCTCTCTCTTTTTTAAGAAAGACAGGTAGGGGGGTAGAAGGGCAGACGGAGAGAGAGAGAATCTTAAGCAGGCTCCACACCCAGTGCAGAGCCAACATGGAGCTGGATCTCATGACCCTGAGATTATGACCCGAATAAAAATCAAAAGTCGGACATTTAACCAACTGAGATATCCAGGCACCCCTACTTGGCAAACTTCCTTAGATTCTGATTTAGAAAAGAAAATTTTTAAATACCACCCCCCCACCCCCTGAAGAAAAGCAGCATCACACTGTAACAGGACAAGATTAGGTAAGGACTGCATGGAAATATGCCAGATTCCTAGAACACAACTCCTAATGCAATCCACCATTAAGTGTAAAACAAATTAGATCCAGACAGCTAAAGGGAATGAGCTGTATTTATATAACTTGCCCACAAAATTCAATAAAAAAGAAAATTGAAAAAGGAATTATGTTCTCTATAGTCTTAGTCTTTAGTAGTTGCTGAAACATAGGTAAGTCTTTAAACATTAAACACAGAAGCAGAGCAATTACCTAATAGAATAGTTTAAAAATACTCCCAGTTTACTTATCAACAAAACTAATATGTTTTGCCCTAAAAATAATGAATATGTTTTGCCCTAAAAATAACAAGGGACAAGTGCTTAGCTGATGTCCAACTTTATATATGAAATCTGTTCAGAGGACATTCTCAGGAAGAGCACATACTTCACTTTCTGGAAAGCAGTTTGGCCATTTGACATGAAATATATTTGTATCTTCTGACCCAGTGATGTAACTCTGGACCTCAATCCTCAGGAAATGCAGAACACATTGATGTACAACAGCAAAACTCTGGAAAGTACTCAAATGTCCAATAATGAGGAAATGATCAAATATCTTATGGGACAGCCACAAGATATGCCATAACAGAATAAATTATAAAGGCATTAAAATGGTTTTACATACAGAAAAATGCATATGCCATAATTAAAACAAACTAGATAGCATCTCAAAACTTTTTTAAAAGGTGTTTGGATATATTCATTTAAAAAAGACAAGAAGGAAAAAAAAACAAATAAATAAATAGGGGCGCCTGGGTGACTCAGTCAGTTAAGTGTCTGCCTTTGGCTCAGGTCGTGATGTCAGGGTCCTGGGATTGAGCCTCCGGTCAGCCTCCCTGCTTCCCCCTTGGCCTCTGCCTCTCCACCCTCCCCACACCCTGCTCGTACTCTCTCTCAAAATAAATTTAAAAATGTTTTAAAAAATAATAATAAAAGAAGGCAAAAAGGAAATACTCTGAAATGTTGACAGTAGTTAACCTTGGATGGTGAAGACAACAATGTTTTCTTCTACTTTATACTATTCTTTTCAAATTTCTACTAACGAGCCTGTTTTATTTTGATAAACAGAAAAAATTCTAAAAATAATATTTAAGTAACTAGTTTTTATGGGTTCAATGCATTTTGTACCCATGTTCAGTGACCACCCACTTTATCTTTGAGAAGGTTTAAAAAGCACTGTAAGTTGTGAGATATATTCTAAGTCAGTAATTTTAAATGGATTATTGCACTAGAACAACTTCTTAATGAGAACATTTGGCTTTTGATATTCAAGGTCTGCAGAGCAAAAATAATGGGAATGGGGATGAGGGTAAAGAACCTGGAAGAGAAGCTCCTTGGCAGGATACCTCATGTGCTACAATTCCTAATGTGAATTTGAACACCACCTCACTGGAAGGCTCATTTCTATAGTAAAATTACAAATTTACTAACCTGTAGAGTTGAGCCACATTATAGTTTCTTTAAAAACTATTTTCCCCATTCTTACTCCAGAGTAATTAAGTAATAAACACTCTGATCAAATCCAGAATTATTTTTTTAAAGAAAATAAACATAGCTCAGTAACCCAACAATGCCTGTTAGCCAGTTATTTATATGTCCAAACATAATATTATAATATTCAACTACTCCTACTTTACAAAGATTATCATTCCTTCCCCTAATTCATGTCTTCAAACATAAATATATGCGCACACATACACACAAAACAGTCCTCAAACGTTAATCAACATCCTTAAGATGCTTGGGTTTAAAATGTCATTCAGATTCATAACAAGATTATATTTATGAACAAATATATTTAAAAGATTTTTAAAGGATTAAGATCTCCTAATCCACAGCTCTATGATTCTAATCTCAGCTGGACTTTACAGAGGTAGACCAGAAAAGTAGGCAGGGAACTAGTTCTAGGTTCTAATTTTATCTCTGCTACTAGTTAGCTGCCTTAAGAATTTCACTTACTTTTCTGGATCCTCTAGCTACATCTATAAAATGAGAGTAAAATTAGACCACTAATTAAAGTTTCTACAAACTCTTAAAAAAATGATTCTGGGGTGCCTGGGTGGCTCAATCGGTTGAGCATCTGACTCTTGGTTTGGGTTCAGGTCATGATCTCAGGGTCCTGGGCCCCAGCCCCGGTAGAGCTCCACACTCAGCAGGGAGTCTGCTTTAAATGCTCTTCCTTTGATCCTCCCCCATGCGCATGCTAAAGAGCACATGCTCTCTCCCTCCCTCCCCCTAAAATAAATAAATAAATCTTAAAAAAACAAAAAACAACAACAACAACAAAAAGATTCTAGGTTCAAATTTCTCCAATCGTTCCAAATATCTCCTTTTCCTAATTCTTAGCAGTAATAAACTTCTCCTTGGATTAACCAATTTAGTAACACTACTTCATAAAAATGTAGACAAACTTTTATACTACTCATTTCTAACACACACTGTATCTCTAAGTTAGCCCATTAACAATTTGGTAAACCCTATTAAACATTTCTTAGTAATTCCTGTAACCCATCCATGTAAGAGTCTCCGTTAAAAATAAAGATTACTCAACATACATTACACATATAGGACACATGATTTATTATGCAATAACTGCTGAATACTTAGCAATGGGTAATATTTCATTCCCTAACGCTAATGAGAAAAGACTAGAGAGGTTTTTTTTAACATCCAAAACAAAGAGAACACTGTATGTTGAGGGTCTCTATGTAAAAATATTAGATAAAATGAAGTATCATTCCATTTTCAAAACCGCAAGAACATAAATTTTTTGGAATGAATCTTTCTGCAAATAAAACGCCTAATTTCAGAATGAGCCAAACCCTACATATAAATAATTCAGCTTCACAAACCTTTTGAGTAGGTTAAATGACATTTCTGAAATTTGTCTTAACTTTTAAGGAAGAAGATAAAGAAAGCCACATTTTATGCAGAAAGTTGATTTTTACCAAAAGAAAATTGGCTTCCCCTGAAGATTTTCATACCTGGCAAGGTACTTTCTAAAGTGACACAAAGTACTCAACCCATCTGTATTTGAGTCTACAAATCAAACATTTTATACAAAATACAAACAACAGTTCAGTTAATTTTTTTAAATGTAAGGCTAAATTTACTATTCTGGAAACACTGTTTCTATCTAAAAGTCTGTAAAAATCACCTTTAATTACTAACATTTTCCTCACCCTCAATATATTCTTAATAATCACAGACTAAGTTAGAGTCTGAGGTTTTTTTTTTAAAAGGCCTGAAATTTCCCGAGGTCTCTTCTTTCTCAGCATCTTAAAGGCTGTAACCAACTACAGTCCAGACTTTTCTAAGCCAAACCTACCCACATCATTATAATACAAAAAGAATTGTCTAATGTAAAAAAAAAAAATAGTGGAACCACTAGTTCACTTTGAGTTCAACAGGGTTCCAGAAGCTCTGCTGTTAAAATAATCTAATACAATTTTTTAATGGGGGGTGGGGGGGTGCATGATGTGATTATTTGCTACAATCCATAAATCCACTACTGGAGCCCACATTTGGATAAATCAGATTCAAGGAAGGAAATGACCCCACCTAATTCCCTCCTGAATATTTTTCAAAACACTGTTTCTACATTAAAGAAGTGTATCCACTAGAAATAACAACAGCTACCACTTACCTATCCCCTTCTACATACGGGCAGCATGGTGCTAGTCACTTAACACCTGTCATTTCATTTACTCCCCAGAGCAACTCTAAGAAACCTATTATTATCTCCATTTAATACTATTTAATAGATGAGAAAGCAAGGACTGAAAGAGGATACAAGGCTGCTAAGTGGCAGAGCCAGATTGCAAACCCAGAGTTCTTGACTTCAAAGTTCTTGCTCATTATATTAAGCTACACCACCTATGAAAAACACAATAAGCATGATTTTCATGCTTATGTCTTCAGAAGTTCTTCAAAGATTTACTAGACTTTTTCGGGTTTCCCAAGCATAACTACTCTGCAACAAATACAATTAATTATAGTAATACACCTACCTCTCCACGATATATTAATTCAGTCTTGTCAAAAGGAAAGGGTTTACAAGGAGACTCCAATTCTTATCTCAAAGGAAAATCAGAAAATTTACAGTTAACTAAGGTCTTATCTTTTCCATATCATATAAGAGCTCCAGTATGGGGTGCCTGGGTGGCTCAGTCGGTTAAGCGCATGCCTTTGTCTCGGGATTCAGTCCCACAGTGGGCTCCCTCCTCAGCAGGGAGTCTGCTTCTCCCTCTCCCCCTTCTCCCTGCTTGCGCTCTCTCTCTCTCATGCTCTCTCAAATAAACAAAGTATTTAAAATAAATAAGTACATAAAAGCTCTAGTATGGATATTTAGTCCAAAATTTTTAAATTAATTTTAGTGCTATCATATACACTTTCCACTCTACTTGTTGCAAAGATAATCTTGTCATCTCAAGTCAAAAACAAACAAACAAAAACGTATCACAAAAGGAGCCAAACAAGTAGGTGAATTTTCTTTTATATTTATACACAATGTTCCTCAAAGAAAGTCTGGATCTCTGCTAATCATTTTTCTTCAACTCTTACTCTGCTGCTCCATTACTGCAGGACTAAGAGTCACACCTTGCATATTTTCTCCCACAAGGGAGCTGTGTTTGAATCATTCCTGTAACCAAACCAGTTGAGCAGCTAGTACATGAAATAAGGATTTCAACCATCATCGAAAAGATGGAAGAACTGCTGCCATCTCTCTTTAGAATAGTTCTAAAGCTTATCCCTGACAAGTACGAGCACCTATCAGCTAAAAGTGAGTCACATCAACTCCTAGCCTCTAAATTAAGATTGAAGAGAATCTTTCTTTCTTATTCCTTCCCCAACTAACCACCCAAGCAAAATTTAATAATCATCCTTCCACTCAATCACTGCTGAATAAACACCACATTGTATACAGGTTCCCAGGGCAACTTCCCTCCTAGACACCCATTTCCTGGGCCTGGAATAAACTATGCTCCTGCCCAGTCTCTTCCCCTCCCTCCCTTTCAAGCAAGAAACACCCTCATAAAAGATCAACCCCTCCTTTTTCAAGGAAGTTGAGTGACTACAGATCCATCTTTTCCGACTACTGGCTCTTGGAAAAGCAGAAACCCCTAACTGCCTGGCTAAATAAATGCTGCGGACTACAGTGGACCGGACGGGCTGGAAGGGTTTTTCCCCAGTTTCTACCAGCGAGCCCAGCAGCCATGAACTTGATCTACGCCCCTAGGGGAATGACTGAAAGCCAATAACTAAATTACAGGGAACATACTGCCCACGGAATTCGGGCAGGAGCCCACACGGGTCTCCTGCTTTCCTCACGACGGGGTTCTCCGTCCCGAGTGGCTACTTGAGGGACGCCCTGGAGTCTCACGCTTTCTCACGGGACTGACAGCTCGCCAAATCCCACCCTTCGGGGAAGTGACAGGCTGGAGTTAAGCCTGCAGGTGCCCCCACAGAGCAAACCCGAAGGGAACCCAACCCTTAAAAACTCGAAAAGGACGATTTTACCCTTCCCAAGTCCCGGCCGCACTGAAGACCTAGCCTTCTGTAGAAGGCGACTAAATGGAATTAACCCTTCGGCTGCCCATCTCAGCGCTACCCCTCAGGCACCAACACGCGGGAACTCCAAACCCCGGTCCCCGCGGAGGTGACAGGAACGGCTTGCCTCCTCTCCTCGTCCCAGTCGCCCCATCGCGCTGAAGGCAGCCCCAACCCGGGCCTTCGGGCAAGCGCCGGGCCGGACTCGCGGGCTGCGGCGGCCCGGGCGGGTGAGCGGGCAGCACTCACCGCGATGACATTGACGAAGGTGGTCTTGCCCGAGTACTGCAGTCCCACCAGCGTCAGCTCCATCTCCTCCTTCCAAAAGAGCGAGCGAAACCAGTCCAGCAGGCGGGAGATGAGCGCCAGCATGATGGCGGCTGGGAGGGTGAACGGACAGGCGGGCGGGAGGACAGCAGCAGCGACGGCTCCCACACGAGCGGGCCTCAGCCCGGACCCCTCAACGGCTCCTCGGTGCCGCGGCGCACCACTGGCGGACACGGGCGGGCGGCGGCGGCCGAAGCCAGGAAGCCGAGCGGGTCATATGACTCGCCCTACCCTACACGCTCGTCCCCGCGCCACCGTCGGCGCCCACGGCAAGAGCGACGTGGCCTGTCCGGCCAGGCGCGTCTACCGCCTGCAGCGCCACCTGCTGGAGCCTCCCTGCAGCACCGCGTACGCTGGGAGCTGCCCTTGGGCTCCCTACCACCCCTCCTTCACTCGTTAATGTTGGTTAACTCATCATTCTTTCTACAATTGTTTATTGGCAATCGGCTCTATGCAGAAAGCCTTCAAGACTCTGGGAGATTCAGCATGGAATAAAAATCCTTTCCTACATTTTTGGTAATAGCAAAAGATGGGAAGCCACAAGTGCTTATCAAGAGGGAACTGATCTAAAAAACTATAGTGTGGCCCCAAAAGGGAATATTATGCAGCTATAAAAACAAATTAGGAAATTCTCTATGAACTGATATAGAATGATGTCTAGGAAATATTTTCAAGGACTGTAAATGCAAAGTATGTATGTATATGCAGGTATGTACTGTATTTGCATAAAGAAATCCTGGAAGACCAATAAAAACGGTTTCTTATGGGATAGAAGAAACTGGATGGCCAGAGACAGGAATGGGAATGAGACTTCTCTAGGTATCTTTTTGTATCATTTTGACTTTCAATCATGGAAATGAGTTGCCCGTTCAAAAGTTTCACTTAATAAAAAATAAATTTAAATATCTGCAAGCCTTTCCATATTTAAAAAAGTCCTGTCCTCATGGAGCTTACATTCTAGTGAGGAGATATGCAACATAATAAACAAATAAATACAAGATAAAGTGCCATGCAGTACTGAGCATTATAAAGAAAACTGAACAAGAGAAGGACACAAGAGTAGCAGTGTTCTAGTTAGGATCAGAGTAGACTTCTCAGAGGGGCTAGCCCTGGATGGGAAGACTTGGAGGAAGTGAGAAAGAGATACAGGCACAGATCTGATGGGAACACATTCCAGACAGAAGGAACAGCAAAGACCCTGAAGGGGGAAGGAGCAAGGAATGCTCTGGGATCAGAAAAACAATCAGCATGTCTAACTCATTAATAAGGCAGGAAGTAGAAAGAGATGTGGTTGGAGAAAGAGGCAGGGACCAGAGGAAATAGGACATGGTGTCCCTAGTTCGGATTTTATTCTTGGTGAGGGAACCAATTTATACTTTTTAAAAAGTGAACTCTAGGGGCGCCGTGGCTCACTCCGTTAAGCGTCTGCCTTTGGTTTCTGGAGTCCTGAGGTCAAGCCCATGTCCCTGCTCAGTGGAGAGTCTGCTTCTCCCTCTCCCTCTGCTCCTCCCCCCACTCATGCTCTTGTGCTGTCTCTCTCTCTGTGTGTCTCTCTCTCTCAAATAAACAAATAAAATCTTAAAAAATATTTTGTTTTAAGTGAATTCTGGTAGTGCCATGGAGAATTGGCTATGGGAAGGCATTATGGGTTGAATTGTGTCCCTCCAGAAGATACGTTGGAGTCCTAACCCCCAATACCTCAGAATGTGACCTTGTTTGGAAATAGGGCAATTGCAGACATGATCAGTGAAGATAGTCATACTGGAGTATGACCATCCAAAACAACTGGTGTCCTTATAAGAATAGCAGAAGATACACAGTCACAGGCGAGAAGACCATGTGACGACAGAGGCAGACACTGAAGCCTTGCAGCTGCAAGCCAGGGAACACCAAGGACTGGCCAGCAAGCCACCAGGAGTTAGTGATGAGGGAGCAGAAGACTAGCTGAAGACCAAGCACAAGCTGACACCCTACAACCACCCCCCATCACTCCCCCACTCCTGGATGAGACATGTGTGATATTATTCCAGGGAACTCCCAACTAAATGTCTATACCTTGCTAGAGGGGAAAGCAACCTTAACTTGACAATGACAAGACCCCTGGTATCTTGTAGGTATCTTGTAGGTCCATCCTTTTTAGCATATGAAAGTTCTCTTGAAACCTACCTTTTCCTTACTTCCCCCAACTCCCCAGTATGTAATCAACCACTCCTCAAGACTCCGGGGCAGCAGCTCTTTCTGCTCACAGGTCCTGTCCCCATACTTTAATAAAACCACCATTTTGCACCAAAGAGGTCTCAAGAATTCTTTCTTGGTCATCAGCTCCAGACCTCACCCCACCGAAACTCACCTATATTCCAAAACCACATCACTAGGGGAGAGGCATGGGACAGATTCTCTCTTACAGCTTCGGAAAGAACCAACCTGGCCAACATCTTGATCTTGGACTTGTAGCCTCCAGAACTGTGAGACAAACTGTGGTTTTTAGCAAGCCAGTCTGTTGTTCTTTCTTATGGCTGCCCTAGCAAACTAGTACAGAAGGAAATAGCAGAAGCAGTGAGATGGTTAAGAAGCTGTTGTATTGGGGCACCTGGGTGGCATGGCGGTTGGGCGTCTGCCTTTGGCTCAGGGCGTGATCCCAGCATTATGGGATCGAGCCCCATATCAGGCTCCTCCGCTATGAGTCTGCTTCTTCCTCTCCCGCTCCCCCTGCTTGTGTTCCCTCTCTCGCTGGCTGTCTCTATCTCTGTCGCATAAATAAATAAAAAATCTTTAAAAAAAAAAGAAAGAAAAAAAAACGAAGCTGTTGTATTAGTTTAAGGGAGCCGATGATGGTGGCTAGAACCATGACTTTGTAGGTACTTAAGTGCTGGCCATCACAGAGCTTTCATTCTGGTAGGAAGGACAATGAACCAATAAACACACTAATTTTAAAATGAGAAATTTACAATTATTGTAATTCTCTTCACCTCTAAGACCATTTAATGAAAAAGTCATTCTTACCTTCCAATTCTAGTTTCCCGTAAAAGAAACTAGGGATTATTTTTTATCATATAAGCTGTAAAATATCAAATAATACAGAGATGTGACAAAAAAAGGTAATCTATCTCTTGGCATTCTCAATCCCCTCATCTTTGAAGTAACCCATTTTAACAGTTTATTTTTTTATCAGATAAACACGTATACATGTATGTGTGATAGTTTTCTCTTATATACAAAAATGGAAACTTGTCGTAGGCGCTACTCTATAGCTTCTTTTGTTCACTTATAGTTAAGTACGTTTTGTTAAAAATAAAAGCAATAAATACTCAAAACAAGTGTTCCCTAATATTTTACTACAGTTTACTATTATCTATTTCTTGAAGCTATTTACATGTATTCTATCCATACAGTGGAAATACCATGTAGTAGAGAATTACTGTACATGTCTTCCCATTTCTGAGTTCATTCATGTTATAGTGGTAGCTTGAAATTGGCCCTAGTAGGAATATTCACACCATGAAAATTGGCAAACACCACAAATCAGGATTCTACCCTTCCATAGAAAACCAGTTGTTAGACATTTACCAGTACATGGTTGATAATACCTAAATGATAGCATTAGAATGAGGATGAAAATAATATTAAGTTTCTTATCTGTAAAACAGTGATAAAAATAAAGGATACCACCCTTATGCATTGTTTTAATTGAAGAGGCATTTTCTGCTGAACTGTCTAGTAGTGTACTAAATCCCATGGGTGCCTTTGAACTTTGTCTCAAATTAAGCTAAAAGAATGAGAATGCAGGATCACATGCTCAGACACATTCAAAAGTCATGTGTAAAGGTCAGGAATCCCAGTGTCCTGTGAGTGTGGATGGTGAGGGCAGAGTAAGAGGTAAGATGGACTGATATGTTTGCTTTATGGCTGTTGTAATAACATAAAATTCTAGGCCTTCAGAGCTGAATCCATCCTTGAAGACCATTCTAGTTTTCGCTATCAGAAAACTGAGGTACAAATGAGGTAATATCACAGTTAGGGACAGGATATTAAATTGTAATCTCCTTAAGGACAGGGACCATTTCTACTTCAATCAATAAAGTCATTTTGAGAAAATAAGCCAGTGACTATGGGGATTCTGAAGTCTAGTCAAGTCTTAGGCATCTGTTTTGTTAGCTTCGCACTTGTCTAACAGGATAATAGTTTTGGCCAAAGAATAAAATGGGTGTGACACATTCCATATGTTCCCACTGGCCTGATTATCAGCCTCAGAGCATCTTAAAATGACAGCAGCTGGGCCTCATCCACAGGACATTTCTGCATGTTGGCCAAGTCGGTCAAGGAGCCAGGATTTTTCATTACCCATGGATGTCATTCCAGGTCATATAACTAGCCCCCTGAATCTGCAAGGGGCAGAAGGTCAGCTCTGCCTTTTAAAAGGAGACTGTTGACTTTAGGTAAAGGAAAGCAAGAAGCTGGGAGTTCTCTTTAGAAATGTCAGGGAGGAAGAAGTCCTGTTCTCTCACAAGTCCCTCTAGCTGGACTCAGAATTAAATTGACATGAGACAGATTCACTGGAGAAAAATAAAATTTAATAGTGTACAGACAGGGAATCCACACAGACATGGAATTTCCAAAGACAGTCAGGCAGAGTGAGGTCTGTATGTCATCCTGAACTAAGGAGAAGGGGACAGGGGTCTGGGAGGTCAGAGGAAAGGAATGCACTTCATAGGGTAATACGAAGAGCAGATATTTGGTAATTTTTTTTTAAGATTTCTTTCTTTCTTTTTTTTTTTTAAGTAATCCCTACGCCCAACTTGGGGCTCAAACTCACAACTCTGAGACCAAGAGTCAAGGACATTCCAGAAGTTTGTTAATTAGATGTTAGCCCTGTGATACAGATGGGTCACTCAGATAAAATATATCTCTGCTAATAATCCTTATTCTGGGCAAGACCCCCAATTTAGATTCTTCTAGGTAGGTAAAGGAGGAGCAAAATTTCTCCTGAGCCTGTGGGATCCCGATTGCCTTCAGCTCAGAATCAATATCATGCCAAAGTGGTCCATCTTGGGGCAGTCTGCCCTTATCCCTACAGAAGGAATGCTCTTCATTATTTTAAAACTGAGCTAGTTAACCCCAGGTTAAGAAAAGCCAATCATATGAGAATTCCATAAGTAGAAAACATACGTCATGCAGTGTGGGGTGGTGCAAAGAGCACTCTGCTAGGAAGGACAAAGCTTACGTTGAATAAAAAGTTCTTATTTTGGCCAGTCTAGGGCAAGTTACCTCTCCTTTCTGGGCTTCAGCTTCCTTATGTATGAAGTGAAGGCTTGGGATAAGATAAAATTTAAGAAGCTCTTACCTCTAAAATCTTATGATTTCATAGCATCTTAATTGAAATGTTCATGAAAGAAGAAATAATTCTTTTTTTTTAATAGCTTTTATGTGGGGGAGAGTTTTAGGTTTACAGAGAACTGAGCAAATAGTGCTGAGAGTTCCCATAACCTTCTTCCCCCTTCATACCTTCCCCAACTGCATTTGTTAAATTTATTACAGTAATTAACAATTGATGAACCAATATTGAAACCTTATTAACTAAAGTCCGTAGGGTAATTAAGATTGTTTAAAAAAGAAAAAGTGGGAACAATAGGCCTAAAATGGAATCCCTTACCACCATTTTGGCAAACCAAGACTTAACTGCAGGAATGAGACCTTTAACCGGTCAATCTGGAATTTCCTGATCAGCACTAGTGAAGTAGACCCTGGCACTGGCCCAAAGGAAGGTGACCTTACCTGAAACAATCCTTCCTTTGCTTCTACTAATAACTTCCTTGCCCTGCCCCTGTTTCTACCTATAAAAGCCTTCTGTTTTGCACAGCTCATTTCTACTTGCTAGATGGGATGCTTCCAGATTCACGAGTTCTTGAATAAAGCCAAATAGATCTTTACATTTACTCAGCTGAGTTTTGATTTTAACACATTTGGTGGCAGCAGTAGGATCCAAAGCGGACTTCTGATGGCGTTTGGAAACAGGGAGAAACAGAGGCATAGCGCCAGTGAAATGCCGTGAGTTCTCTGTCTCACTGTTTCTCAGGGTAAGAGCTCTCAGTTCTCAGCTCCGCTCTTTATGTTGAGCTCCCTGTCTTACTGGCTTTCCAGTTCCAGTTTCCTGTTCCCTGTTTGGTTGGAATTCCAGCCCTGGCTTTTGTCCCCAGATTCCCGGATTTCACATCGGATACTGCTGGTGGCAGCTGTGGTTCCCCACTTGTTTTTGTTGTTGTTGTTGTTTAAATCAGACTACAGTCTTCATGCTTTGGAGTTTGCTGGTTCAGTTCTTTCCCCAGCCCCCAGATTGCACGTGGAGAGCTTGGTGGTTCCTGGCTGATGATGGACTGGGTTGAACATGGGTACTGGAGCCAGACTGGGTTGGGATCAAACAAGTCTGACGTAAGCTGGTTCCAGTGAGTATAGGCTATTGCTAATGGGAATCTCAGACGTCAAAAGAGCCACAAAATTGGTGGTCATGAGTCGAACATTTAAAACCTGTTAGAGCGCTGGCCACCTAACCTAAATAGTCCTGTGTTGTGATAAGTTGGTTATGGGATGGGTTAGATTGATGTTAGGTCACCTGCCAACCTCAAGAAAATTTCCGTGCAATGAGGTATGCTGAAACACCACACAATCCCCAACCCAGAGGCACAGCCATTTTAAGTATTAATCTGGCTTCAAGAGACACAGAAAATTTTAGCTAAAAGAAATGGGATTTTTTTTAAATCTAAAGAGTTAAGCACGGGGCGCCTGGGTGGCTCAATCAGATGAGCGTCTGCCTTCAGCTCAGGTCATGATCCTGGGGTCCTGGGATTGAGCCCCACATCAGGCTTTCTGCCGAGTGGGGAGTTGGCTGACTTATCCCTCTCTCTCTCTCCCCCTGCTTGTGCTCTTTCTCTATCTCAAATAAATTAATTAAATAGTTAAGCACACTACTTCCAGCACACCTGCTCATTTTATGTCTAAAAATGATAGTCCCAGAAAGCTGTAGATATCTACAAAAATGGCAAAATCTTATTTAAAAACCTAGAATTACAATGGACGTTATGGGGAACTTGGCAGTTGGACAAGATTGAGAAGTGCACTTGAAAGGAAGAGCTCCTGAATTAAACCGAATGGAATACCTATTTTAACTGGTATGCAGAAGCTTTCAACAGGCTTCAAGATTTCAAAATTGGTTCATTGAAAGAGTCATTACAAAAGGTCAATGAAAAATTAAAGACACAAGAGTTACCTGAGACAGAAGACCCAGACTCATGTGACTCCTCCTACTCCCTCTATCCTTTGTTTTTTTAAATTTTATTTTATTATATTATGTTAATCACCACACAGTACATCCCCAGATTCCGATGTAAAGTTTGATGCTTCATTAGTTGCGTATAACACCCAGTGCACCATGCAATACGTGCCCTCCTTACTACCCATCACCAGTCTATCCCCTTCCCCCACCCCCTCCCCTCTGAAGTCTTCAGTTTGTTTCTCATAGTCCATAGTCTCTCATGTTTCATTCCCCCTTCTGATTACCCCCCTTTTCTTTATCCCTTTCTTCCCCTACCGATCCTCCTAGTTCTTATGTTCCATAGATGAGAGAAATCATATGATAATTGTCTTTCTCTGCTTGACTTATTTCACTTAGCATTATCACCTCCAGTGCCGTCCATGTTGCAGCAAATGTTGAGAATTCGTTCTTTCTGATAGCTGAGTAATATTCCATTGTATATATGGACCACAGCTTCTTAATGCATAGCTGCATTGTCCACAATAGCCAAATCATGGAAGGAGCCGAGATGCCCTTCAACAGATGACTGGATTAAGAAGCTGTGGTCCATACTCCCTCTATCCTTTACCAGAGTGCTCCCAGGCCCTCATCCTCTCTCTGAATTGCCTTTCCACTCTTAAAGAGACTATGAAATATTTGCCTTTTAAAATAAAACCCCCTGAGGTTACAGGAGGTCCTCCTTAGACACCTTTCACTTTTTGGTCAAAGCTGAAACTTAGGGCTGTAGGCAAAACATTTTCTAAACCTACAGAGGATCCCAGAAGTTTTTGTAAGAATTTCGAGTCGTTATCAGGACTTATGCTCTCAGGCTGCCAGATGTTTATCAGCTCATGTACACGTCGGTAGGACCCGATGAAGCCCAAAAATGGATGCAGGAAGCAAAAATGGCAAAACCCCAAGAATGACATTAGAGATCCTTGATCTTCAATAGGTTTCCCTCATGGACCAGCAAAAGCTGGCAGAAGTGCAAGCGATATTTTACAAGCCATTCAGAGAATCTTCCTTGACTGCATTGATTTGTCTAACAGCCACACATGCAAACAAAAGAAAGATGAATCTGGCAGACTTTAAGACCTGTTTGGAAGCTCTCTTCCGATGGCATTCTGGGTTTCGTGCAACAAAGAAGGTCACCCAACCCACTCTAGCTGCCCTACTTATAAAACTCTTGAGATTAGTGGATTGGTAAAAGGGCAGAAAATGAGATGGGAGGCCAGCAGCCTGACTCAACTCATGGCCACAGCTGAGTACTTCGAAAGGACTTTGGAACAATAATGTAAAACAAAGGTCGGCCAGCTATTTGCTTCAGAGCCATGCCAGCTCCAAGGTGATGTAGGAAAGATGTTAGGGTTCAATGCCGACGGCCAAGAAAGAAATCTTGAGACGTCTTTGGTGCAAAATGTGATTTTATTAAAGCACAGGGATGGGACCCGTGGGCAGAAAGAGCTGCACTGGGTCATGAGGAGTGGCCCTTATATACTTTCAAGTTGGGAGGGGGGCAGAGATAGCACAAGTCTCTAAGGAATTTGGAAGCAAGGTTTCCAGGACCTTGAGGGGGCTAGCTATTGTTGGGTAAAGGTCACTTATTACTGTCTCATAAAACCTGAGTCATGAGACCCTGCAGATGTATATCGGTGGGTCATATGCTTGGGAGGATGATTGCCAACATGTATCTTGTGGGACAGAGATAAAGGAAGATTCCAAAAGACTTTTTATATGTTGACTTAGACTTACAGGATTCTGGGGGTTGGGCTAAGATTGCCTTTTGCCCTGAGCAAAGCATTAACCTCGAGGCAGTTGGGTCCCTAGAGGAATGTTGCTGTGCCTGTTTCAAGGATTTGTCAATGGACTGTAGACAGTAAGAAATTCAATAATTTTTCTTCTGCCTTTGTTTCTCACATCACAAGGCACTTAGAATAACACCCGCGCCTCCCTCATTGCACCCTCCTAGGGGTCCTTCACCAAAATGCTGGTCCAAGGATCAATATCCCAGCTGTAATCAACTGGGACACTGGAAAAGAGATGTTCTCAAACGTCCTATGAAAATTCTTTAAAACCCACTTCAATACCCCCATATCTATGCTGGAAGGAGGGCACGTCCCAAAACTGATGCGACTCTGAGGGGTTTTGCTGATCAGCTGATAACTTATTTCCTTAAACAGCCAAGGGGAAAAAAACTAAAATTAATGTCTATGCAGCACTGCCAGAAATATTGACTGTTTGTGCCAGCTGAAAACTGACAAGATATTTGGAGAGATTTAATAACTCTATGATCAGAAATGTGGCCAAATCGGAAGCTGATATACACAGCCTGATAGGGATTTTTCTAACGCCTTCTCCCGTAAGCTAAATGCATCCAGCGGGCAAGGAAAACATTCTAACATAGGTGAGTGGGTATGTTAGTCATTGATATCCTTTAGGTGGCAACACGATTCTTTGAGGAATTAAAGACAGCTGTCCTTTTTTTTTTTTTTTTTTATAACAAATCTAGTCTTTGCAGGACCAGAGATAGCAGCTCCAGAAACAATTCAAAGTCCATCAGTCCTTTTTACTAAACCCCAAAACTCCCCTATTTATGTCTGAAGGTGTGTAGGAACTTTTTTTTCTGTGCCTTTGTGATGTAAATGTTCTCCTGGGATCTTATCCTGAACTCTTATCTAGACCATCTCTTTGATACCCAAACTTCTGGGAGGTAATTCTTATCAAAAGAAAAAACAAAAGGGGGAAAGTCATTTGGAACTTGACTTGCTGAGGACAAATCCTGTCTTCTCCACAAATATTAATACAAAAAGCTTTAATCATCTGAGCAGATAAATTTAATGTGGTCTGTCTACCAGGAAAACAACTTAGATCAACTTCTTTTTTTTTTTGTAAAGATTTTATTTATTTATTTGACAGAGATAGAGACAGCCAGAGAGAGAGGGAACACAAGCAGGGGGAGTGGGAGAGGAAGAAGCAGGCTCATAGTGGAAGAGCCTGATGTGGGGCTCGATCCCACAACACTGGGATCACGCCCTGAGCCGAAGGCAGATGCTTAACCGCTGTGCCACCCAGGCGCCCCTAGATCAACTTCTTTTTTAACTAATGAGTTTTGTATTATTTTACTTAATTCATGGCAGTAATTTTGAGACGGGAGCTAAAAGGCCTCTGTTTACATCTGTTTGTGGGTGTCTATGTATATATGTGTTGTAGAGATATATATTGTATATATGTGCTGTACAAATATAGTATTTTCTACCTCCAGATGGTAATTAATTTGTAAAAGAGCTCTATTTAATTAGCTTAAAGAAAATTAAGTTCTTATATAAACTGAATTCTCAAAAATGTGATAGAAAGTAACCCTAATGAATTTCAGATTCACATGATCTAGGAATATTCAATATTAAAGCTAGTTCTGTTTTATTGGTTTAATTAAAACAGGTGTGTCTTTTAAAAAAATATTTTAGCATCTGCCTTTGGCTCAAGTCTCAATCCCAGGACCCTCAGCTTGAGATGATGGCTACCTTCTCTAGCATCTCATGAAGTTTTTGTGAGTAGTCTAAACTTAATTGCTGGGAGCAAATGATTTAGACAGATGTCAGTCGTCAAGCTCTATTACAAAGCTGTAATCATTAAGACAGTATGGTACTGGCACAAAAACAGACACACAGATAGATGGAACAGAATAGAAAACCCAGTAATGGATCCTCAACTCTATGGTCACTAATCTTCAACAAAGCAGGAAAGAATATCCAATGGAAAAAAGATAATCTCTTCAACAAATGGTGCTGGGAAAGTTGGACAGCCACATCAAAAGAATGAAACTGGACCATTTTCTTACCCATTAACAAAAATAGACTCAAAATGGATCAACAACCTAAATGTGAGGCAGGAATCCATCAAAATCCTAGAGCAGAACACAAGCAGCAACCTCTTCTACCTGGGCGGCAGCAACATCTTGCTAGACAGGTCTCCAAAGGCAAGGGAAACAAAAGCAAAAATGAACTATTGGGACTTCATCAAGATAAAACTCTTTTATACAGCAAAGGAAACAGTTGAAAAAACTAAAAGACAACCAACAGAATGGGAGAAGATATTTGCAAATGACAGATCAGATAAAGAGCTGGTATCCAAGATCTGCAAAGAACTTCTCAAACTCAACACCCAAAAAACAAACAATCCAATCAAGAAATGGGCAGAAGACATGAACAGACATTTCTTCAAAGAAGACATACAAATGGCCGACAGACACATGAAAAAATGCTCAACATCACTCAGCATTGGGGAAATACAAACGAAAAACACAATGAGATACCATCTCACACCAGTCAGAACAGCTAAAACTAACAAATTAGAAAACAGCAGTTGTTGGCGAGGATGCAGAGAATGGGGAACCCTCCTATACTACTGGTGGGAATGCAAGCTGGTGCAGCCACTCTGGAAAACAGTATGGAGGTTCCTCAGAAAGTTGAAAATAGAGCTGCCCTACAACCAGCAATTGCACTACTAGGTATTTACCCCAAAGATACAAAAGTAATGATCCAAAGGAGCACCTGCACCCCAATATAAATAGCAGCAATGTCCACAATAGCCAAACTATGAAAAAAGCCCACATGTCCATTGACAAATGAATGGATAAAGAAGATGTGGCATGCATATATATATATATATATATATATACACACACACACACACACACACACACAATGGAGTATTACAGAGCCATCAAAAAATGAAATATTTTTGCAACAACGTGGATGGAAGTAGAGGGAATTATGCTAAGTCAAATAAGTCAATCAGAAAAAGACAATTATCATATGATCTCACTGGTATGTGGAATTTAAGAAACAAAACAGAGGATCATAGGGAAAGAGGAAAAAATAAAACAAGATGAAACCAGAGACAGGAAACGATAAGAGACTCTAATGACAGGAAGCAAACTGAGGTTTGCTGGAGGGAAGGAGGACATTAAGGAGGGCATGTGATGTAGTGAGCACTGGATATAATATAAGACTGATGAATCACAGGCCTGTACCTCTGAAACCAATAATACATTATATGTTAATTAATTGAATTTAAATTTAAAAAGTTTTTAAAAAGCACTAGTACTTTTAAGACTAAATATAAACAACATGAGAGAAACAGTTGTGATACAACAAAGTTTTGCCTGGTGTTCATATTCTCTTACAGCGTATTATAGTAGTAATAACCATGAGGTTGTATTAATAACTTCATGCTCATATTAATAACCTCTTGGTTATTAATATGTCTCAATTTTCTTTTTTTTTTTTAAGATTTTATTTATTTATTTGTCAGTTGGGGGGGTGGCGCACAGGCAGGAGGAGTGGCAGGCAGGGGGAGAAGCAGGCTCCCCACGGAGCAAGGGGCCAGATGGGGGACTCAATCCCAGGACCCTGGGATCATGACCTGAGCTGAAGGCAGGCACTTAACCAACTGAGCCACCCAGGCATTCCTCATTTTTCTTAAAAACCTGAGTTTCAAGAGGTTTATTTTATTATTAAAATGGATTTTTTTTTTTTCCGGAGGAACAATATCCCCACTTCTCCACTGGGCCCATCTATGATTTGCATGTGTATGTGAGTGCATGCATAGAGGTAGTTGAGGTAGGAATATCGCTAATTAAAATTCACTTTGTAAAAAAAGAAAAAAAAATATATATATATATATACTTATTAAGGGTATTTAATAGTGGGGGAATACAACATAACATTAAGTGATAGGAGCTGGTTATAAACTTGAAAAAAAATATGTCAATGGGATAAGAGTTTTTAGGTACAGTAATTATGGTTATGGTAGATGTCTTTAAAAATAGCTTCCAAAAATTTTTTGTATGGGGTGTCCCGATCAGATGGGGGGGCCTCCAGATGTGGGGCATCCCAATTGGGTGGAGGCCAACGGTGTGGGCAGTAAAGAATTCACTGAAGGCAGAACAAAGGAGGTAGAAGTTTATTGATGGGGCGCCTGGGTGGCACAATGGTTAAGCGTCTGCCTTCGGCTCAGGGCGTGATCCCGGCGTTCTGGGATCGAGCCCCACATCAGGCTCTTCTGCTATGAGCCTGCTTCTTCCTCTCCCACTCCCCCTGCTTGTGCTCCCTCTCTCGCTGGCTGTCTCTATCTCTGTCGAATAAATAAATAAAATCTTTAAAAAAAAAAAAAGTTTATTGAATACACAGGAGGGAGCAAGGTGGGCAGGACAGCAAAGGGAAGGCTGCCACAAGGTGGTGGTAAGAGGCCGCAGTTACAGGGCAGAGTGAGGCAGTATGGGAACATATGGAATTTTCCCTTTTTTGGTTATCTTAGTAATCTTAAACCCACCTAAGGTGCCTTGTTGTAATTGGTCAGTTCGGGCCTATGGCTATTTTGAAGTGGGTCGCTTACTGAGCCTGCATTCAGCTTGGTGTCCACTGTGGGTTCTTTTACCTTACTCAGGTTTTCAGTGCTCAAGCCTGTTGCCTAAACACGGCCTCTACATTCTGATAACTTGAAACCTTTGAGTTTTGGTAAGTTAAGTTAAATGATGTAAAGTCTCTGAATATCTAGATCATTTCCAAATCGAACATGAATTACTAAGCATAGATTTACCTCCTTTATCTTACTACACAGAAACTGAAGATAAATTTGACTGTTAGCAAACTGCCTTGTGCCCTTGTTAAGATTGTATGGATGAAGCAGCATACGCTTCCAGGGGCACCTGGGTGGTACAGTTGGTTAAGTGTTCAACTCTTGGTTTTAGCTTAGGTTCTGATCTCAGGGCTTAGAGATTGAGCTCTGTGTGGTGCTCTGCACTCAGCTCAGAGTCTGCTTGAGTTTCTCTCTTCCTCTGTGCCTCCCCATTGCACACTCTCTCTCTCATTCTCTCTCAAACAAATCTTTAAAAAAAAAAAAAAAGAAACATATGCTTCTAGAAATTATAAAGTGTATTCATAAATTTGCCAATCTAAAAAATATTGGTGTAACAGACAGTTCACAATAGCTTGCTTCTTTTGCAGGGGGTGGGGGAGGGGTTGGAGAGGGAGGGAGAGAGAATCTTAAGCTGACTCCACACCCAGTGCAGAGACCGAGGCAGGGCTTAATCGCAAGACCCTGAGATCATGACCTGAGCCGAAATCAAGAGTTAAATGCTTAACTGTCTGGGCCACCCAGGCACCCCAACACCATAGCTTTCTTCCTGGTTTTTGCTAGAGAGTAAGGTTTCCAAGGGTTAAGAGTTCTAATTAACATACATAATTAAAGCTATCAGAAATAATAAAGGAAGCAACTCCGTACACAAGGAAGGTAGAATATGTTTTGGGGTAAGAAGAAAATATGAGATGTGATGATGCATTTTGTTAAGAGAAAAGAAAGTAAATCTGGTTAGTTTTTTTTTTTTTTAAGACTTTATTGATTTGAGAGAGAGCAAAAGCGAGAGAGATCACAGAGGGAGAGGGAGGAACAGACTCCCTGCTGAGCAGACAGCCCAATGGGGGGCTCCATCCCAGGACCCTGAGATCATGACCTGAGGCAAAGGCAGACACTTCACTGACTGAGCTACCCAGGCGCCCCAAGAAAGTAAATTTGTTATCTAAGTCATCGTTACTTTTTGGTGGATTTGATTACTAGTCAGTATTATGATTTCAGGGATAAAAGTATGCATTTTGGAGTCATGCAGGTATGGATTTGCATCCTCATTCTCTCACTTTCGACTTTTGGCAAAGTACTTCACCTCTCTGAGCCTAAAATGGCAATAATATCTAGCTCTCAGGGTTGTCATGAGAGTCAAATGCAAAAATATAATAAAATCTCTTAGCATAGTGCTCTGCCCATAGAAAGCACTCATGAAATGCCACTATTCTTACTTCTCACATTCAAGATTCCAATGCCTGATGTGAAAATTCCCTCCTGGGGGTTCCTGTGCCAGGCATGCTACCCAGAATATGATCGACATAATCCCCTCTTTCTAAGAGTTCCCATTCTGTAACAGCATGCCCTGGGAGTCCTCGCTGGGCTGTTCTCACAAACACTTCGGGAACACTTTAGTATACACATCTGTGGCTGCTGTGCTAAGGCCAGGGTTTCTCAACCTCTAGTACTACTGGCATTTGGGACCCACTAATTCTGTGTTTGGGGCAGCCATCCTGCGCTCTGTAGAACCTTTAGCATCGTCCCTGGCCTCCATCCATTAGGGGCCAGTAGTGCACGCTGCCTCCCCGCCACCCCCATGTGACAACTAAAAATGTCTCCGGACTTTACCAGATATCCTGGAAGGGCAAAATTGCCTCCAGTTGAAAACCACTGGATTCCACAATTGTTTTGTTTTGTTTTCCCTATTTCTCAATGTCTTGTCCTTTATACCCACCCTAGGGCAACCGCATACCGAGAGGTGGAAGAGGTCCCCCACCTCCAGCAAAGGAGTGTTTTATCACTGACATTGTTCAATTTTGCCAGCACGGGGATAATAAAAAGCAGGTAAATTGTTGTTTATTATTGCGTTTACCTTCTTTATAGACAATGCATTCCTTTATTGTATCACCCAGTGTCCCCTTGGTATGCCATTGTTCTCTGTGCCCCTTCTTCCCCTGCCCCTGTCACTGTTACGTAACAAAAACATCCTGCTGTCCCTTTAAATCACTGCACATAATCCAATATGTCAAGTCTTAAGAAGTTGAAAAAAAATTATTTCAGTTTGAGCCAGCTGCAGACTAGGACCTTTGGGAAGGGACATAGGGCAAGATGTGCTACTTCTATTTCCTGGTGTATTTGCTTCCTAGAACTGTTTTAACCAAGGACCACAGACTGCGTGGCTGTGAAGAAATGTATAACTTCACAGCTTGGAGACTAGAAGTGTCGACAGGTGGGTTCCTTCTGAGAGCTGTGAGGGAGACTCTGTTCCAGGCCTCTCCCCCAGCTTCTGGGCATTCGCTGGCCATTTTTGGTGTTGCTTGGCCTGCAGATGCACTACCCCATCTTTGCTTTCATCTTCACATGGCTTCATTCTCCCTGTGTATGTGTCTGTCTCTGTGTCCAAATTCCCCTTTTACAAGGACCCCGCCCTAAAAACTGCATCTTAATTTGATCACGTCTGTAAATATCTTATTTCCAAATATGGTTACATTCTGCAACACTGGAGATTAGAGCTTTAACATGTCATTTTGTGGGGGCAAGGGGAACAGACACAATTCAATCCATAACACCTGCCTAAGCAGCTATTCTTCCATCAGTAGGATGAAAATGTAATTTATTGTCCAAAATGAGACCCTTTTGAAAGTGAAAGAGGGTGCCATTGATAATTATACCAGGACCTCAGATGTAAATCAGAACTGTCCTGGTCAAACTGGGCCACGTGGTCTCCCGACCCATGAAATAGCAGAACTGGTAGAGGTGGAGAGTGGGGTATGTGAGCCAGAACGTGGCGACTCGACCATCGTTGCCATGATAGATGCTGGCACTTTCTGGGTGTGGCAGATGTTTCATGCTGACTTTTACTCTCATGGACCACTGGCAATATCTCACCAATTCACTGAATTGGGGCCAAGGCATCTCTATTCCAGCAGGTGGCTTGAGGGTTCCTTCCATTAGAATCAGAGCATCCGGGAATCTATTACAGCCTGCTGAGGTCCCCTCATACCACCAGGAAGCTTCCAAGGATGAAACCTAAGACAGTCCCACTCCAGTTCTCTCCATAGATGATCCACATCTGGTCCCCTGGAAATACTCAACCATACTTGGCCTCACAAACCGTGGGCACAAGACTGTCCCTAGTGCGGCAGTGTCTTTTCGCTCCTCAGTCAGAACAGCTAGCCAACCCATGCCACGTGTTTTAGATTACACAAGCAGGAGTCCCCCGCATCGCCCAGCCTCTCTGAGGGGTTCATTTAAAGCCCCTTTCCCCAGCTTTAAGGTGACAGGTACCCCCTCAAACCCCCTCACTGGAGGTGAGGGTGGAGGAAGGACTCAACTTACCAAGAGCTGTCTCCAAACACTGTCCTTTCCTTGAATTTCCCCGTCTGGGCCCGCTTCCCACCCTCTTTGGGGTGAAGGGCTCAGCATCTCAAAGCCATCCCTGCCAGGCGACCCCACGCTTCACTTTCAGATGTGACATCTATCATCTTAGCACTTCAGCCAAAAGCAGAACAAAATGATTTCGTCGTAACCATCTTGTATCCGATTATTACTGACCAGGCTGAGGCTGGGATTATCTTACTCAACTTGACATCCCAGCGTCTAGCTCCGGGTCTGACATCTGATTAGGGAGGTCTGTAATTGTTTCTCAGTGAGATAAGTTAACAGCCAGTTTCCGGTCCGCTCAACACCGTGATCTCTCTTCCTTGACAAGGTTTCAATTTCGTGTTATTGAACTCCTAAATCAACCTTTGATAATGGAATGAAGAGACAAGGGTAGAAAAGCAAGACGTACGTGAACTGCCCAGCTTCGGAAAGAACGCCTCTCGCTTCCGCCGGTTGGCGCGCGCCCGCGGCGAGCGGGGCGGGAGGGATGCGCCCCCGCGGCGAGGCTTCCCACGGTCTCCGCGCCGGCGCCGCAGCCTTTTAGCTCCAGCTGGCGGCTGCGGGGCGCACTGCAGGGGCTCCTCCTGGCTGCGAGAAGCAGGAGCAAAGTTCTGACGCGCAGCGGGATCGTCTGGGAGGCTGGGGAAGGTTTTCATCCGCTGCCAAACCAAGTTCAAAGGAGGCCTGCAAGCTTTCAGGATAGACGCGTCCGTCCAAAATACCCCAGGCGTTGACCAGGCCTAGGCAGGTGGTCTGTTCTGCCGATGTTCTGGGGGAGGACTGAATCAAAGCATCCAAAGAAAACTTTGTTAATAACATCGCGTTCTGCACACTGTTCTGGGGCCAAAAATATGCTATGGAACAGAAGCATTTAAACAGACCTCTAAGATTTTTTTTAAAAAGAGTTCATTATTATTTTACTGGTTGCTTGTAGGGGGAGATAAAGGCAGTTGGGAAAATAAATTTTAGCATGACAGGTATTTTCTATAAAATAATTTACATAGTATACATTAGCAGTAGTGTCTGATTGGTGTAAAATACTTTCAAACTCAGATGTGTGTGATGTGAAGTAGAAAATACAATCACCATCCCCTCCCTCAGCCCTTAGCTTCACTTCCTAGAGGTAATGGCTCTTGACAGTTTGGTTAGGTTTCTTTAGTAATAGTATTAGTAGTATCAATAGTAGTAATAATAGTTTTCTTTAGTAATAGTAGTAGTATCAATAATAATAATAATAATAGCAACAAATGAGTCAAGAACTCATTTCTGTGTCAGGCACAAGCTAAATGCTTCATATAGACTGTTTAATTTAATCCTCATATCCTTTCTATGTCAGAGATACTTTTAGTACGCCTGCTTTATAAACGTAAAAACCAAGGGTAAGAGAAGGTAGGTAACTTACCCAAGATTGTGCAGCTTTCTGCATGTTTTTAGCATATGTTTACAAACATCTATTATGTGAGTGTATATATGGGCTTATTATATATATTTTCTATTAATGAGATTAAGTATAACATACTTTTATGAATCTTGCCTTTTTGCACTGAACATCATAGACAATTTTATATCAGGATTTATGATTCTGCCTCCTTCCACTGAGCAAGACAATCTCCCTAAACCTCAGTTTCCCTGTTATTATCAACCCAAAAGTTAACTTATGTATGTATAATACCTGGTTGGCACATAATAGGTGCCCAAGAAATTACAACTATAAATATAATGATTCACATTACTAGTCAACGTTCAGGTGAACACCCATTAAAGGAGGTGTTTTTTGTTTGTTTTAATTTAATGTGATCGTCCTAATGCAACTAAAATCTACTGGATTTAAATGACCTGCCAGTTCTGAGTGTTTTGTTTTGAGGACTTAGTTGTTGTGAGCTCAGAAAGAAAAGGGGGAAAAATATAAACAGCTGAGAATGAATGTTTAAGGAACCGTTTAATGAGGCTCAGAGAAGCAAACAAAAAATGCAAATCAAGCAAAATCCCAAGAAAAAACTCTGACAACAGGAGATCAAGGCTGAAGTCTCTCCCCTCAGCTATAAATCCCTCTGGCCGCTTGAGATAAGTTCCTGGGTCTAGAAGAGGTCTGCTCAGAGTGCATCACCAAGTGAGCCTTTAATTGAAACCTCCCCCACAGAGCTCAATTACCAATCTAGAATAATATGGACATGGCTTATGTTTTTATCCTATCTTTAGTGTACTATTCCTTCATGAAATTGGAAAGTGCAGTTGGCCTCGAGTGGGGGTTGCAAATCGCAATCACTGATTTTTAAGTTTCAATGGAGGTTCCCACTGTTGCAAGGGGTAGGGATTCTGGATGCTGCTGCTTCCACGTAGGAAATAAATTTGATACCTCCCGGTAATTTCTTCTTGCCTCTGCTGAAATAAAACAACAAACTGAGAATCCTTTGAAATTGTAGTCTCACGCAACAAACATTTATTGAGCACCTATTATGTTCTAGGCACTGTTCTAGGCAAGGAGACATCAGTGAACAAAACAGAAAAAAGAAGAGAAAAGAAAACCTTCTTGGAGTGTCCATTCTAGTGGTCTGAATTTCAAATGGGCCAGGAAAACCACGCTTCTTGATGATCTGTTTTCAGTAACACAACAATCCATCTGTGGCATACATAGTAATTTAATAAAAACAGAAATTCTTTAGGCTTATTTAACCAACATGAACTGCCTCATGATCCCTGGGTTAGTAGTGATTTCATGTCTTTATTTTTGAAATTGAATTAGGACCGGCTCACAGCCTTATGTATCANTTCACCTCTCTGAGCCTAAAATGGCAATAATATCTAGCTCTCAGGGTTGTCATGAGAGTCAAATGCAAAAATATAATAAAATCTCTTAGCATAGTGCTCTGCCCATAGAAAGCACTCATGAAATGCCACTATTCTTACTTCTCACATTCAAGATTCCAATGCCTGATGTGAAAATTCCCTCCTGGGGGTTCCTGTGCCAGGCATGCTACCCAGAATATGATCGACATAATCCCCTCTTTCTAAGAGTTCCCATTCTGTAACAGCATGCCCTGGGAGTCCTCGCTGGGCTGTTCTCACAAACACTTCGGGAACACTTTAGTATACACATCTGTGGCTGCTGTGCTAAGGCCAGGGTTTCTCAACCTCTAGTACTACTGGCATTTGGGACCCACTAATTCTGTGTTTGGGGCAGCCATCCTGCGCTCTGTAGAACCTTTAGCATCGTCCCTGGCCTCCATCCACTAGGGGCCAGTAGTGCACGCTGCCTCCCCGCCACCCCCATGTGACAACTAAAAATGTCTCCGGACTTTACCAGATATCCTGGAAGGGCAAAATTGCCTCCAGTTGAAAACCACTGGATTCCACAATTGTTTTGTTTTGTTTTCCCTATTTCTCAATGTCTTGTCCTTTATACCCACCCTAGGGCAACCGCATACCGAGAGGTGGAAGAGGTCCCCCACCTCCAGCAAAGGAGTGTTTTATCACTGACATTGTTCAATTTTGCCAGCACGGGGATAATAAAAAGCAGGTAAATTGTTGTTTATTATTGCGTTTACCTTCTTTATAGACAATGCATTCCTTTATTGTATCACCCAGTGTCCCCTTGGTATGCCATTGTTCTCTGTGCCCCTTCTTCCCCTGCCCCTGTCACTGTTACGTAACAAAAACATCCTGCTGTCCCTTTAAATCACTGCACATAATCCAATATGTCAAGTCTTAAGAAGTTGAAAAAAAATTATTTCAGTTTGAGCCAGCTGCAGACTAGGACCTTTGGGAAGGGACATAGGGCAAGATGTGCTACTTCTATTTCCTGGTGTATTTGCTTCCTAGAACTGTTTTAACCAAGGACCACAGACTGCGTGGCTGTGAAGAAATGTATAGCTTCACAGCTTGGAGACTAGAAGTGTCGACAGGTGGGTTCCTTCTGAGAGCTGTGAGGGAGACTCTGTTCCAGGCCTCTCCCCCAGCTTCTGGGCATTCGCTGGCCATTTTTGGTGTTGCTTGGCCTGCGGATGCACTACCCCATCTTTGCTTTCATCTTCACATGGCTTCATTCTCCCTGTGTATGTGTCTGTCTCTGTGTCCAAATTCCCCTTTTACAAGGACCCCGCCCTAAAAACTGCATCTTAATTTGATCACGTCTGTAAATATCTTATTTCCAAATATGGTTACATTCTGCAACACTGGAGATTAGAGCTTTAACATGTCATTTTGTGGGGGCAAGGGGAACAGACACAATTCAATCCATAACACCTGCCTAAGCAGCTATTCTTCCATCAGTAGGATGAAAATGTAATTTATTGTCCAAAATGAGACCCTTTTGAAAGTGAAAGAGGGTGCCATTGATAATTATACCAGGACCTCAGATGTAAATCAGAACTGTCCTGGTCAAACTGGGCCACGTGGTCTCCCGACCCATGAAATAGCAGAACTGGTAGAGGTGGAGAGTGGGGTATGTGAGCCAGAACGTGGCGACTCGACCATCGTTGCCATGATAGATGCTGGCACTTTCTGGGTGTGGCAGATGTTTCATGCTGACTTTTACTCTCATGGACCACTGGCAATATCTCACCAATTCACTGAATTGGGGCCAAGGCATCTCTATTCCAGCAGGTGGCTTGAGGGTTCCTTCCATTAGAATCAGAGCATCCGGGAATCTATTACAGCCTGCTGAGGTCCCCTCATACCACCAGGAAGCTTCCAAGGATGAAACCTAAGACAGTCCCACTCCAGTTCTCTCCATAGATGATCCACATCTGGTCCCCTGGAAATACTCAACCATACTTGGCCTCACAAACCGTGGGCACAAGACTGTCCCTAGTGCGGCAGTGTCTTTTCGCTCCTCAGTCAGAACAGCTAGCCAACCCATGCCACGTGTTTTAGATTACACAAGCAGGAGTCCCCCGCATCGCCCAGCCTCTCTGAGGGGTTCATTTAAAGCCCCTTTCCCCAGCTTTAAGGTGACAGGTACCCCCTCAAACCCCCTCACTGGAGGTGAGGGTGGAGGAAGGACTCAACTTACCAAGAGCTGTCTCCAAACACTGTCCTTTCCTTGAATTTCCCCGTCTGGGCCCGCTTCCCACCCTCTTTGGGGTGAAGGGCTCAGCATCTCAAAGCCATCCCTGCCAGGCGACCCCACGCTTCACTTTCAGATGTGACATCTATCATCTTAGCACTTCAGCCAAAAGCAGAACAAAATGATTTCGTCGTAACCATCTTGTATCCGATTATTACTGACCAGGCTGAGGCTGGGATTATCTTACTCAACTTGACATCCCAGCGTCTAGCTCCGGGTCTGACATCTGATTAGGGAGGTCTGTAATTGTTTCTCAGTGAGATAAGTTAACAGCCAGTTTCCGGTCCGCTCAACACCGTGATCTCTCTTCCTTGACAAGGTTTCAATTTCGTGTTATTGAACTCCTAAATCAACCTTTGATAATGGAATGAAGAGACAAGGGTAGAAAAGCAAGACGTACGTGAACTGCCCAGCTTCGGAAAGAACGCCTCTCGCTTCCGCCGGTTGGCGCGCGCCCGCGGCGAGTGGGGCGGGAGGGATGCGCCCCCGCGGCGAGGCTTCCCACGGTCTCCGCGCCGGCGCCGCAGCCTTTTAGCTCCAGCTGGCGGCTGCGGGGCGCACTGCAGGGGCTCCTCCTGGCTGCGAGAAGCAGGAGCAAAGTTCTGACGCGCAGCGGGATCGTCTGGGAGGCTGGGGAAGGTTTTCATCCGCTGCCAAACCAAGTTCAAAGGAGGCCTGCAAGCTTTCAGGATAGACGCGTCCGTCCAAAATACCCCAGGCGTTGACCAGGCCTAGGCAGGTGGTCTGTTCTGCCGATGTTCTGGGGGAGGACTGAATCAAGGCATCCAAAGAAAACTTTGTTAATAACATCGCGTTCTGCACACTGTTCTGGGGCCAAAAATATGCTATGGAACAGAAGCATTTAAACAGACCTCTAAGATTTTTTTTAAAAAGAGTTCATTATTATTTTACTGGTTGCTTGTAGGGGGAGATAAAGGCAGTTGGGAAAATAAATTTTAGCATGACAGGTATTTTCTATAAAATAATTTACATAGTATACATTAGCAGTAGTGTCTGATTGGTGTAAAATACTTTCAACAACTCAGATGTGTGTGATGTGAAGTAGAAAATACAATCACCATCCCCTCCCTCAGCCCTTAGCTTCACTTCCTAGAGGTAATGGCTCTTGACAGTTTGGTTAGGTTTCTTTAGTAATAGTATTAGTAGTATCAATAGTAGTAATAATAGTTTTCTTTAGTAATAGTAGTAGTATCAATAATAATAATAATAATAGCAACAAATGAGTCAAGGACTCATTTCTGTGTCAGGCACAAGCTAAATGCTTCATATAGACTGTTTAATTTAATCCTCATATCCTTTCTATGTCAGAGATACTTTTAGTACGCCTGCTTTATAAACGTAAAAACCAAGGGTAAGAGAAGGTAGGTAACTTACCCAAGATTGTGCAGCTTTCTGCATGTTTTTAGCATATGTTTACAAACATCTATTATGTGAGTGTATATATGGGCTTATTATATATATTTTCTATTAATGAGATTAAGTATAACATACTTTTATGAATCTTGCCTTTTTGCACTGAACATCATAGACAATTTTATATCAAGATTTATGATTCTGCCTCCTTCCACTGAGCAAGACAATCTCCCTAAACCTCAGTTTCCCTGTTATTATCAACCCAAAAGTTAACTTATGTATGTATAATACCTGGTTGGCACATAATAGGTGCCCAAGAAATTACAACTATAAATATAATGATTCACATTACTAGTCAACGTTCAGGTGAACACCCATTAAAGGAGGTGTTTTTTGTTTGTTTTAATTTAATGTGATCGTCCTAATGCAACTAAAATCTACTGGATTTAAATGACCTGCCAGTTCTGAGTGTTTTGTTTTGAGGACTTAGTTGTTGTGAGCTCAGAAAGAAAAGGGGGAAAAATATAAACAGCTGAGAATGAATGTTTAAGGAACCGTTTAATGAGGCTCAGAGAAGCAAACAAAAAATGCAAATCAAGCAAAATCCCAAGAAAAAACTCTGACAACAGGAGATCAAGGCTGAAGTCTCTCCCCTCAGCTATAAATCCCTCTGGCCGCTTGAGATAAGTTCCTGGGTCTAGAAGAGGTCTGCTCAGAGTGCATCACCAAGTGAGCCTTTAATTGAAACCTCCCCCACAGAGCTCAATTACCAATCTAGAATAATATGGACATGGCTTATGTTTTTATCCTATCTTTAGTGTACTATTCCTTCATGAAATTGGAAAGTGCAGTTGGCCTCGAGTGGGGGTTGCAAATCGCAATCACTGATTTTTAAGTTTCAATGGAGGTTCCCACTGTTGCAAGGGGTAGGGATTCTGGATGCTGCTGCTTCCACGTAGGAAATAAATTTGATACCTCCCGGTAATTTCTTCTTGCCTCTGCTGAAATAAAACAACAAACTGAGAATCCTTTGAAATTGTAGTCTCACGCAACAAACATTTATTGAGCACCTATTATGTTCTAGGCACTGTTCTAGGCAAGGAGACATCAGTGAACAAAACAGAAAAAAGAAGAGAAAAGAAAACCTTCTTGGAGTGTCCATTCTAGTGGCCTGAATTTCAAATGGGCCAGGAAAACCACGCTTCTTGATGATCTGTTTTCAGTAACACAACAATCCATCTGTGGCATACATAGTAATTTAATAAAAACAGAAATTCTTTAGGCTTATTTAACCAACATGAACTGCCTCATGATCCCTGGGTTAGTAGTGATTTCATGTCTTTATTTTTGAAATTGAATTAGGACCGGCTCACAGCCTTATGTATCAAGATTATAAGGGGTTCTGGTATCTGTCTCTTGGGACGTTCTCTCTACCTTGGCATGTCAGGATTCCAGCAGGGACTTCAGAGTTTAAGAAGGAGGTCTGCTGGAATTCCAATAAAAAGCACCCTGAATTCTCAGTCTAGAGTTTACCCAGGCTGCTACTGTTCCAAACTACCATTTGCTGTTATTGTCAGAAAAAAGTCATCCACTACAGATGTGACCTGAAATATTAAACCATCTGTAGAACATGGGCACCAACCAATCAGAAGACAAGCCAGCTATAGTGCCAGCGTGGGGTGCTAGAACCCCCACCATGCCTGGCATGAGCCTTTGATCACTAGATCATGGACACCGGAGGGAGCCATTTGAGAGTGGTCAGGTAGAGGGACCGCTTGAGGGGAGGGGGATTGAGGCAATAGCTACTGAGCAACCATTATAAAATATTTCAGTACATTGACGACTCATATAGCCATACCTGTGCATATACTTAAATAGCTTGCTCACAACTTGTCTGGTAAGTGGGGCTGCTTACTGTGGAAGTGGGTTGTTGCTTGCCCAATTTCATTTCGTACACAGTGGGTCCTTTGAAGAAAGGTGGATCATGTCTGTTCTTTTCCTTTGATGCCAACCTTGACCCAAGGAGCTCTCCAGTACACTCTACAATATTTGAACACAGTTCTTACAGACATCCTCCTCAAAAGGTAATCCTTCCTCAAAAGGGCTGCCTTTGTGTGGCATCAGCAGGAATTTGCTGATCTCACTCTCCTTTCTTGGCAATATCATTGGCCCCACCACAAAAACCCTTGACACACAGGTTGTGCATGTACCCTACACACACACACACACAAACCCATATTACAGGGGTTCTCAAACTTCAGTGCGCATAGCAGTACTTAAGGAAACTTGAAATGCAGATTTCCAGGGATTTCTCTCCGACATCCCCAGAGTTTCTAGCTAATTAGGTATTGAGTGGTAGATCTAACGCAGATGGTCAGACAGAAACAAATACCAGTTGGTCATTAGCAAGGACTTCAGCTCCATTTATAAATCACTTTGTTTTTTGCAAAGTAATGACAGATGTGCTGCCCTTTCCAAAGCACTAATGCTGAACAGAGAAGTAAATTACAAACTCTGACTTTGGTTCTTATGTTTCATGCTATTAGTCTGTTTCCTTTTCAGTCATCTGTGGCAAATATGCCCAGAGATTTATTTTGAGATTGGAAGTTAGTGCAAGGATACAACGGAACTAGAAGTAGCATGGTACATTTCCCCAGTCATATCTACCTCATGCTTCTTCGATCGATGTCCATGGAGACTTCAGGCTATCAGGAGATAGCCTGAGTCAAGTACCCATCCTTATGTTTGTTCATTTAGGATATATATTTCTTATGAAAGAGGTTATGCTTGGTCAACCTCTACCACACAAAGTGGAATGCCTCTTCTGAACAGTTTCATGCCCCATACAGCCTCAGAGGGTTGAGTTGCTTATCTTCGGACAGTTTGGCACCATCCCTGATCTGGTAAGACATGGGCTGAGATGTGAGTTGGTTTTTGAAATAACAGCTCTTGGAAGAAAGCCTCTCATGGGAATACTTTCCTCAGAAGGAGCTAAGAACAAGGCAGTCTTTTGAAAATTCATGGAGGCCTCTTGACTTCTCCATGTGTTCTCCCATTGACTGGTGGCATGTGGCATATCCATGCAATGGAATGCTATTCGACCTTAATTTTTTTTTAAGTTTAGTTACTTATTTAAGTAATCTCTATACCCAACATGTGGCGCAAACTCGTGACCCTGAGATCAAGAGTCGTATGCTCTTCCAACTGAGCCAGGCAGGTGCCCCCTATTCAACCATTAAAGAGAAGGAGATTCTGCCATATGTGACAGCATGGATGAACTGGAGGACACTATATGTGAAATAACCAGTCACAGACAGACAAATGTTACATGATCCCACAGTCAAATTCAGAAAATCAGAGGCTGGAATAGTGGTTCCCAAAGGATGGGGGACAGGGAAATGGGGAGTTATTTCTCAATAGTCATAAAGTCTCAGTTAAGTAAGATGAATAAACTCTAAAGATCTATAGGACAACATTGTACCGATAATCAACAATAATGCATTGTTGTCTTAAAATTTGCTAAGAGAATAGAGCTCATGTTAAGTGTTCCTAACAGAATCAAGGAGGTTTTTCATACCTGAATCTTGCTTTCCATCATGTTGATTGTTCATTTCCCTCAATTCTCAATCCACAACTTCAAAATTCATTACTCATGATTGATCAAAAAAATTATCTTCATTAAATTATTTCATTCCTCTTCTTCCACTCAGATTTTTTTGTTCCATTTTGAAAATACATGTATGTATGTATGTGTGTGTGCGTGCATGCGTGCGTGTGTGCATATTACTTTTTCAAGATTTCTGGTCAAGTGAGCACAGGATTTGGTCTTCCAAGGCCTACTGAGAAGACAAAAAAAAATTTTTTTTTAAACTGAAACTGTAACTATGATAGAAAACAAAANGATTTTTTTTTAAACTGAAACTATAACTATGATAGAAAACAAAATAAGGGAGCCAAGGGCAGAACTAAAATTTGGGAGAAATTCTAAAAGGTAGAAGGGAAATAAATGGAGTTTGATGAATGGAGAAAAGAGTGGAGGGAAAGCATTTGAATAAAGAGCAATCCTTCCCAAGGTGAAAGAGAGAGGCTTGAGAGTGGGAGTCTACAGGAAAAGGTAGATTGGAGGCCACGACTGGGATTAAGAGCAGTGTTCTGGTTATCTATTGCTTGCTACGGACTACCAAAAACTTAAAACATGACTATTTAGCTTACAAATCTGCAGCTTAGGCTGAATTCAGCAGGACAGCTTGTGTCTGTTCCTCTCAGCACTAGAGCAGTTTGAAGGTGGGGGCTGGACCCCTAAGGTCTTACTGGGCATCTCCATCTCCCTGTGGTTTCTCTAGATGGTCCCTCCAGGGTGGTGGCTTCAGGACCATGGGGCTTATTACATGGCAGCTCAGAGCTCCAAAAGGGTCCTGAGAGAGAGCCAGACAGAAAATGTATTGCCTTTATGACTTAGCTTCAGAAGTCATGTAGCATCACTTCCGCTGTAGACAGGGCCTCCTCAACTCAAGGGGAGGGAACATAGATCCCACCTGTTGTTGTTGTTTTTAAAGATTTTATTTATTTATTTGACAGAGAGAGCGAGAGAGCACAAGCAGGGGGAGCGGCAGGCAGAGGGAGAGGGAGAAGCAGGCTCCCCACTGAGCAGGAAGCCCAATGTGATGTGGGGGCTCGATTCCAGGAACCCTGGGATCATAACCTGAAGACAGACGTTTAACTGACTGAGCCACCCAGGCACCCCTAGATCCCACCTCTTGATGGAACAATGTCAGCATCATGTTATAAGAAGAGTACATGAGATGGGATATATTTGTGTGGCCATCTTTGAATAATGCAAACTTCCACAAATTATATTTAGACCTGCTGGACCAGATGATTAAGGGAAACCAAAAACAGTGAAGAGAAGGATCAAAATGGATATGCAACTGACCTGAGAAAAAAGAAAAAAAATCCAGGGAACACAGATTGGATTTTTCAATAAGAACTAATCGGTATCATCAAAATTATTTGAGAATATTTTATATCCATAAAATAATTTGGGTTGATATGAAAAAGAAATAAGCAGAATAAAAGAATCTGACCAAAATAGCCAAAATTAAATATTCAATCGACTGACTGAATACCAGAACAGATGAGGAGAGGACTGAGATGCTAACCTAAGAGATAAACTTGAATAAATCCCCTATGATGTAGAGCAAAAGCAAAGAGGTGAAAAATACTTTCTTAAAGTTAAAGTTGGTATTTACCCAAAGGAATTAAAAGCTTATATCTGTGGGGCCCTTGGGTGCCTCAGTCGGTTGAGCATCAGACTCGATTTCAGCTCAGGTCATGTTCGCAGGGTTGTGCGATTGAGTCCCACGTTGGACTCCACATTGGGTGTGGAGTCTGCTTAAGATTCTCTTTCTCCCTCTCCTTCTGCCCCTTTCCCTGTTCCCTCCCTCTCTCTTTCTCTTAAAAAAGAGGAGTTACATTCTGGTGAGTGATGTTGATAATGGAGGAGGCTGTGCAAAAAAAAAAAAAAAGTAACATGCAAGGTAAGTTCACAGGGTCCCAACTTGTTGTAATAGGAGTATCAGAAACAGAAAACAGAGACAACAGAGAGGAGGAAATCATCTCCCCAAATAGAAGAAAATGTTCTCAACATGAAGAAGGGTGGGACCCTTTGGGAGTCCAAAAGATCTCTGAGTGCTAAATTGGTTGAATAAACACAGGCTCATGAATAGAAAGATACTGTTGAACTTTCAGAATTCTGATGACAAAATAAAAAGAAAAAATTATTCAAGAAACATCCATTTGTACCAGAAAGGTTAAATCAGTTACCTACAAAGCAAAGAACCACACTGGCATTAAACTTCTGTACATCAGATATGGATTCTAGAAGTCAGTAATGTTTTCTAACTATGAATGAAAACGTTTTCGACCTTAGATTTCTATACACCAGCCAACATGAATCAGACAACATGAAGATATATCCATATATGCTCACATGCTTGTGCTCCCAATTTTAAAGTAAAATTATAAGAGAAGTATTCAACTACAATAAGATACTACTATACACATACCAGAATGACTACAATGAAAAAGACTAAAACTCTCAAGCGTTGGTGAGGATGTGGATCGGTTGGAACTCTCATACCCTGCTAACGAGGGTACAAAATGGTACACCACAGCAGAAAAGCTGTATGGCGTCTTTTCCTAAAGCCCAACATGCNTCTAAAGCCCAACACGCACTTACCCTGTAACTTAACAAATAGCACCTTAGGCAAACACACAAAAGAAATAAAAGCATAGGTACACCAAAAGATTTGTACAGACATGTTTATAGTAGCTTTTTTCCTAATAGTCAAAATCTAGGAAAAAATTTTAAAGAAATAAAAAACTCAACAGAAGAATGGAAAAGCAAATTTTGGTATATTCATGAAATAAAACTCCTTTGTAGAAAAGAATGAAGTACTGATACCACAACATGGATAAATCTTTAAAACTTTATGTTGAGCAAAAGAAGTCCGGCAATAGAGTATACACATCTGGCTCCATTTAAATGAAGTTCTAGAACAGGCAAAAATAAAATATGGTGAACAAAGTCAGAACAGTGGTACTGGGAAGGGGAGGGTGCATAACTGACTAGAAAAGAGCACAAGGGGGCTCTCTAGAGCAATAAGAATGTTTTGTGTGTGTGTGTGTGTGTGTGTGTGTAGCTGACGCCATGCTTTGTGTGTGTGTGTATATATATATACACACACATAAAGTTGTGTATATTGTGTGTGTGTGTGTGTGTATGTGTGTGTGTGTATAGTTAATGTGTGAGATCAAGACCTGAGCTGAGATGAAGAGTCAGACACTGAACCAACTGAGCCACCCAGGCACCCCAAGAATGTTGTATATCTTGATCTTGATGTTGTGTACATATGTAAAAATTAACAAGCTGTACACTTAAATTAATGCATTTTCCTATATGTAAACTATACCTCCATAAAGTACTGTTAAAAGCAAAAAACAAATCAGGAGATAAAATTTCATTAGTTCTAATGATTGGATGTAAAAAGGGAGAGAGATGGGAGAGCTGAGTTTGCCACTCGAAAATAATTCTCAGGAATCTTTGGTGTTGTCAGCTGAGATGGAGAAGAAAGGACCATGAGCAAGGGTCTGAGAGCTGGAGTTCTTAGTCAATAGCACAGGACGGCAGGGTGGATTCTGTCACAAGTAATTCCTTACCACCAATAGCTACCAAAGTTGTAAATGGCATGTTTTGATATCTTTAAGTCAGCAATTGTGAATTTTAGATGATCCCTTAATGAGGGCATTCTAGCATACTTACATTCCCAGTGTATAATCTCTGATGGGAAATCAAGGGATGGAGTTCCGCCAGCAAAACAGGAATGGGAATCCCCTATAGTTCATCTATGCCAGCGTGACCCGCCGAAGAGATTCAAGCGCTCACATGCTTACAGGACACCTTGATGTAATTACCATGCAATAAAATAAACCAAAATACAGAACAACAAAATAAATGAAAATGAGACATGAAAGCACAGTGAGAAGGAAATTTGGGAAAGAGGCTAGGGTAAGATAAAAAGAAGCAGTTGTGGTTCAGTGAGTCCCAGAAGAAGAGAAACCTAAAAAGCAATGAAGGGAAATAGCCCCGCGCACTGATTCTCAGGACACCTGCCAAGCAGCGGAAGTTTAAGGGCACAGCATTACATTGCCTTCTCTCTGGGTCCAATCAGACTAACTCGTTCTGTGGTGAATCGTAATGACTTATGGTGAGATGGTAATCGTTTTCTTCAGTGTTTTAGAGGAATCATAAAAGAATTATAATCTTGCCAGTAAAAAAATAAAAATGATGAATATTGGAGAGCACGGTGGAGGTAAGAACTGGACGAAAATGCTGCGGTGCTAATTTCCACTTTGTTCACTGGGGAGTATCAAGAGATAACTGTCTAAATTTTAAAAGTAAACTGAGGTTGGATCACATTATTTTAGGTCATAAATATCGCCACTGTAAGAATTAAAAATAATACTTCAGGAGAAGAAAGAGTGGTGGGTATATAGGTGATAGGCCCCACCGAGTTCTTCGTAACTCACGGTGTGAAGACCGCGGTTCCATCTACAGCTGGTGGAACAGGATGACGGTTTACTATCTGAAATAAACAGTACCTTCATAGGACTTCCAAATCATTAAAAATGGTCATCTTTAGGAGTGAGTGATGGATTCAGGAAAGGAATGTCGGTTGGAAATGTTCACTTTTTAGTCCCTTGTGGGCGGCTAAAATCAGGAACGTGGTGGGGCAGGTATTTGCCCTCCTGTTTGTTTGGAGCGGCTGATGGGAGAGGCAAAGCCTTCCTGCCCCTGCCCCTCAAGCCTCCCCTCTGTGTCCATGCCTGCCCTCTCCCTTGGTTTAGCTTCCCTGAGCCTTGTCAGGAGTCAGACCACCACGCTTCCCGTGACTATCCTACTATCCTATATGAGAACCACTGCTTGGAGGGCTTAAAAGGGGTTACGAGCAAATCTGAAGGCTGGCTGACTGCCCTACATTACTACTCCTGGCATTCCTTGTCCAGGATGCCGGTCAGGGGGAGACTGAGGCCAGCTTGCATCACTATCATTAGAAGAAGTTATTTAAAAAATTAACAGCTAATAGAAAGTTAATAATAGGTGCGCCTGGGTGGCTCAGTCAGTTAAGCGTCAGACTGTGGCTCAGGTCATGATCTCAGGGTCCTAGGATTGAGCCCTGCGTCAGGCTCCCTGCTCAGCGGGGAGCCTGCTTCTCCTTCTCCCTCTGCCGCTCCTCCTGCTTGTGCTCTCTCACTCTCTCTTCCTCTCTTTCTCTGTCTCAAATAAAAAATAAATAAAATCTTAAAAAAAAAAAAAAAAGAAGGGGGATGGCTGGTGGCTCAGACAGTTAAGTGTCTGCTTTCAGCTCAGGTCATGCTCTCTGGGTCCTGGGATCAAGTCCCACAGGCTCCTTGCTCAGCAGGAGCTGAGCTCCCGCTGCTTGTGCTCTCTCTCTTTCTGACAAATAAATAAATAAAATCTTAAAAAAAAAAAGACAGTTAATAATAACAAAGGCATTAATGTTAGCAAGGAACGTCTACCTCAGCCCTCTCCCTCNATCATGCTCTCTGGGTCCTGGGATCAAGTCCCACAGGCTCCTTGCTCAGCAGGAGCTGAGCTCCCCCTGCTTGTGCTCTCTCTCTTTCTGACAAATAAATAAATAAAATCTTAAAAAAAAAGACAGTTAATAATAACAAAGGCATTAATGTTAGCAAGGAACGTCTACCTCAGCCCTCTCCCTCTTGCCCCTTTCCCCTCCCCAAACACACACACACAGCCCTCCTGTTTCTATAAAGGAGCTTCCTCTCAAGCAAGGTTGTCAGCCCTGAGGGATAACGAGGTGCACATGGATGTCCAAGGGGGCACATGGGCAGTATTGTGGTTACTAAGTAAGTAACCCATAATCAAGGATGTTCAAGATCTTACAATGCATAGGACAGTTCAATCAGCCACTGTCCCGCCCAACCTACCAGTGGCAACCATGAAGAAACATCTCACCAGGGTGACACTCCTGGCTCTCTTTCCCACTCCTTCCCAGCCCCAGGGCAGGAGTGACTTCCCGAATTGATGGTATTGGGAGGAGGACTGACAGGGTGGCTCGGGTCCTGCTGGATTCTATTCTGTTGGGGATCCGCCTGCCTGAAGAAAGGTTGAAATTGGGCCTGTTCTTCACCGGGGGTAGGCTGCCCGGCAGGTTCTGCACTCGTGCGAAGTTCCGGAATCCATTCGTATCAAAGTCTGTGTGGGAGAATCTGTTTATTCCGGTAGAGTGTCAGCCTACCCTCTGGGATAGGGTTCTGAAGTCATGGTTGCTGTCACCCTTATCAGTGATAAAAATGACATTTTAATCTCCAGTGATGGGGCACCTGGGTGGCTCAGTCAGTTAAGCATCTTCCTTAGGCTCAGGTCATAATCCCAGAGTCCTGGGATTGAGCCCCGCATTCACCTCCTTGCTTAGTGGGGAGCCTTCTCCCTCTGCCTCTGCCACTCCCCCTGCTGTGTTCTCTCTCTTGCTCACTCTTTCTCTCAAATAAATAAATAAAATCTTTTTTTTTTAAATCTCCATTTATCCATCTCTTGTGTCTTATTTCCTAATTGTTCTGAACTCGGAAGGGAATCAAGGAATAATTTTTATTGGCTTCAAGACTTAAAAAAGAAGTAGTTTGAGAGACTGAAGAGAAAATACTGAGGGATATAAATGCCAATATTCTTTAGATTTTCCAGTGATTTAAAATTTTAAAAAGTCCATCACTTGGAATGATTTATATTACTCCTGTGGATTTCAGGATACTGAAAAAGTATTTTTATTTTTAAAATTACACCCAGGCTAACTCTAAAACAGACTTGAAACTGCTTCTTTTTCTTCCTTGTCTTTTTTTTTTTTTAAGACTTATTTCTTTATTTTAGAGGGAGAAAGCCTGACACAGGGCTTGATCCCAGGACCCTGAAATCATGACCTGAGCAGAAACCAAGGGCTAGATGCTTAACCGACTGAGCCACCCAGGCGCCCCTGATTTGAGGCCACTTCTTTAAAAAAATACATACAGTTGCACAAGATTTTATTTCTTGCTTAAGAATAAACTAGGGAAAAATCAGAGTCCAAAAACAAGCTAAAGCTAATGAGGAGTTAGTACATGTCCTCCAGTGCTGTACAATTATTAAAGGTAGGAAGTAAATTAAGCACTAAACTTCCAGGTAACCAAAGCAAAAAGGGAAATACGATTATTTTCAAGACTGATTTTGCCCAATGATATAATATTAAATTGTATCTTACCTGACACACACACTATATATATATATACGCACAGCGACTTTGAGGACAGAGTCAGAATTGCTGGCAGTGATGTGTGCTAGAACTTTCTTCAGGAGTCCTCTTACAGTGGGTACTAGCTGATGTAATGGAGATATCTCCAACAACTCGAAAGAAAATATAACTGTGAATTACTTTCAGGTTTTCTTTTATGGTTTCCTTCAATGCAAGCCATGAGCATTATGCCAAAACATAATTTAATAAATGGGCTCTTTCAGGCACTAAGACAATCCAAGAAAACTGCTCTCTGATGGTCTGGCTTGGTGCCCAAACTTACAAGAGATGGATTGTTTCACCATTTATAAATATTTTTGAATAGCAGTTATTATCTTGTGTATGTAATAAATGTTCAAATTCTGTACTGCCAATTCCCCATCATCGTTGCAAGGACATAAATCATTCCAAACCTTGGACTTTGTTTTTTACTAAAAAGCGCTTGAAAACCTAAATTATGTTTTTGGCTTAAGATTACACTGCTTGAATTTCCCAGCACTAACAATGTACTCCCTCTGCTGTCTTTCTCTTGGTTGCCTCGATCGTCTGATCTTCAAAGCGTGAATTCATCACATGGGGTATGGTACAGAAGAATGTTCACTGAGGTGAGACAATAAATCATTATAACTCCCTATTTATATATAGGGGGGAAAAGAAAGGAAAGAAGGAAGAAAGGAAAGGAGGGAGGAAGAGGGAATCCATGAACAGTCAAGCTTCTCTTCACTCAGTATCCAAATGAGTATGTGGAAACATGGTATGAGAAGCACTCTGAGAGAGTTCCACAGTGCTGAGAGAGTGGAAAGGCACTCTTTGGGGTGTTCATCTGCTGTATTGGACATCTCCTATGCACCGCTTCAAAATCCCCTGTGCCCCCCGAGGTGTGAGGAGTGAGCTCCATCGCTGCTGTGGAACCAGTATCAGGCCGGCACTGACATGGCCTGCACTATGGATCTCTCTCTTGTTCTTTGGGAACCTCCTCTCCACAGTCCAGAAAAGCATAGCTGTTTATGCCCATGAAGCCACTCCTGACCAGTGCAGGACAGGAGCTGATGGCTGCATGTCTGCTTCTCTTTGTCCCATAGACACACAGCTCTGAGATGAACTCCATAAGGCTTCCCGCAAGGTCCTGGTGAGATGGAAGTACCAACCTCCCTTATTCAGCATAGTGGGAGGGGCAACTTGGTAAGAGATTCTTGTACTGGTTTTCCCTCCTTTTCCTCTTCCCCATCCTGTATCACTGTTCCCTGGAACCCCATTCCCAAACGAACTAGCTGCAAGCAAGACTGTATCAGGCTCTATTTCTGGGGGTCTCCAACTAAAGCATCTGCTTCTGGAGTATTTTACTATGTCCCTGCTTATGGGGATTTACAGATTTTGTCCTTCAACTTTAATAAAACTAACTTCCACATAATGAGTAAATGCTTTTAAGAGATTCCTGCAGCAAAGCTACTGACTGAAGACAAACCAAGAACACAAAGATAACACAATAAGAAAATAGGCAAGCTGAGTCTTCTCTTATTAGATGAATTCCCCATCAGACACAGAGAAGAAATAACTTTTTAGCCTTAATAATAAATTAAAATAAATAATTTAAAATATGCTTATATTAATTTCATTCTTTTAAAATTCCACTTTAGGTACATACTAGGCTTTATAAAGTGCATAGTGTAAGTAGAATGGTCTGTGTATAATTCACAAATAAATGAATGTATATATATTGGGAGCATGTGCTCAAAATTTTTTGCTAATAGAGTAAAAGATCAAAAAAGTTTGGAGAGTACTGGTCTGAATAAATTCAAATGAGAATGTCTTTCCAGTTCGTTTTTTTCTTAATAACCTTTGTTTGAGGATGATAGGAGGTGAGCAAACCTGAGTTGTCTGCAAAAGTTGCCCTCAATAATGTATACTGATGATCAGAGCAAAGTCACTGATAGACATATCGTTTATCTTCTTTTTTAAAATAAAGATTTTACTTTTTTTTTTTTTAGAGAGAGAGAGCACGTGCATTCGAGCTGTGTGTGGGGGGAAGGGGTAGGAGCAGAGGGAGAGGGAGAGAGAGAATCTTAAGCAAACTCCACACCCAGCGTGGAACCTGACAGGGTGCTCGATCCCAGGACCCTGAGATCATGACCCGAGCTGAAATCAAGAGTGAGATGTTTAATCGACTGAGCCACCCAGGCATCCCTACGTTTATGGAGATTTTTGTGTGCTGCCAGGAGTAAGAGCCCTTCGTGCATTCCTTAAACATTTATTCAACATCTAAGCACATTAACTAAACCCAAATAACTGCGTGTTAAGTTATGAAAGGAAATAAAATATCAATATATTTATATGATTCCATTTATAGGATATTCAAGAACACACAAACATATGGTATAGAAATAAGAATAGCGGTTTTCTTTGTCATGATTTTGACTTAGATGAAGCTCAGGGGAAAATTCTTTGGTGCTAGAATGTTCTAAGTATCCTGATTTGGGTGACTATACACGCTTGATACTTGTGTTAGTAAGTTATTCCTTAATAAAAGGTTTTAAAAGATAAATGCTTCTTCCCTCAAGAATATTATAACCTAGTTGGAAAAGTAAGGCATGCTGAAACTAACCACAGTAGAAGGCAAGATAGGCTAAAAGTGGTGGATTTAGGGAACAGTATGGCTAAGAGTTCAGGGCATAGGTCCTCCACATCAGGAGGTCTTGGATTTGAAACCAGATCCTCATTCTCCAGCTTTGTGAGCTTGGGCCCGTCACTTCATTTCTGTGAACCCATTAGAGTTTCGCTGGCCTATAAAGTGTGAGTCATGGTGCTTGCTTGCCAGGAGCGCAGTGAGGATTCCACAAAATCCCTTGGATAAAGCACTTAGCACGGGGCCTGGCACACAGCTGAGTCCCACAAGTTTCAGCGCACATTGTGCTTATTCCTAAAAACTCTCAGAACGTGGTGAGTATAAATTCTCATAGCCACAGTAACCTACAAGCCTCAGGTGGACCTTTCTTTATTTGTCCAAAGTTCCATTTAGCCTCTGCCCAGCCCTTGTTCTGCTGCCCAGCAAAAAACAACATCTCAGTTCTAGGTTTTCTCAGTGATTTCAGATTTAAGCCCAGTCGTTTCATCTTTTCTGCTTCCCAGATGGGGAGGTGGTTTAGATTGTGTCACAGCACCAGGGATGTGGCTGGTACATGCTGACATCCAATGTCATCTAACTTATTCCATCAGAATCCTGTCCTGGAGGGCCTGGCAACATCACCCCGCCACACTGTCCCTCACTCCCTAATGTCACCCCTCCATACTGTCCTTCACATCCCGTCACCCCTCCACACTGTCCCTCACCCCCTAACGTCACCCCTCCATACTGTCCCTCACCCTCTAATGTCACCCCTCCATACTGTCTCTCACCCCCCAACATCACCCCTCCACACTGTCCCTCACCCCCTAATGTCACCCCTCCATACTGTCCCTCACCCCCCAACATCACCCCTCCACACTGTCCCTCACCTCCTAATGTCACCCCTCCATACTGTCCCTCACCCCCTTATGTCACCCCTCCATACCGTCCTTCACACCCCAACGTCACCCCTCCACACTGTCCCTCACCCCTCAACCCCCAGACTCGTCAGCTACTGGAGGAGAGGGAGAGAGAGTCTCGAGCCCTGACGCGCCTAGGATTCTCTGTTGTGAATCACCTATGGGGGCCCATGGGGAGCAGTTCCAAACATATCTCTGCAGCAGATGCTTCAAACACCATCCCATCGGCTACCTCATCCTGTTCCTCGGTCTTCTGATGTTTTAGGCCCTGCGTAAGACTGACAGATTTGGGGGTTACACAGTAAGTGTTTGAGGCATGAAGGTTTGGGGTCTCCATGGGGCCACAACCAACATGCTTGCTAAAGGCAAAGGGAATATGGAATGGGTAGAAGGTGGCAGTTATAAATATCAGCTATGACCACGTGATCAGTTGCAAAAACCAGGACTGTGATAGTTATTTTCACGTGACTATATTTGTTTATATACAAGCCAGTTTTCCCCTTTTCCATTGTCCTATCATCTAACATAAGTAGTAAACTTTATATTTCAGTATTTAAGTTACAGAATATCAAAGATTCAGTGTGACTCACTTAACAAAGAAATGATTACTCAGGGGGCACCTGGGTGGCACAGCGGTTAAGCGTCTGCCTTTGGCTGAGGGCGTGATCCCGGTGTTGTGGGATCGAGCCCCACATCAGGCCCTTCTGCTATGAGCCTGCTTCTTCCTCTCCCACTCCCCCTGCTTGTGTCCCCTCTCTCGCTGGCTATCTCTATCTCTGTCGAATAAATAAATAAAATCTT